>NC_058133.1:349251161-349586430 GCF_016433145.1 Gracilinanus agilis
TCCTTCCTTCCTTCCTTCCTTCCTTCCTTCCTTCCTTCCTTCCTTCCTTCCTTCCTTCCTTCCTTCCTTCCTTCCTTCCTTCCTTCCTCTCTCTTTGCTGGCTTTTCCTCTCTCACACAGACTGAAGATGCAGCAGTTCACTTCTAGCTCCCACTACTGATCAGCACAGAAATTTTGTTCTGCTTCATTTTTCTGACCTGGTTGCATGGTCCCATTTTAGACACCCTCCACCCCTAGGTGCTTACCATGTTATTACAGGACTTACCTCATATGATTGACTCTAGAGCTATTTCAGGTCAGAACCAAATTCAAATGCTCCACTAATTTCAGGCTCCTTCACGTAGCAGGGATTATGGGCACAGTCTACCAAACCCAACTCTAAAATATTCTTATATCCATCTAACTGTTGCTTGACATACAGTAGCTGATAACATTCATTTTCAACCTGGGGAGTTGTATTATAACAAACACTGCTGCAGTGCTGGGGGATTTTAAACTAAAGCCTACATTTTTTATGATAAATACAATGTCAAATATAGATCTCACCACTTGACTATCACTCCCAAAGAGTTAACATACATTGACAGAGCAGGGGCGTAGAGGTAGGGATTGGAAGGGGTCCAAGAATTGAGCAAAGAAGAAGAGATGAAATGTTTTTCACCCAGAAGAATGTGTGGGCTCCAGTTTGATCACTTCAGGTAAATGAACTGTGTATGAACTAGATGGGATATTTCAAACCTCTGACAAGCGAAGTTTGTCTGCACTTAGGTTAGAGTAGGTTAAAATCACCTGTCAAGCAAGCAAGGCTGTCATCTGTTGAAAATCTCATATTACATTTTTTCAAAGCATAGAACAAATCCCATAAAAAACCTAATTACTAAATTCTAATAAAATTTATTTTCAATATCAAATTGAAGGATCAGCCATATTTGATTTATGGTGCTTCCTTGTATATGATTCCTCTGCTATCAATAAGTACAGAGGCACATTTGTCTGACTTTTTAGGAGGTTTCCCTTGTGAGGATATTCAGATTAGTCTATTACATCGCACAGCCCTGAGATCCCTGCTCTCTTTCAGGGACAGCCACATTGGTTTTATGATTTTTAGGTTATTAGAGGAATTAGAGCTATAGGTAGACATGATGGCAGTTCCCTAGGTCAGTGAGGCAAAAAGGGAGCTTTTTCATTCTTTTTTTCCTCCTTCAAATGTGTGATGTAATTGTTACGAGGATTTCTAAAAATAGAAATTATTCAGTAATACAGACCCACACCTCCTCTGTAGCTTATAGTGTGAGAGAGCTGCTCTGGGCACTGGAAGATGAAGTTGCTTGGCCATTTAGTGACCCAGCTAGTATATGTCAGAAGCAGGACTCAAACCCTCTCTTCGAGGCTGACCCATCCATTCTGCTATCAAGAATAAAATTATATTTTTGAAAATGTGCATTTTAAAACTACAAGGTCATTTTTCTCTCTGTGTTGCATGGGTACTTATTTCAATATAAGTCATCCTACAAAGGAGACTAATTTTCAGACAGTGGTGTGTGTGTGTGTGGGAAGATGTGAGTGCAGTTTTCAAACCAAGTCTAACATATCCAAACCCCTTTTGCTGATTTTGAACCCAAACTCCATACCAGTTAAACTAATTTAAAAGTCATTCATACCATTCAGAAAAAAAAATAATTGACTGATTATCTGAATTTTCTCCCCTTTCTCCCCAAGTTCTTTAAGGTACATAAACATCTTTTGTATATTTCTTATAAGATCCAGTGTGAGTCAGGCATTAATGTGGACCCTTAGTGGTCTACATCAATGGTCCTTGAAGACTCTAGTGTGCTCTACTCTTGAGGTACTTCTTGACCAATATGATATAGAAAAAAGATTCTTACATAATGCCAATTTGATTTTCAGCCTTGTCCCCACAAAAACAGATGGTAGGGTTCTTTTGCTCCCACAGGAATGTATCTGTCTCTGAGGCATTTGGCCTGACAATATGGTGTGGTGCAGAGATGTCAAACTTCTGGCCAGCAGGATGCAAAGTGATCTGCAAAGCTACTTATTGAAGTCTGGAACCAGATTGAAATGTAACTGGAAAATGTATTTTAACAAGGTAAAAACATACAATACAAAATTTATTATTTTAATTTGTGATTTTTCTAAAATCATTATGTGACGCCCTTCCCCTACTTGAGTTCAACATCTAGCTACAATTGGGTTCAGGTGGATTTAGGTTTGAGAACTTACTAGCTTTTTGAAACTGGGGAAGTCATTTAATGTCTGAGTCTCAGTTTCCACATCTGCAAAATGGAGATAATAATGAGGACCACAGTGTTTCAGTGAGGATCAAATGAGATGAGTGTAAATCACTTTTTCAATTCTAAAAGTGATATAGAAATATGAACTGTTAATTATTATTTTGGTCCTGCTGTGCCCTGTAGACTTGTCAGTCCACATCTGGAGTAGAATGTTTATCTCTGGGTGCCAAATTTAGCAAGCCTACTGATAGGATGAAAAATGTCCAGAGGAAGATAAACTGGACAGTAAAAAGCCTTGAATTTATAGTGTATGTTGGTAAGCTAGAGGCTGTGGAATATCATAGCTATCTTCAAATATTTGAAAGACTGTAATATGGGAGAAGAATTGGCTGCTTTGTTTCCTCCATGGTAGGGGCTGAAGAGGGAGAGAAGAAAACTAGGAGTAAAGAAGCAAATGTATTTCGGATGAAAAAAAAATCCTAGCAATTAGAGTCATTCAAAAGTAGAATGGGATGCCTTGGGAAGTAGTGAACTCTCCTCAACTGGAAGTCTTCAGAGACTGGATGGCCATTTGCCAGCTGCATTATAATGATGTTTCTTTTTTCTGCAATGAGTTGAACTAGATGGCTGCTGAAATCTCAGCTCTAAAATTCTATGAATCTGTGACATCATAGAACTGGTGATGATGACAAATTAACTTCTTCAAAATTATGGAACCTCAGAAATTAGTGGATCAAGCAGTTTTAGTTGATATAAAAGGGAGGCAGCATAGCATAACAGAATAAATGGGGAATCTGGAATTGAAATGACTTGAGTTTGAATCCTACCCTTGCTACTATATATGACTTTAAGCAAATCACTGAACTCTTTGGGACTCCTTTTTTCATTAGTAAAATGAATGAGATGAAGGGTATCATCTCTAAAATTCTTTCTTATGATGTGTTTAATAAATTTTTTCTACTTATTAGCAGATTTGAATATACTAAGCTTGATTATTCACAAGATTGAAATCATAATAATCATCAAAAATAATTAGTTATTAAATTAATTCAATTAAGGTAGATACATTTCTAAATTTACATGTAAATGACTTAGGACAAGCAATAATTTTGATAACATTTCATTATGTGTTAATTTTTATTTTAATTTTAAAAATATTTAATGTTGATAAAGTGTCATTTTGTGTTATTGTAAGTCTGTATTTGTACTGACACTTGATTGACTTATAATGCCTGACTTCAACCAGATAAAACTAGATAAAATTGACTTTCCCTCCTTTTCTTGGTGTTCTTTGTCATTTGTGTGCTGGATTTCATGGTATACATATTGTTTCATTGCTTTCTTTTGATTGACTCTCATTAAAATTCTACTTGTTCCAACAGTGGATGGATTATTCAGAGGAGACTATCATCTCTGGTGTGAGAGTTTGTCAAGCCCTTTTCAGGTCTGATTATCTATTTTTGGTGTCTACCTTTCTCCCAACTCTCACCTGTGGATCTAAGAAGCTATCACACATGGAGCAACCACATGTCAGGATAAACATATCTGCAGATGAGGTAAAGGAGGTTGAAGATAACTGACAGCCCTCAAAACCATTAGTGAGTTAGGGGAATGCTTACCTCAAGCATGTGAAGACATCCCCGCAGTGGAATTGTTTGAGGAGAACAATTTGTTCTTAACTGCCATGAAGACAGTAGAAGAAGGAGCAATGGAATGCTTAGAACTTTGTCAGATGTCAAAAATGCCAAGGTCATCCACTGCATCCCTGGCCACAGACAGTCATACTGAATTTTGTCTTGCTACTAACCTTTATTGACTCCGGATGAAAGGATGAGTTCATGACTCTGTGCAAATCTGCTTCTCTTAAATCCAGTTTGCTCTCATATCAAAACATCACCCATGATTCTCTTCAAAATGAAGGAAGAACAACAATTTGTTCCTTAGAATATATTCTTCTCTACATAACAAAATGGTGGAAGTAGCCAGGCTTGGTGTCCCATATCTCTAGCCTCTGCTATTGGAAGAGCCTAAGACTAACAATCTTGAACTCAGGGTTTCTGACCTATAATGAGACTAAAGTACTCTGGTACTTGCATAAAGTCAACATCAAGGATGAGTCCTCAGGATGGGAGGACCACCAGACTGCTGAAGGACAGGCAAATCAGCCTTTGTAAGAAAAAAGCAAGTCAAAGCTCTGTTCTGATCAACACTGGGATTCCAGGCTATGAGTGACCATTATACTTTCAGCCTGAATGAAATAGGAGCTAGTTTAAATCCTAGTTTTAAAAAATTGACATATACATTTCTTCCACATTTTTATCTATTCATCCTGCCTTTATCTTTTCTTCTTCTTCCTCTCTTCCTTAGAAAATATGTATAGTCAAATATACTAATCTATGCTTCCATTTGAGGTAATGTGATATATTGTTAACAATACTAGATTTTAACTAAAAGGACCTGAATTTTATTTCTACTTCTTTAACTGACTACTGTGTGAACTTGTGTAAGTCACTTAACCTTTTGAAGGTATAATTTCCTCCTGAGTGAGATGAGGTGACTGAGATACTGCTCTCTAAGCACCCTTTTAGCTCTGATCCCTGCAATCTACCTATTAAAAACCAGCCTGGACCAAGTAGGAATAAAAATATTTTTATATGTGCAATGTAATTGAATATACTTAATTTTAAATAAAATCATGGCTTACTGCTGTTTTGGTTTTCAGGTAAGATTATTTCCATCCTTGGATATAATGGTTGTCAAAGCTGAAAAGGTATTGGTACGTATATTGGTACATAGATCCAAATGGAAGAAGTACATCATTGACTATGCTTACTAAGTCATGACAGTCATTTTTTTAATCCCATCCACCAATTATGCAAAGAGATCTTTGTTGTGGTGGTGGTTGAAATTTAGCTAGGAAACACCCATTTTCCATTGGGCCAATTGATTCCTTCAAATTAATCAGAAGGAAAGCATTTTAATATATTTAACAAATTGATTCAAAACTCACTGGAATTCTTCATTTTAAACAGATGAGGAAATTATATTTTCAAGTTCTCTAAGTGTGTAGAAATGAGAATTTTTATAGGTGACATGCATATCATTTTCTGGCAAGTAAATTATATAAGAATGGAAACAATGGAAACATACGTTTTTCACAATACTTTAAGCATAGCATGAGTTTTTTTGAAAAGAAGTAACTTTCTCACTTGTTAAAAGGAGAAAAATTATAAAAATGACAGCAATTTGACAAACTGCTGCTTTCACAGTGATTACAAGTTAATGAGTTAATTCACTTTTTAAAAAAAAAATCCTTATTTATGTCCTGGGGAGGTAGAATAGGGAAAAGTTATAAATATTCGTTGTCAGTAATTAATTATTAAATTGATTTAATCAGTGTAGCTGCCAAGCAGGTAAATTTCAAAATTCATGTATTAATTACTTATGACAAGCAATAATTTTGATAAGGTTTCTATTTTGTGAAAGCAATGATCATATGAATGTGCTTTTACTAACCCTAGACTGACTCAGAATATCTTCCTTGACTAAATGAAACTAAATTAAGCTGGTCAGCTCCAGGTTGAGTTGGTTCATTCTCTGTCAGTTGAGTGCTAAAATTCATGCCATATACGTGTTTCATTGTTGTCTTTTGTCGTGTTTAATTCTGTGGTGTGCAAAAATGTATATTAATCCCAGGAATCAGGCAAATGTGTTGTTCTAAAAGCACATACTTCAATGACTATGCAATGGCTGTTGATGTGGAAAAATCAAGCATTTGAAGGATGATTCAAGCTTCCAGTGCAACAGGATCACTAGCATTGAAAAGTTTAAGGAAGAATGGTCAAAAATGAAAAATAACACTAAGAACCTATAAAATCTTGCTTTAATACAGCCTGATTAATTCTTGTCAAACCAGAAAAGATCTTCAGAGCAACCTGGAAGCTAGAGGGTATAGTTATTGATTTTCCTATAGGGTAATGTAAACATCTTAAAGTTAGAAAAATCATCAAGAAGACTAGAATTAAGAAAAAACTCATATGTTGTTAAGAAAAAAGATACTTGCACATAAACAACATAATAATGCAAAGCCTGGGCAGCCAAAAATTAGGAAAAAATTTGAGTTCAAATTTAAACCCAAATCTTCCTGATCCTAGCTTCAGTACCCTATCCATTATGCCCTCTAGATACCTCTAGTGGCTATCCTGCTATTATTCCTTTATATATAATGTTCCATTAATGATTGCCTTTTTATAAAAGAAATGCATTATTTAACTGAATAAAATAAAATAAATAAAAATATAATAAAATGTAAAGAAGAATAAAAATAAAATAAAATTTCATCCTCTGAAGTATCACTGTAAATATCCAGGACATGGCTCTAATAAATATAAAGTAAAATAAAATATAAAATATAAAAGAGATAATATGCCTTATCTTGTTCCAACATGATGTACCTTGAATATTATGAGTATTTGGTTTAGTTAAATTTGTTAAAATTTTTTTCTTTATGTTTTTTGAATTACTGTTAAATCCAGGTCATTCTAGACAATAGTTCTGTCTGATAATACAGCTTTCTTCTGATTAAGGGGAATAATAAATCCTGGGAAACAGTCACATTATTCAAATTCACACTGCATATTTCCACTGGGCTAGAACCAATTAATTAACATATTTTAAATAATTATAGCTTCAAATAGTGTGAAGTCAAATACATGTGACTACTTCATGGAATTCATTACTCTGGCTAATCAGTATTTATCTGTACTTTTATACCAATATTGTTTATTGCTTGAGATCTGAGTCCAGAATGTTTTGAAGTCTTTATTTGTCTTGTGGGATCTTTTATTTGTCAATTCATGAAATATAATGAGTTTCTGGTGTAAAATTTTAGTATTTCTTTAGGTATTTAGTGTATGTTGAATTTGCATCCTAATGTGATGTGTTTCAAAGGTTTTAACTTTTCATTACATAGTCTATAGTGATCAGCAAGTTCAATCTCCTTAATGATTTTGTTTTTATTTTCAGTTATTTTAGTCATGTCAGTCTTCGTGACCCCATTCAGATTTTTTTTTTACAAAGACACCGTGGTGGTTTACCATTTCCATCTCCAGCTCCTTTTATGGATGAAGAAACTGAAGCAAATGGGGCAAGTGACTTGTCCAGGGTCACACAGCTATTATCTGAGACTAGATTCAGGAAGATGAGTCTTCCTTGATTTCACACCTGGCACTCTATTCACTAGGCCATCTAGTTGCATGTCTCCTTAAGAATAACCTTTCACTAACTTCTGCTGGCAATGACTGAGTCCTGAAATGCCACCATAAATCCTTCTTTGTCAGTATTTAGTTGGCTGGATTCACGCAGCTGTCCCCCATGAAGGAAGTTTGGGTTCTATTCTTTGATCCTTGCTATTTCATAAGCTCCTTCCAGGGTTAAATAACTTAATTACATTAAATAAATTCAGTGATGTATCCCTTTGATCAGTCTTTATTATTGTTTTTTGCATCTATTTACAATGTACTCTAACCATCCGACTTCTTCCTTTTTGGAGAGCAAGTGTTTTTTTTTTTAATTTTATCTTTATTTTATTTCAGTAACAAATTTGCACATGTTTTTCATGGTCACATAATTCATGTTGTCTCCCTTCCCTTTTCCTTACCCCTCTCCTGGAGTTGATAAGCAATTCTGCTAGGTTATACATGTATTATCATTCAAAACCCATTTTCATAGTATTGATTTTTGTAAGTAAATAACCTTATAAAACCAAAACTCCAAATCATATACCCAAATAAACAAGTGATAAATCATATGTTTACTTCTGTATTTGTACTCCAACAATTCTTTCTCTAGATGTGGATAGCATTGTTTTTCATAAGTACTTTAGAATTGTCCTGGATTATCGTATTGCTATTAATAGCCAAGTCTATTACATTTGATTGTCCCACAATGTTTCAGTTACTGTGTGTAATGTTCTCCTGTTTCTACTTATTTCACTCTTCATTAGTTCGTGTAGATCAGTGGTTCCCAAACTTTTTTTGCTTACTGCTCCCTTTCCAGAAAAAAATATTACTTAGAACCCCCTGTCACATACTATAACCACCCCCTTACAGTTATTCACTGCCCCCAAATGCACCCGTTTCCATCACCACCTCCCTGGATCACTGCAGCACCCACCAGGGGGCAGTGGTGCCCACTTTGGGAATCACTGATGTAGATCCTTCCAGTTTTAATAGAAATAATCTGGTTCATCATTCCTTATAGCACAATAGTATTCCATCGCCATCATATACTACAATTTGTCCAGCCATTCCCCAGTTGAGGGACATTCCCTCAGTTTTGGAGAGCAAGTGTTAACTTTTTATCACTACTGAAGGTTGATGGGCCCTCTGTTTTGTGGATTTTCATTAAAATAGTTTCCAAATTTGTGATAATCCTCTTCAAAATTTCACAAATGTTTATCAAAACTGATATTATATATTCTCAATTTCTTTCAAACATGTTCTTCCCATTCAACTTTTATTTCAGGATGTCAATGGGTCTTGAAGTATCTTTCCACAATTTTTGCTATATCTTTATCTTAAATATATCTTACCTGCAGGAGATCAAGGTGTTGGTAGTTTTTGCCTTCATTAATTGGTTCAATATGGCTTTTAGAGAGAAGCTTGAAATTTTCAATCTATCTTTCTTTGGTGTTGATTAAGATTTTTATACTTCTCAAGTAAAAATATCTTTATGTCCATCAGAGAAATTCCACATGAAGAAGGTGGTTAATTTGTTTGTCAGTGTAATCACATAGCTTGATGTCATAGATATTTTATTAAATAGATTATAAAATGTTTAACTATATTCTTTAATTAGGAAAACAGTTATATTTAAAAGGGATAATTATATATTTAAAGCTAAATTCAAGAAAAATGCACTTAAATTGTCTCTTTAAAATATGCCATTTTAAATATAAATTGATCTCAATGTTAATGTGTTAGTGATATGTTTCTAAAAAGAGAAAGTTTTCCATGTGGACATCAAATATCTTACTTAGCTTTTTTTTTTTTTAAATGTTAAGTCTTTTTTTTTTTTAACCCTTATACTTCGGTGTATTGTCTCATAGGTGGAAGATTGGTAAAGGTGGGCAATGGGGGTCAAGTGACTTGCCCAGGGTCACACAGCTGGGAAGTGACTGAGGCTGGGTTTGAACCTAGGACCTCCTGTCTCTAGGCCTGACTCTCACTCCACTGAGCTACCCAGCTGCCCCTTACTTAGCTTTTATACTACATTTGAGTTTATTATACATATTTAAAATGTATCAATAAACCATGAGTGCAGGATTCTGTAAGAATGTGTTCATTCATGAAAGTTATAGCAAATTTCAGATTTTGAAACATTATTCTGCTTTGGTATAATTGTTCTGCTAATTGAAAGGTTTAAACCCTTCTTTTCCTGCCATGGATCTCTTTGACAATGTATTGAAGCCCAGAAATTACTTCTTAGAATAATGTCTTTAAATGCATAAAATAAAAAACATAGGATTACATGAGAAATCAATTATAGCTAAATACAATTATCAAAATATTTTTAAATCTTCATAGACCTGAGGTTACGAATCTCACTACTAATTGGATTGATGTAACTAAATTGAAAAATGACTTTCTGAAATTTTTGTCCATGGAAAAACAGATGAGGTACTTTGTATAGGTTATGATAATGCAGTCTGATAATCAACATTGTCAAAACATGGTCAAAAGATGATCATGAGTCATATATCAAAGTTTAAATTTTTATCATAGACATAATTTTACTCATTGAGTATAAAACAGATTTGAATAAGATGTATAAATTTTATAAAAACAAAATGAAAGTGTAAGTACTTAAAATTTAAAATATCTATAATCATCTTTATATTGAAAATCAAATTCCTTGATCATGCCTGACAATAAAAGCATTGGTTTATAATTAATACACAATTCATTAAATTGGTGTGAAGATCAGACTTCTGTAATGGACATGATTGTTTTCCAAAAAGGAATTTAAAAAAACCTCTTAACAAACACTGAGACAACTTTATTCATGGATTCATAATTATGTTTTATCTCTGTTGCAGTTATCTAACTTTGATGAAATTTCTCCCTTATATTTCATGAGAGCAGGTGAATGAAGACATTTTTTCATGCTCCAAAAAGGGTACAGAAGTCTAGCTGATGCTACCTAGTGTCAGTTTTAAACATGATTCTTTTAAAAAAAGAAGTTCTGATTTGCATATAATGGAAACAACACTGACATATACTTGTCAAAAATGTGAAGCAGTTGGTATTTCTGTGCTCACAGTTTTTAACTAAAGAAATGAGAACATAAATGAGAATTTAGGAACCTTTGGAAATTTATGACTGTATTTGGTTCCCTTAATATCTCTGATTATGGTCACACTCCTTGCATATAATCATATACAGCTTCTTTTTTACATGTCTGTGAGCTTTCAACCTTGAGGCTTTTAGAAATTGTTATGGTTGTGAAAATTTAGTGTATTACTTATCTACTATGTCACTGTTAAGGAGTAGGTTGGGGGAAGGTAACAAATCTCTTTTGAATAAATTGCTTATTGTAGATGAACTATAGGATACATTAAAAATGTTTTCTAATAAAGTGAGATTCCTATCAAAATAAAGAAATACACTACAATAAAATTTTTTTGATTAATTTTTTCAATTACACGTAGAAACAATTTTTGACAATTGTTCTTTTGCACTTTAAAATTTAGATTTTCTTCTGCCTGTCCCCGCAAAGTAATAAAGAGTCTTATATATGTTATATGATTGCTTTCAGGCAATACATACTTCCATATTGCTCATGTTGTGATAGAAGACATATCACATATACAATAAAATACTCATGAAGGAACTCAAGTGGAAGATTGCATGCTTGCAATCAGCCTCTAATAGTTCCTTCTTTGCCTATTGATAGCATCCTTATCATGAGTCCTTTGTGGATATCATGGAAACTTGATTTGTTGATAATAGTTTAGTCTTTCAGAGCTGATCATTATATAATATTTCTATTCCCATACATAGTGCTTTCCTGGTTCGTATCACTTCATTTTGTATCAGTTCATATAAAACATTACAAGTATTACTGAATTCACCCTGTTTGACATTTTTTGGTGGTACAGTAGTGTTCCATTAAAAACATACATCACAACTTTTTTCCCATTCCCTATGTGATGGACACCCCTGAGTTTCTAATTCTTTGAAACTACAAAAAGAGCTGTTAAAAATATTTTTGCACAAATAGGTCTTTTCCCCTTATCTATGACCTCTTTGGGATATAGACCTGTAGTGTTATTGCTGAGTCAAAGTGTATACATAGATTTATTGTCCTTTGGGTGTGGTTCCATGTTGCTTTCCAGAATGGTTGTCAGTTCAAAGTTCCACCAACAGTGTATTAGTGTCCCAATTTTGCCACATCCCCTCCAATAATTTATCATTTCCTTTGCTGCCATATTGGCCAGTCTGCTAGGAATGAGGTGTTACCTCAGAGTTGTCTAAATTTTCATTTCTCTAATCAGAAGGGATTTACAACATATTTTCATGTTTTTATTAATAGTTTTGATTTCATTGTGTGAAAACTGCCTATTCATATCCCTTGACCATTTGCCAATTGGGGAATGGCTTGTGTCTAGTTATTTTGAATGGAATTTCCCTTTCTCTCTCTCACTGTTGGGCTTTGTTGGTGGCAAACAGAAATGCTGATGATTTATGTGAGTTTATTTTATATCTTATAACGTTGCTAAAGTTGTTAATTATTTCTATTAGTATTTTTGGTTTATTCTTTGGAGTTCTCCATATATGCTATGATATCATCTACAAAGAGTGATGACTTTTTTTGCTCATTGCCCTTTTCAATTCTTTCAATTTCTTTTTTCTGCTTTTATTGCTATTATTTTTAGGACCATATTAAAAAGCAGCGGTAATAATGGGCATCTTTGCTTCACTCCTGATCTTATTGGGAAGGGTTCTAGTTTATTACCATTACAGATAATGCTTGCTGATGGTTTTAAATAGATATCATTTAATCACTTTAAGGAAAGCTCCATTTATTCCAATATTTTCTTATGTGTTTATAGGGAATGGGTGCTCTATTTTGCCAAAATATTTTTCTCCATGTATTGAGAGGATTATATAGTTTCTATTGATTGTATCACCAATATGGTCAATTATATTGATGGTTTTCCTAATATTGAACTATCCCTGCATTTTTAATATAAACCCACCTGATCATGGTATATAATCCTTGTGATATAATGCTTAATCTCCTTGCTAGTATTTTATTTAAAATTTTTGCATTAGTGTTCATTAGGGAGATTGGTCTATAGTTTTGTCCTCTATTTTAGCTCTTTCTGGTTTAGGTATCAGTACTATATTTCTGTCATTTTGGAATTTTAATGATAGCCTGTAATCACATAATGAAGTTGCAGAGAGAGATAATCTTCAAACTTATGTTTTTCGCACTCTATTAACTACACTATGTTTTAAGCCTCAGAGTTTTAAGTGATGTAAAATGTGCTTGTATTTGGAGGTTCCTTTCTAGTCTTATTTTGGAAATTTAATTACCTCATCTTCTCAGGAAAGGAGGCTTTGTATCTACTATAGTAAGACAGGATTAAAAAAGTTATTTTTAATTCTTTTCCTCAAATTTTAATCAATATTAAATGGCTAAAATTTTTATTAAATTAATGTTTTGTTTATCCTAAGAAGGAAAAATGCTGGCAGTATGGTTGCTGTTAAAAATAAAGAAATAACTATAAAATATCATATGCAAGGGTGTGGGATAAATTATGCACAGAAACTATTAGTCAACAATAAAGCAAGTGCTTACTCTGTACTACACACAGGGAATATAAATACAAAGAATGAAATAGTCTCTACTATCAAGGAGCTTCTTACAAGGAAGACAGTAAGTACATATAAAAATATAATAAATATAAAGAATACATACAATAACAGGAAGTAGTAACTTATGAGGAAGACAGGGAGGGAAAAATTCTTAAAATAAAGGTTGTAGTACCAAAATTATACCTACCTTGAGGAATTTGAGAGGGTACTAATATGAGATTTATTGCACCAGAAAGAAGTCTGTCCTCCTACTATATCCCTTTTCTCTTTCATAGTCATTTAAGCAGTGGTGAGAGACAATAATCAATAGTGAGTAGTGTCCATTATTGCTCTTGTATTTACACTGTTACCAGACACCTTTTGATTTTGACTCAGTGAAAGGGAGGGAAAGGTGAGGACACACTTACTGATATCTAGCATTTCTAAATTTTCAATGAACAGCTGGCAAAGCTATTCTTCATCACAAAGCCAACAAGAGACAACATAAGAACCCATCAAAAATTAGCTTGTTGCCCTCATATTAGTGACTAGCCTAGCCAACTGATGACAGTTAGTGGAAAGATGGAGATGACATCTTCTCCCACTATATTTTTATGTACCATACTCTTGGAGTCTCGTTTAAAAAAACCCCTTAAATATAAAGTAGGTAATAGAGATTTTTTGTTAGAAAATAGATTTGTTCATCTAATCCCTAATAAATCTAATAAAGAATTCCCCAAGAAAAAATCGCCAGGGCCTGATGGACTCAACAAGTGAATTCTATCAAACATTCAAAGAACAATTAATCCCAATACTATATAAATTATTTGATATAATCAGCAAAGAAGGAGTCCTACCAAATTCCTTTTATGACACAAATATGGTACTGATTCCAAAGCCAGGTAGAGCAAAAACAAATAAAGAAAATTACAGACCAATCCCCTTAATTAACATAGACAGAAAAATCTTAAATAGAATACTAGCAAAAAGATTCCAGCAAGTGATCAAGAGGGTTATCCATGGTGATCAGGTGGAATTTATAACAGGAATGCAAGGATGGTTCAACATTAGGAAAACCATCCACATAATTGACCATATCAACAAGCAAACCAACAAAAATCACATGATTATCTCAATAGATGCTGAAAAAGCCTTTGACAAAATACAACACCCATTCCTACTGAAAACATTAGAAAGTATAGGAATAGAAGGTCCTTTCTTAAAAATAATAAACAGTATATATCTTAAACCATCAACAAGCATCATATGCAATGGGGATAAATTAGAAGCCTTTCCAATAAGATCAGGAGTGAAACAAGGATGCCCATTATCACCTATATTATTTAACATTGTACTAGAAACACGAGCAGTAGCAATTAGAGAAGAAAAAAGAAATTGAAAGTATTAAAATAGGCAATGAGGAGACTAAGCTATCATTCTTTGCAGATGATATGATGGTCTACTTAAAAAATCCTAGAGAATCAACTGAAAAGCTAGTAGAAATAATCAACAACTTTAGCAAAGTTGCAGGATACAAAATAAATGCACATAAATCATCAGCATTTCTATATGTTTCCAACACATCACAGCAGCAAGAGGTAGAAAGAGAAACACCATTTAAAATCACCCTAGACAATATAAAATACTTAGGAATCTAACTACCAAAACAAATACAGGAATTATACAAACATAACTACAAAACACTTTCCAAACAATTAAAACTAGATCTAAGCAATTTGAAAAACATTGACTGCTCATGGGTAGGATGAGCTAACATAATAAAAATGACCATCCTACCCAAATTAATTTACTTATGTAGTACCATACCTATCAAACTACCAGAAAACTTTTTTACTGAATTAGAAAAAACTATAACAAAGTTCATTTGGAAGAACAAAAGATCAAGAATATCAAGGGAAATAATGAAAAAAAAGTGAAGGAATGTGGCCTAGCAGTACCAGATATAAAGCTATACTATAAAGCAGCAGCCATCAAAACATGGTACTGGCTAAGAGACAGAAGGGAGGATCAGTGGAATAGACTTGGGGTAAGTGACGTCAGCAAAACAATGTATGATAAAGCCAAAGAGCCCAACTTTTGGGACAAAAATGCACTATTTGACAAAAACTGCTGGGAAAGTTGGAAAACAATATGGGAGAGATTACGTTTAGATCAACATCTCACACCCTACACCAAGATAAATTCAGAATGGGTGAAAGACTTGAATATAAAGAAAGAAACTGTAAGTAAATTAAGTGAACACAGAATAGTATACTTGTCAGATCTCTGGGAAAGGAAAGGTTTTAAAACCAAGCAAGAGTTAGAAAAAATTACAAAATGTAAAATAAATAATTTTGATTATATTAAATTAAAAAGTTTTTGTACAGGAATTGATGCAGAATGAAAGGCGCGGAGTCAGAAGAACGTTGTGTACAGAGACTGATAAACTGTGGTAAAATCAAATGTAATGGACTTCTGTACTAGCAGCAATGCAAGGACCCAGGACAATTCTGAGGGATTTATGGAAAAGGACACTACCCACATTCAGAGGAAGAACTACAGGAGAGGAAACACAGAAGAAAAACAATTGCTTGAACACTTGGGTTGATGAGGACATAATTTGGGATTTAGACCTGAAAGGACCACACCAATGCAACTATCAATAATATGTAAATTAGTCTTGATTGATGACACATGTTAAAACCAGTTGAAATATGAGTTAGCTATGGGGGGCAGGGGGTTGAGTGGGTGAAGGGGAAAGTAAAAACATGAGTCATGTAACCATGGAAAATTTTTCTAAAAATAAAAAAAATTAATAAAAAAGTTTAAAAAAATTTAAAAACCCTCTTATATATAAAGTAGGTAATAGAGATTTTTTGGTAGAAAATAGATTTGTTCATCTAATCCCCATTTAAATGAAGGATAATTATTTGTTGTTTTTTAGTTGTTTCAGTCGTGTTTGACTCTTCTTAACTCCATTTTGGAATCTGCCATTTTCTTCTTCAGCACATTTCTATAGATGGGGAACTAAGGTAAATGGGGCTAAATTACTTGCCTTGGGTCACGCAACTATTAAGTGCCTGAGGATGGTTTTGGACTCATGAAGATGAGTTTTCCTAATTCCAACACCAGTGCTCTATCAACTGTGCCACCAAACTGCACCAGAATTAATATAATTAGCCTGTTGTCTGAAGTTTATGTGAGCTCTAGATGTACAAAAAGGTAAGAATAATATTGAAAATATCATGCATCATAGTTCCATAGGATTAGGGAAAATCTCCAGTCCAGTGTTTATTATAATATTGTCTGGATTCATCTAGTTCATCTTCTTAATGAAGTTTATTTTTTCGATCTGTAATGCAAGGTGGCTGACAGAAACTTTTGCTTCTGTAATTTCTAACGGTCACAAAAAGTCAGTTAAACATCTTAGAATCTTCAGAAAGTCAGCTAGAACTTAAAGCTATAAATACAAGTGAAGTTCCAACTGATGAGGCTTTTGCCTTCTGGCTTTCGCTATGGCTGGGGGCTTTTGCTTTGGCTTAACCTGTTGGCTTTGGCCTAATTGCTTCAGCCTTGGCCTGTGCTTATTTTGTCTTGTGGAAATTTGGACCTATCTCATTTCTCTGGACCTTTCCCTGATCTCCCATCTCCATCCTTCCCCTTCCTAAATTTCCATTTTAGGAAATTTTTAGGCTGGTAGAGTATCCTCAAATAAGTTACCCCCAGTTTTAATGATTTGATAAAGTCTTTACTTAAAAGGCAGTCAAATATCCCTGACTGGGAGAGCCGCCCTCTCTCTCTGTCTAAACCTCTCCATGACCCATTCCCCACCCTCACCCCTCTCCCTAGCAGCAGTTAGAAAACCCTGAACCCCTCTCCCCTTCTCACTGACCCCGGTATTAATAAATCCCCTTAGTATCTATTCAAACCCTTTGGTGAATCATTGTGTTGAAAATTAAGTCAAGGGCTCAAGGGAAAGGAATCATTTTTCTTTTATTTCTTGAAAGAACTGGGGCATCCATCTTGGCAGGAAGTACCCACCCAAGACTTCCTCCAGCCATCAGTTTGACTGGCAGGGAGGAGCCCTCTCGACTCCTCCCTCAAGAGACTGAGAAACTAACAAGAGAAACCCTCCAGCCAAACCTAAACATTTCTTACTGGCCCTGGTTTCCTCCTTGTATCCTCTGTCTCAAGCCTCTGAGAATAAACTTGTTTCAGCTGCCCTCTCCTACATACCCTATTTCCCTTATTTCCTACATACCTTCCAGTACCTTCTTTCTTCCTATAATCACCTTATAATCCCCTATACTCCCATTATCCTTCCTCACACCCAAATTGCATTTATAGACCCCACTCAGATTACCTTATTTACTTCTTGATAACATTAATTGGTGAGCAATGTTAGTGAACTACCTAAAATCTTCTGAAACAACCAAAATGAAGCTGGCTACAGTAACATTCATCCTATCTAGCATCTCAATGATTTCTTGGTCCCTAATGCAGGGTATGGTGGATTTTTGGTTCATAAGGGTCCCTAATTTTGTGCAACAACTACTGAACATCTACAATTATTATAAATGGTGTGCTCTGACCCTGGCTGAATGTAGTTGCTTCATCCCAACATCCATAGCCATAATCCTAACAATCTGGCAATTCCTTATGATCTCACAGATTATCATCTTTATTTTTTGATAACACTTCCCAAGAGAAATAAAATGACATAGTGCAAATAGTATTCCTTTTAAAAGCATTAAAACATTACCCTTTCCTGGTTTCTCTGCACAAATGACAAAGTTGCATATCATGTTTGGATCCATGTGGTAAGTCAGAAGGGGTGTTGTGAGATATCTTCTCCCATTTTTAAGCCCTATGAAGACATAAAAGGTCCTATATGGACTGCAACATTTAGACATTGTGCTGCTAATACAACTGAAGTAGATGTTAATGAAAAGGTGGAAGGGAGATATCTCACAAAGGAGGAATAAAACTAACCATAGATGTCTCCCAAGGTTTTGTCTTGAATTTTCTCCATATTTCTCTCTGTGCTTTCTCACTTAATGATCTGTTCAGCTCCCCTGGGTTAAATTATAATTTCTAAGCAGATAATTCCCAAATTTATATATTTAACTTTAGTATCTCTCGTGGGATCCAATCCTGCATAACCAACTACCTCTTGAACATCTTGAATTAGATATCTAGACTTAATATGTCCAAAACAGAATCTCTCATATCTTCTCATTTTCTCTGTTATTACCAAGGGCATTACTTTCTTTCCAGTCATTTTGGTGTAAAAGTTTAGCATCATTATCAACTTCTCTATAGGCATCTGGATATTATAATGGATAGAGTTCTTGCCCTGGAATGAGGAAGACAAGTTAAAATCTGGCTTTAAACACTAATTAGTTGTGTGACCCTGGGCAAGAGCTTTGTCTACCTCAATTTCCTCAACAATAAAATAAGGAAAGCAATAATGCTTACCTGCAAGAGTTATGAGGATCAAGTGAGATATGTTTAATGCTTGGCACATAGTAGATGCATAATAAATGCTTATTTAATTTCTGTTCCTTCCTTCTTTCCTCTCTTTCATTCATGTGACAGATCTAATTAGTTGCTAAATCTTGCATGACTTATCTCTACTAACACAGCTACTACCCTAGTTTAGTTTCTCATGATGTCTTGCTTTCATTACATTATTGAAAAGATCTTCTAATTGGTCTTCCTGCTTCAAGTATCTCTCTACTCCAGTCTATCCTCCAATCAGTTGCAAAAGTGATTTTCCTAACGTGTAGATGAGACCATGTCACTCCTTTGCTCAATAAATTCAATTAACTCCCTATTACTTCCAGGGTGGGATGGAAAGGTTTTTTTTGTTTGTTTTTTGTTTGTTTTTTGTTTTTTTTTTACATCCTGGCTTCTTCCTACCTTTCCAATGTTAATTGTATCATCCTCTGTTCACTTTATATTTCAATCATACAGGCTACTTGCTTTTCCTAGAAAATGACATTCTATCTCCATGCCTGTAATGTTCTCCTTAACCTCCAATTCTTGGAATTCTTGGCTTCCTTTAAAACTCAGTTTAAGTACCACTTCCTCCAGGAGGCCTTTCTTGATTCCTCTTCCCCACCTACCCATGCCATTCATAACTAGTGTCATTTCTTCTAACATCCTCTCTCAGATGCTTTGTATTTATCTTATGTGTTCAGGTATATTGACCTTGTCTATCCTATTGGAATGTAAACTCCTTCAGGACAAGTACTGGTCCTGTTGTTTCTTTTTCTTTGTATCTATTCATATGCAGTCCTTGGTACTAGCACAGTGTGCTTTGTAGGAGGTGCTTAATACATGTTTGTTGATTGATTGAAAGTCAAGAGGGTTTTTTGTTTTTGGTTTATAGGGTATCACTTCAGATATTCTCCAAATATCATTCTGATAAGGTACTGGAAATATGAATTGTTATCAAGAAGTAAATAAGGTAATCTGAGTGGGTTCTATAAATGCAATTTGGGTGTGAGGAAGGATAATGGGAGTATAGAAGATTATAAAGTGATTATAGGAGGAAAGAAGGTAAGGGAAGGTATGTAGGAGATGAAGGAAATGGGGTATGTAGGAGAGGGCAGCTGAAACAGGCTTATTCCCAGAGGCTTGAGACAGAGAATACAGGGAGGAAACTAGGGCTAGTAAGAAATGTTTAGGTTTGGCTGGAGGGTTTCTCTTGTTAGTTTCAAAGTCTCTTGAGGGAGGGGTGGAGAGGGCCCCTCCCTGCCAGTCAAACTGATGGCTGGAGGAAGTCTTGAGGTAGGTACTTCCTGCCAAGATGGATGTCCCAGTTCTTTCAAGAAATAAAAGAAAAATGATTCTTCCTCTTGGCCCTTGTCTTAATTTTCGACACAATGATTCACCAAAGGGTTTGAATAGGTAACAAGGGGATTTATTAATACCAGGGTCAGTCAGAAGGGCAGAGGGGTTCAGGGTTTTCTAACTGCTGCTAGGGAGAGGGGTGAGGGTGGGGGATGGGTCACGGAGAGGTTTAGACAGAGAGAGAGGGTGGCTCTCCCAGTCAGGAAGATTTGACTGCCTTTTAAGTAAAGACTTTATCAAATCATTAAAACTGGGGGTAACTAGGAGGGTATGTCCTTCAATTGGGGAATGGCTGAACAAACTGTGGTATATGCGGGTGATGGAATACTATTGTGCTAAAAGGAATAATAAGCTGGAGGAGTTCCAGGCGAACTGGAGAGACCTCCAGGAACTGATGCAGGGCGAAAGGAGCAGAGCCAGAAGAACATTGTACACAGAGACTGACATACTGTGGTAAAATCTAATGTAATGGGCTTCTGTACCAGCAACAATGCAATGACCCAGGACAGCTCTGAGGGATTTATGGTAAAGATGCTACCCACATTCAGAGGAAGGACTGCAGGAGAGGAAACATATAAGAAAAGCAACTGCTTGAACGCATGGGTCGGGGTGGACATGATTGGGGATGTGGACTCGAAACTACCACACCAATGCAACCACCAACAATTTGGAAATAGGTCTTGATCAAGGACACATGACAAAACCAGTGGAAATGTGCGTCGGCCATGGGTGGGGGGAGTGCGGGCAGTGAAGGGGAAAGTAGGAGCATGAATCATGTAACCATGTTAAAAATGATTATTAATAAATGTTTAAATTAAAAAAAAAACAAAAAACTGGGGGTAACTTATTTGAGGATACTCTACTAGCCTATAGAAACTAAACCCACAATGTTCAATCACCAAGCTCTCCCTTCCACCAGGACCCAAAGGAAATTTAGGGAAGGGGAGGGATGGAGATGGGAGATCAGGGAGAGGTCCAGAGAAATGAGATAGGTCCAAATTTCCCCAAGAAAAAATAAGCACAGGCCAAGGCCAAAGCAATTAGGCCAAAGCCAACAGGTTAAGCCAAAACAAAAGCCTCCAGCCATAGCGAAAGCCAGAAGGCAAAATCCTCATCAGTTGGAACTTCACCTCTATTTATAGCTTTAACTTCTAACTGACTTTCTGAAGATTCTAAGATGTTTAACTGACTTTTTGTGACCCTTAGAAATTACAGAAGCAAAAGTTTCTGTTAGTCACCTTGCATTACAGAACAAATGTCATGATTACTTTTCACTGCATTCAAAATAAGACTATTGTTGATTAACACCTGAGAAAAATATGGATTTACAACAATTCTAAGATATTATGAGAAGGTTGAAATTCTCTTTTCTTCATGGGTGACTGAATTTTTTTCTTACTAAACAAAAAATGGACTTGACTTGTTTTTGCTTTGGCTGCCTCAGGCCTCTCAGTGGTAGAAGATATGTTGATTACAACTATTTGGAATGTTTGGGAGGAGATGAGAATTGTGTGGGAAATAGCTTAGGTTTCTGGGTTGAAGAATTCTTTCTTTCTTCTTCCTCCTCCTTCCTTTCCCCTACAGGAGGCAAAAACTGTAACCTTCTTTTGAAATTGTTCCTGGCAATGGCTCAGAGAGAGACAATCTATTGCACTAGCAGAACTTGTAATTCTCTTTTTGACAAACAAGTGAAGTGACTGAAATGTTTGCATGTGACCAAAGAATGAAGTCAATGGAAGAAAACTGGAAACTTGCACTCAACTGTATCTCTATGTGAACATCTCTATGTATTTATAGAAATACTCATGTGCATACATTTATTTTTAATTAAAAATTTTAATTTATATTTAATTTCTTACATTACTATAGTTACTCCAAGTATCACTTCCACTCTTCCAAGGAAGCCCATCTTCATTCATTGTTTAACTGAGTGATCCACCAGTATCAGGTCACATGAGATAGTATAAAAACCTATTTAAAAAAGAAGGCAATATATACATCTGTGGGTTTATTATATATAAATGTTGCATGTATACATACATACAAGCACTCATACACAATTTCTCTGAATTTTGTAAACTTTATCACCTCATCTCCTATTCTAATATATGTTCAATTTTATTTTAGAAAGCAACCAACAGAAATGTTATTTTCCTTCATATATTATTTTCATAAGACAATTCAAAATTCTCCAATTAACATTCTCTAGTTTTCAGATATATTTATAACTTAAGTAAGTAATGGGAAGAAGAAGAGGAGAAAGAGAAAAGAGGAAGGAAGGAAAAGGATAGGAAAGGAAAGGAGCAAGGGAGAGAAAGAGATAGAAAGAAAATAGAAACAAATATATTAAGCATCTGCTCTGTGTCAAGTACTATGGTAAGCACTTTACAAATATCATCTCATTTGATCTTCACCACAACTCCATGAAGTAGGTGCTATATTGATCCACATTTTATACTTGAGCAAATTAAGGCAGAGATGTTAAATGACTTTCCCAGAGTCCCATAATTAGTAAATTTCCAAACCAGATTTGAAATAAGTAAGGTCTTCCTAAATCCAGGCTGAACATTCTTTTCCACTGTGACATCTAGCTATGAAAAGAATTATGATTACACTTATTGTTGTTGTTATTATTATTACCCCCTTTAAAGGGGTGTAGTGGAGTCAATTCAAAATGGTTCACAAGAGAAATTGATTCAATTTCAGGGCAAACATTTATACCTCAGAAATTACCAAACACTACAAATTGGAATTTTGTTGTTTTGTTGATTTCTAGACTTTAGAAAATGATAGATACATTACTAATAATGCAGATTAAATTTGAAAGTATAAAATTGTTCATTTCTTTTTTTACAGAAAGCTTGTTGATAAACACTTACCAGCACACCCCTGCTTAAAGTTAACATATTTTATATATACTGAGGGAATGATAGTTTAGGAGAATACTAAACAAAGTAATGAAAAACAGGTATACTCATATAAACTACCTAGAATAACAGAAGAGGAAGTGGAATATTTAAATAATCTTATCTTAGAAAAGAAATTGAACAAGCCATTGATGAGATACCTATGAAAAAGTCTCTGAGAGTAGTTGAATTCTATGAAATATTTAAAGAACAATTAATTCTGCTACTATATAAATTATTTGGAAAAAATAGGCAAAGAAGGAGTCTTACCAAATTCCTTTCATACACAAATTTTGTGCTAATACATAAATGAGGAATAGTAAAAACTATAGACCAATTTCCCTAATAATTATTGATGGAGAAACTATAAACAAAATATTAGAAACAAGATTATAGGAATATATCACAATGCTCATACACGATGACCAGGAAGGAATTGTACTTAGAATACAGGGCTAAGTCAATATTAGGAAAACTATCAGCATAACTGGACCTGTAATAAACCAAACCAAAAGAAATCATATGTCTATTTCAACTGATGAAGAAAGAGTTTTTGACAAAATACAACACTCATTCCTATTAAAAGCACTGGAAAGTATAGTAATAAATGAAGCTTTCTTTAAAGTGATAAGTAGTATCTTATCTAATCAGCAACAGCATTATCTGTTATGGTGATTAATTAGAAGTCTTCCCAATAAGATCAAGGGTGAAGCAAGGATGCCTGTTTTCACCATTATTATTCAGTATTGTAAATAGAAGTGCTAGCTATAGATATAAAAGAAGAAAAAGGAACTAAACGAATTAGAATAGGCAATGAGGAAACAAAATTATCACTCTTTGCAGATGATATGATGGTAGTTTTAAAGAATACTAGAGAATCAACTAAAAACTATTTGAAACAATGAACAACTTCAGAAATGTTTCAGAATAATAAAATAAACTCACATCATCATTTCTTTATATTACCAACAAAATCCAGCAGCAAGAGATAGAAAAAATATATCTGAAATAATTGTAGGCAATATAAAATATTTGGGAGTCTACCTGCCAAGACAAGCCCAAGAACTATAGGAACACAATTTCAAAATACTTTTCACACAATCAGATCTAAATAATTGGAAAAATATTGAATGCTCATGAGTAGGCAAAACCAATATAATAAAAATGATGATTCTAACTAAATTAATGTTCTTATTCAGCCAAACCACAAAAATTATTTCATAGAGTCAGAAAATATAATTCTAGAATTCATCTGGAAGAACAAAAAGTCAAGAATATCAAGGGAATAAATGGAAAAAAATCTGAAGGAAAGGGGCATAGATAGATCAAATCTCAATAGTGCTACAAAGTGAAAATCATCAAAACAATTTGGTACTGAGTTAAAAATAGAGTGGTGGATCATTGGAATAGATTAGGTACACGGTATACAGTAGTAATGATGATAGTAATCTACCATTTGATAAACTCAGAGACCCAAGCTTTTGGGACAAGAACTTACTATTTGACAAAAACTACTGGGCAAAAGAGAAATCAGTTTGGCAGAAACTAGATATAGACCAACATTTACAGCATTTATCAAGAGAAGCTCAAAATAGGTACATGAATTAGAAATAAAAGGAAAAGAATAGCAAAGGGTTTTAAAAGACTGCCTGCCTTTTGATCCAGCCACACCCCTGCTGGGTTTGTACCCCAAAGAGATAATAAGGAAAAATACTTGTACAAAAATATAAATGCTCTTTTGGTGTCAAAAATCAGAAAAGAAGGGATGTCCCATCAATTGAGGGATGGCTGAACAAATTATGTTATCTGATGGTGATGGAATATTATTGTGCTGAAAGGAATAATGAACTGGAGGAATTCCATGTGAACTGGAAAGACCTTCAGGAATTGAAGCAGAGCAAAAGGAGCAGAACTAGGAGAATATTGAGCAGAGACTGATACATTATGGCACAACTGATATCAGACTTTTCTACTAGCAGCAACGCACCCAGGACAATCCAGAAGGACTTATGAGAAAGAACGCTATCTGTGTCCAGAGAAAGAACTCTGGGAGCAGAAACACAGAAAAAAAACCATATGATTGATCATGTGGTTCAATGAGGATATAATTGGGGTTTTGTTGTTAAAAGATCATTCTATTGCAAATATGAATAACATGGAAATAGGTTTTGAACAATGATACTTGTATAACCCAGTGGAATTGCTTGTCAGCTCTGGGAAGAGGGAGGAAAGAGGGGTGGGAAAAATCATGAATTATGTAAGTATGAAAAAATATTCTAAATAAATATTTTTAAGAAAGGGAAAGCATAAGCAAATTAGGGGAACACAGAAAAATTTACCTGTAAGATATATGGACAAGGGAAGAATTTATGATAAAACAAGTATAAAGACTATTGTATGATATAAAATGGATAATTTTATTATGTTAATTTTAAAAGTTTTTGCACAAATAAAACCAACGTAGCCAAGATTAGGTGGAAAACAGAAAATATGGGGAAAATTTTATAGTGTTCCTCTGATAAAAGCCTCATTTCTCAAATGTATGGAAAACTGAATCAAATTTATAAAAATACAAGTAATTACCCAAATAATAAAATATCAGAGAATATGAACAAGAAATTTTCAGAAGAAATCAAAACCGTCTATAGTCATATAGAAAAATACTCTAAATTACTATTGGTTAAAAAAATGCAAATCAAAGCAACTAAAAGTACCACTATCAAATTGGCTAATATTACAGAAAAGAAAATGAAAAATATTGGAGGGGATGTGGAAAAACTGGGACATTAATGCACTCTTGGTGGAGTTGAAAACTGATCCAACCATTCTGGAAGACAGTTTGAAACTGTGCCCAAAGGGATTTAAAATTGAGCATACTCTTTGACCCAGTAATACCACTACCAGATCTGTATCCCAAAGAGATCCCTCCAAAAAGGAAAAGAACTTATTACATTCAAAAATATTTATATCAGCAGTTTATGTGGAAGCAAAGAATTTGAAGTTGAGGTGATGCTCAACAATCGGGAATAGCTAAACAAGTCGTAATACATGATTATGATTAGATACCATTGTGCTATACGAGTTTGAACAGGATACTTTCAAAAAAACACAGAAAGACTCACATGAACTGATATAAACTGAAATGAGCAGAACAAGGAGAACATTATAAACATATGTGTACATATATATGTAAATACATACATACATATATAAATATATATATATATATATATATATATATATATATATATATATATATATATATATATATAACAGTAACAGCAATGTTATGCAGCGATTACCTGTGAGTCACTTGATTATCAACCTTACCCTAAGCAATTCTTAGCAATAATTCAAGATAATTCAGGAATGATGATGAAAAATACTGTCCACCCCAGAGGAAAAAACGAATGGAGTCTGAATACAAATTGATTCAAATTTATAAAAACTTAATTTATTTATCTTGTGTATGTTTTGGTCTTTTTTATTTGGCATATAGAAATATTGATTTCTATATTGACATATAGAAAGATTGCTGCACATATATAACTAGCCTATATCAAATTGCTTGTCTTCTCAATTAGGAGGCAAAAAAAGAAGCAGGGAAAGAAATTGGAACTCAGCATAGAGCAAAGTAAAATAGATATAAAAAATTTTTACATGTAATTAGAAAAAATAAATGAAAAAATGAAAAAACAAAGATGTCAAAATTTTATACAACAGAAATACTTTATTACAAATGGCACTGCCAGTTAAAATGGGCAAACATGAGTGCATATGAAATTCACTAAAAGCATGAATATTTCAATTATGTAAAAGTACAATGGCATAATAAATGTTGAAACACCACTTATGAGTTATAGGGAAGGACTCCTATGTGGTGACATTACTTTTACAACTGTATTATACAACAGCATATTGCCAATTATTAGAGGCCAGGCATATATAATTTCATCCCTATGCATAGATGAATAAAGAGATAGAATTAAAGAGCTACTAAAATCTAAAGAGGAAATAAGTTGAAGAACCTGAGATTATTGAAAATTTACACTTAACATAAAGGAATTATATCTAATAAAATGGATTTCTTAAAATTTCTATTGTCTGAAGTAATTTTGAAAGTGAGTTGGGAATACTTACAAAAAGGAATTTCAAAAAAGCCCCTTTTGAGTGTGATAGTATGAATCCAAATAGAAGGTATATTTTCCAAATAGAGTGAATTAAAAAGCTTTTATTTGATATAAACATTTTTAATGATCTTCCATAATATTTGAGAGAATGTGTAAAAGTATTTCAGGATCTACACAAAACAATATATGGTATATTAGTCATTATTCTTGCTAGGGTAAAGACCAAGAAAAGAAAAGTAGAGATATTAAGGGTTACACCATAATGTATCAAATACCACGATGGAGTATTTGATCTGAAAGAGATATTGAAGATCTGTGAAAAGGCATTAGAAGGTAAACATCAATATGTAGCTAATATGGACAGCAGAAAATTGCAATGTCATGCCACTTGATTAAAGATAACAAAAATGAAAAACTATAAAAATACATCTAAAAAAAGCATATAAAAATCTAGATTCCCTTAATTAGTAAGTGAAAGTAAAAGTCTAAAGACTACAGAAATACAAGGAGCCAAAGCAGGATAAAGAACAAAATATACAACTAGACATCAATAACAAATATTTACTACAGGGTCATAAGAAAGCAATCAGATGAGAGAACCCCTCTCTCCAATAAATATGGAGGGTGGAAATTTTCTGGTGATTTATATGGTTGCAAAAAATCAATAAAGTGACAATTTTAATTGGAACAAATGCAAAAGAGAAAGTTTGCACAATGTTAGTATAATGAACAAAAGGGTTCTGTTAAGTAAGATGCCTAAAACTAGCTTCTCTTCAAAACTAGAAAACAGAATAGGATGAGAGCCATAATTATTGGCTGATACACAAAACACTTTACAAGATTCCACTCAGAAATAAGATGGAAGACATTTCACATATCCTACCAAGACATAAGAATATCAGTGATTTTTTTTACAAATGTAGTTAAACTATATGATTGTATAGTTTATGCAGTGATTCATAACTTTTATTATTAAAATAGTTTATGAAAATATTAGGCTATCCATAATTTTTTTCTTCATTATCTCAAAACATTTATCCCAATTTCACACTCATGTCTAATCCATTTACTGAAAAAATATACAATGGACCCGAGCACAGTAAAAATTTTAGTTATTGATATGCAAAAAGAAAAATTCTCCATGATATACCACTTAAGGAATGCCACCAAGAAACAAATGAAACAACTTCTACATCATATGGAACCTTTCTCCAAGTGATTTCAGTATTTTGTTTGGGCCAGGTAGGTACTAAAATTCTTAATGTACATGAAGAAAATATAAAGAATAAAAGCTTCATTCTTGAGTCCAAAAGTTATAGTGACCTAAGAAATATAAGTAACACAAATCTCATGGTCTTCTCTTGACAAAGAACAAAGAGTACAAAGAAATTAAGGATTTAGTTCTGTGTTAAGGGACTTATTAGCATCCTTAAATCAAAGCTGAATGAGAACACATTTAAAGCAATTAGTATATTTATAGTTACAGTCTTAAAGTACAGTTTGAAGATTGTAAAATGTACTATAATTGGTTTGGAAAGACTACTAACAAAAAAAGTCTTAAAAATTTTAATGTATTCACAATCTTTAGGCAGCTACAGCAAAATTAACATATCCTCAGCCAAAAAGGAGGATGAGAATTGATAGACATTCTAATGGCATATGGTAAATAGGTCAAAACCCTACAGTAGTACTTTTGGAATAAGAAGCCATCATGCATACCACTGGATTTGTTCACTGTAACTAAATGTGGTTTAATTTCTGAATAGAACCTATGAAACCAGCTAATATAAAAAAGTAGAATATAAAGGCTTTTTATAGTCACTATCCAAATAAACTCAGCCAACAATTGAAGACATAGATATGCCACATAAATATCAAAATCATACAATTTTACTCATTGAATTGGAAAAGTTTATGATGGTAATTTGAGACATTGCTAGTTATTGCTTGAAGAAATTATAGATGTGTTTTTTAAACCCTTACCTTCCATCTTGGAATCAATACTGTGTATTGGTTCCAAGGCAGAAGAATGGTAAGGGCTAGGCAGTGGGGTTTAAGTGACTTGCCCAGGGTCACACAGCTAGGAAGTGTCTGAGATCAGATTTTAACCCAGGACCTCCAAACTTTGGGCCTGACTCTCTCAATCCATTGAGCCACCCAGCTTCCTGCCAGATGTATTTTTCTAAAGAAGTCTAGATTTCAAAAATCATTACAGATTACACCATAAAATAGTAGAAAATGTACTACAGAATACCTAGCCAAAAACATATTGATGCCTGGAATTATGCAACTGAAACTCATACCTTTCATTAACTAATAGTCAATACATCTTCAAATTACAAGTATAGAGATAGGAACTTGGTATGGGTTATCACTGGTACAAGAAACAACATGAAAAGCAAACTCCTTCTAGCAATGCAGGTACCAAAGGTACCTTCCATACACTTTGTAGTCTTATAATGTCTAGAGCATTTAGAGGTTTAGTTACTTGTACATAGACAGTATGTACAAAAGGCAGGATTTGGACTTGTGTTTTTGTCTTCAAAGTCATCTTTCTACTCATATTTTTCTACAAATATGTACTTCAAAATATCCCTGAACTTTGACCAATAAACTGTTCTGGAACCAAAGTATTATCATAGAACAAAAATTATTGTCCATGATTACCCAAATATGACATCAATCCATAAAAATGTAAGAACAAAATGTAAATAGATGTCATCACATCAAATATTCATGATTTACAAGCTAAATTCAATGAAAAAAATTCAAAATATAGAAACCAAGCTAAAGACATCAAAACCATGTGGAAACATGATAATGTGGCATACTCATCATCTACTACTAGAGTTATTCTGAAGGTGCTGCTAGTGATCTTGTGAAAGATAAACATATCTCCATACTTTTATTTAGTTCTATAAAACGGTCATTTTGTCCACCTGTATAAGAGTTTACATAACATTGACTAGAAGATAATAATAGCATGATAGCAACCTGTCCTCAGGCTATTTTTAGCCAAATCACTTAAAAAGATGAGAATATGGAGATGAAAAATAATACATACATTTAGATTATATTTTGAGATTAACAATGTGATTTAATACTATACCTTATGTCTTATACTCCTGTATCTAAAAACCTTTTTGAAAAGGAGAAAATGAGCTAAAATAGATATCAAGGAAGGTATCCTTGAAATGAAGAGATATAAATTAGAAACTTGATAGGGATGGGGATTGTGCTTTGGTTTGATGTTTAGTTGTGGATTGGGGGGGGGGGAAGTTTGTATACTATAGGCAGGAATATCTTTTGGTACTTAACATCAGTTGGTAGAATAATTCTTTCAAATTTGTTGGTCAATTTTTTTAGCAGTTAACTGCCTTTTCCATCCCATCTTCAAAACTGGGATGGAGAATAGTCAGTCATTTTGATTCTTCATACTGCATGTACAACTCTACACATTTCAGCACCCCCATTGGAATAAAATAAAAACTTCTAGAATCTCAGAAATCTGATAATTTTTAATACACATGGAGGAAACTAAGTTTGCATGGCATTTAAAATATATCAAATATTGTGTCTTGGTACTTTCATGGACTAAGGTATTTATTTGTATTTGTCAAAGATTTGACGATACTATACATAGCCTTTCTTAGCATAATAAAAGTTATCATTTTAATTTAATGTAGTATTCATTTCTGAATATGTTCACTTTAGATATGACCCAGAATAACATTAATTACTAGGATTTTTATTTTTAATGGTTACCCCATTTCCTTGCTTATCTGCAAATCCAATTAAATCAAGATTACCTCAAATAATATAGGAATCATTTTTGAAGTAAGTTATAAGCTTTATGAATACCTGATGTCTTTACTGGTGAAAAGTCTTTTAAAAGTTTCATGTACATATCCTTAACAACTCTGTGTTGTACCTGACATTCAGATGCATATCATGTTTCATATATATATAGTAGCATCTAATTTCATATTTCTGGCTTCAGATAATTGGATCTTGATGTCTAAACCCTTTGCTGGGTAGGATATAAAATGGTTTTCATATAAATTGTTAAATGTTCCTTGCTTTACAAGGAGAATGTTATCATATAGACTCTATATGACTTTTCTTCTATGTGAATTATCAAAATATTATTATTGGTCATTTATTCACTGAACATGAGTATTCATCAGAGAAAATTGTCAAAGAAATAAAATCATCTAAATATTGTATTTTGGAATGGTATACAATGCATTGTCTTATGTTCTAGGGGGAGAAACAAGTCTAAATGAGATTTTCTAGTAATCTTCAAGAGCTTATCATCGAGAATTATAGAACCTAACACCTATAAAGGGATTTCAGTTGTTATCTAGTTCAACTATTTCATTTTAAATTTGAAGATACTGTGGTCAAGAGAGGTGAAGGGATTTGTTCAATGTTATTCAGCTAGTAAGTTGCATATTATTAACAAATCTAAATTTCATGTTGTTCCCACTACACTATGATGAAGATGATACAAGTAAACAAGTTAAATTTAATACAAATTAGAATATAGTAAATGCATATGAATAATATAAAGGGGTTTTTTGAGATCAGATGAGAGAAAAATTTCATGAATTTCCATACATGTCCTTTCTTATGGAAAGTTTATATCTCAAAATATCTTTTAAAAATTTATTTATATAGTTTTTTATATCATCATTGTTTCCCCATTTATCCTTTCTTTTTCTCCTCCCAAAGAACTATGTCATGTAACAAATATTTTTAAGACAAGAAAAGAAAAAGAAAGGAAAAAATCAGGAGAGCTGATCAATACAATGAAAAAAATTGGAAAATATATGCAACTTACAACACTTGTGCTCCTCCTATATTTAAAAAGGGGTGAGTGTCTTCTTACATATCTTCTTTTTTAGCAATACTTGTTATTTATAATTTTATAATATATGCTTTCATTTTTATGGGGGTTCTTTTTCTTTACATTATTATAGTTATTCTGTTCATTATTTTCTTAACTATATTTACTGTGTATTATTCATGTAGATATTTCCATGCATCTTTATTTTCATCATATTTACCTTTTCTTATGGCCCTGTAATATTTTATTATATTTATCTGCCATAAGCTGTTTAGACATCTCCCTAGCTGAAGAGTATTTATTTTCTTTTCTATTCTTTTCTATCACAAAAACTGTTGTTTTAAATATTTTGAAATTTCTTGTTATCAGTGGCTTTTTTGGGGTATAGATCTGGTAATGAAATCTCTGGGTCAAAGGTTATAGACACTTTCATTATTTAATTTACAAAATTCTTCATTGCTCTCCAAAATTGTTGTACTGATTCACAGCTCCACCAATGTGAACTAATGTGCCTGTCCTCCCACAACCCCTCCTATATTGACTATTATCTATATTTTGTCAACTTTTCCAGTTTGTAGTGTATGAGGCAAAACCTCAAGGTTTTCAAAAAAATTCCATTTAATTTATTAGTGATTTGCAGTATATTTTGATATAGTTATTAATAACTTATAATTCTACTGAAAAATTTGTTCATATATTTCAAACATTTATTTATACATAAATTTTTGGGGAAATATATAGTATATATGTGTGTGTAGGTGCACATATTCTTATATACACATATGTATGTATATACTAATGTATACATATATACAATCACATTTATGTATACATACATATACAATATATGCAAATATATATTGGATCTCATCCTCTTATTATAGAAATAAATATTTTCTCCCTATTCAACTATTTCCTTTCTAATTCCAAGTGCATTGATTTTATTTGTGCAGGACCTTTTCAATTAATGTAATAAAAATTTCTGCTTTATCTTTGCTAATTCCCTCTATTCCTTCTTTGGTTAAGAATTCATTTCCTGCCTAGAGTTATGAAAAGAATATGAACCTCTTCTTTTCATTATTTTATTGTGACATTTAATATTAAGGCTGTATATCCATTTAGAATGTATTGTGGAATGTGGTGTAAGGCATTTCCTAAGCCTAATTTCTGTTAGAATACTTTCTAATTTTTCCAGAAGATTTTTAAAAAATCAGAGTAGTTCTTTCTTAGGTAACTTGTGTTTTCCAGTTTATGGAATATGAATTTTTAATTACCATTGTTTCTGATTATTAATTGCCTGGTATGTTTTATTCATCTTCCTTTGTATTTTTAAATTAATACCAGATGATATTTATGACTGGTTCTTTTTTATTCCAAAAGTTTGGAAGTATTTTTTCATCATTTTCCTTAATATACTAGATCTTTTATTTTTCCAAATGAATTTTGTTGCTGCTTTATTGATTTCTGTATGATATAGCTTTGATAATTTAATTGCCATAGCATTAAAAATATAAATTGTATTGTCATTGTATTGTCATTTTTATTCTATTGACATGACCCTGACAAGAATATTAAATATTCATCTAGTAATTTAGGTTGTTCTTCATTTCTTTCAAAAGTACTTTGTAATTGAACAAGTATTTTTGTACCTTGGTGGTTGTTTCTTAATTAATTAATGCATTTAAAAATGATTTTGAATATAACTTCCCTTTCTATTACTGCATTTTTGGATTTTGTTACTATTATATAAAGATGTGGTTGGATTTGAAGGTTTATTTTGGAAACTGAAAGTTTCCTTACATCATTGTCTCCATTAGAATGTTTCTCGGTTTCTCATTGAGGGAAGAGAAGAAGAAAAGAAGGTTTATCTTCACTGACTGTAGTAATTTTTAAGTTGGGATAGGGTTTATATCTGCAAGGAATCTTGTAAAGTGTTAAGAATTATTGTACCTGAGTCAATAATTATTGGTCTTTAAAAAAAACAAACTTACCTTCCATCTTAGAATCAATATTGTATATTGGTTCCAAGGCAGAAGAGCAGTAAGGGTTAGGCAGTGGGCATTAAGTGACTTGCCCAGGGTCACACAGCTAGGAAGTATTTGAAGTTAGATTTGAACCTAGGACCTCCCATGTCTAGGCCTAGCTCTTAATCCACTGAGCCACCCTGCTGCCCCTAATAATTATAGATTTTAACTAACCTGTTTAGTTATTCATTTTGCAGAGATACTGGAGTTTTAATCACTTCCATTAATGTAAGTATTTGTTTATTTATCATATTAATAATCTAAAACTTCCTCTGTCTTGTTTAATTTAACTTTTAAAAACAATGGTACTGGACTTGTGATTATATATAGATCTGTTCCATAACAAAAAACAATGGCCACTCTTAAGCAATATGCCCAACAATAATGTTCTAAAAAGAATATATGGGAACCAAAGATGCATTGACCACATTTTTAGTTCCTAAACAAGATTTTTCCATATACCTCTCTTCATGCATAAAAATTGTGATCAATAAACATAGGATCCCTAATGATATGGCCAAACCTGCATTTAATTTTTTACATGATCAACTACATAAAATATTAAGTCAATTAAGTGATGAATTACTTCCATTAGTCATTTTGTAATGGGATTTTAAGTACATTTTCAAAAGGATACTACTTAGAGAAGAGATTGAATTATTTTCATATTAAAAGTTTGTTGAGACAACAGATTGCAAAATCACTATGTAGTTCCTGCTTTCATTCTGTTGATCATTATGCTGAATGTACCATATTTTGATGTGAGCCTTGTCTCTGTACATTTCAGTTTCATTCCAGGTTTACTGCCTCATTGATTAATTTACAGAATTAAAAACCATAACTGAACTCTATTACCTCTCTTGTACAATAGCCAATAATGCACAATTAAACAAGGAGATGGCCACCCAGGCTCAAAAGCTACTGCATCTTTTGCTAGATTGAAAGTCAAAAGGTATGAAAATTACATGGCTTCAATTTCCTAAAGAAAATAAATCAGCAAATCTGTAAAAGTGCTCACTCTGCTATAGAAACAAAACCTTGTATTAGTAATATCACTTTCAGTTAGATGAGAAATTATACCAACATCTAATATTCAGGACCCAAATTTCACTATTCTGGTCAGGAAAATGCTTCTCCAGTGTCTTAGCCAGAATTGTAAGAAGTGGAAGTAATGTCTTACATTAGGTAAGCGATGTCTTAGAATGAAAGTCATAGGTTCAAATCCCTCCTCTTTTGCTTCCAAGCTATATGATTGTGGACAAAAACCTCTCTGGGCTTCCATTCCCTTAATAAAATTAGATGACCGTCCCCTCTCAGCCTGATATTTTATGAATCTATGGTTCACTTTTTAAGAAGGTCTTTTAAGGGGTTAGGATAGCAATTCCATTCCAAGTGGCTTCTTTATGGCAAACCAACAAAACAGGAGCACAGAGAGGATTAGTATTATGCTGAAAATATATCAATTTAATTCCCTTCAACAAAGAATATTAAGCAACTATTTATTTACTAGTCACTGAATAAGGGAATAATGATAGACCCACAAAGACTAAACCAAAAAGAGTTCCTGCCCTCAAGGAATCTACAAAGGAAAATCAACAGATACCTAAATAATTGGATCAAAGTAAATGCAATTTAATTTAGCAGTTGGTTGGGAATTGCTGACAGTTTCGGGTATGGAGGTATAAAGAGGCGAAACTTGAGCTGAGACTTAAACATTGAAATCAATATCAAAACCTATTACTATCATAGTTTGTTAATATACTAAGTATATTGGTATCTTGATTGGGGATGGTTCATTCTCTTAGGCCTTGAAAAATTATGATGAAATCATTTCTGATCTCTACTGGTGTGAGGCTTTTGAGTATTCAGAAATTGGAAAGTGTATATTGGGGAAGGCAGGAAGCACAGTGGCTAGAGTACCAGGCCTGGAGTCAGGAGGACCTGTGTTCAGACCTGGACTCAGACAGTTTCTATCTGTGTAAACCTGGGCAAGTCACTTGCTCCAATTGCCTAGCCCTTGCCACACTTCTTAAAATTGGTTCTAAGACAGAAGGTAAGGATTTTTTAAAAGTGTGTATTAATGGTTGGTTGCTATAGATACTCTTCTTGGATGGAAACACAATAGCATCATCTCAAAGCTCAAAAATATCTATTTTACTAATTAATCTGTAATTTTCTCATTTAGAAAATCTATTAGTGGAAGGGCTAGTGCTGAGAGAACCATAGGCTGATGAATTAAAATGAAATAGTCAGAGGCTCATAGTTGGAAGGTAGCTTAGAAATATTAACCTCCTCATTTTTATGGATAAAGAAACTGCAGCCCAGAGAGAATTGCCTCTGTGGTAAGTTGCAGAAGTAGGATTCAAATCGAGGCTTCTGAAAACAAATCCAACACCCTTTACATTTTGCCACACTCCATGTTCTGGAGACTGATTAACACTGGAAGAATTAATTTAAATGATGCCTTAGCCAGTTACATTCATCCATCTAACATTTTAAAAAAATGCTTTCAATACAACATAAATAAGGAAATAAGGATTCTAATTGTGGATGAGTACAATGGACACTTGAGGATGAATCTAAATACCCAGGGCAAACGTAGTGTTGATGGTAAAATAGTGCTATTGGTCCTTAGTGCAGGGTGATTGCAACAACAGTTTTCTGAAGAATCTAAAAATCTGCACAGAAAGATTTATAATTGATTGGGAAAGTGAGGAGAAGCCAATAGAATGATTTTGGATATATGAAGGGCTTGCAGTGAATTTCTTGAATTACTTTGGTAATGATACTTGAACAATTGGAAAGCTAGAAATAGAGACTACTTCAAATCTAGTTTTTCAACACTGTCATAAGGAGTTGAGATAGGAGAGAAAAATTGACACTAACAGTAGATAAGAAGAGGTTGAATCTGAAAGATCTTGATGGGGAAGTAAAGTGCTGGTCATAGACAAATAGAAGCAAAAATAATATTTCAGCTATAAATCACAGTGAGATTTTTCTAGTTTTCTTGGAGAATTGGGATGCTACTGCATGATATAATTATGAAAGTGGTGATTTTTTGGTATAGAGTGGGGAAATTAAATTGGATTATATTGAGTTTGTAGTTATCAGAGGACTATGCTGGTAAATGTTTTACAACCAGGTCTTCATAAAAAATAATGATAGGCAAGAGACACTTAAATTTATTAATAGTTTATTTCTTTACTTTCTTAATTCTAGACAATCAATAAAATAATAAATCAAGCCCTGATTTGTAAATTTTGCCCATTTCGAAGGTGTGAATACTCACATTGAAAATTTAGCATTTGGCTTTCACTCAGGAATCTATTTCGGTTGGTCGTGCATACCTCAATATTTTGCAGACAGTAGGAGGTTTACACTGGTGTTTTAAGAGAGGTAGTGGTGAATTCGGTTATCCATTCTTTAAGACCACAGCTGAAACTAAGGTGAGGGAAAGAAAGCTGAGGGTTAGGTGAGGGGAAGAAGAAAGCTTCGTTCAAAATTCTCTTCATTCGGAGAAAATGATCCATAAAGCTCTGAGGTTTCAGAGAGGAAAAGCTTTTGTTGTGGACTAAACTGGTAAGTGGGAGGAGGGGTTCTAGATAAAATAATATATCAAACAACCTAGTCTTCTCGTTGTGAATTAGACATCCTCTCCCCCCCCCCAAAAAAAAAGAATCAGTGTATTTGTCCAAACAAGCTTTGCCTTTGTTCTTCCACATTCTGACCTTCTGGAACTTAACGTTTTTTGCTTTAGAAATAATTTCTCTATTGATTTTAGGAAAGAAACTAACTGCTGGGATGTAGGGAGGTGTAGTGCCCTGACCTGAGAATACACCAGTAACAGAGAATATTGTGACAGAAAGCTCCTTTCCTCCCTAAAACACATACCATTCTAAATGTGAGTGAGAATGGCATTCAGGAATGGTTCCTCATTTCGATTCCCGAAAAAAGGACTCAGTGACTATCCAGAGGGCTTCTCGGAGTTGTTCTAGGTGGTGTTCAGGTTCTTTCTCTTTGCTTTGGGGCCCGCAGGGACTGTGGACTGAACTCGAAGTTACTGGATACCTAGTCTAGTCTGCTTTCGGGGACTGGAGGGTGGGGTTGATTGTGGGGGAGATATCCTGGGCGCTGACAACAAACCTAACACCAGAGAGTGAGAGTTTCATTCAATTCCCTGAGAGAATCCCTCTGCCCCTCCTTTGGTCACAGCTCCTTGGAGCGTTTCTTTAGAAAGGTTCTTTCTGCCTGAAATTGTTTTCTATTAAGACCTAAGGCCAAGGAAAGGGAAGAAAAAATGCCTGTGGGGTATGATAAAGGGAATCCAGTGAGAAGCCGCTGGACTTAATAAACTGCAAAACCTGGAGACTTGAGCCCCCTCTGCGTAGCCCAGAGTGAGTCTTGGTCTCTGTAATGTGCTATCTGCTGCACAAGGAAGGCATTCACTATTTATGCCCTCTGTACAACAACACGGTTGTTTACTCAAGTCACAGGAGCTTTTCAGTTTCCTTCCCTACCCCCACCCCGCTCGCCCTTGCAGCCTCCTTCTCCCTCCCTGTTCTTAGATGGCTGAGGATTTCCCTGTCAGTCAATCCTCGGGTAATTTTTTTATAATAAAATTTTGGATTTACCCCAAAAGGGGAATAGATCAGGTTGGGCCCTAGAAGTCTGAAGAGGCTTTCACCAATCCTGGGAGTGGAGCAGAAGGGTCAGGGAGTCCCGCCAGCTGCACCCAGAAGAGGGGGCGGAGCCTGGCACCAGAGCTTTTGCAAAGGGAACTCCTAGGCGTAAGTGGTTGAGGAGATAAGGAAGTGGATTCAAAAAGAGCTGGCTGCCCTTTGGGCAGAGGAAAACCCACTGCTGGGCGAGCACAGAAGAAAGCCCTCCCCTGCCTTTTTAACAAACCCCAGCTCCATCTGGAAGTAGCTAGCAAATCCCAGAGTGGGGCTTGGTGACCGGGTTTCTCAGACTTGTCAATTATTCCCTCCCTTCTTCCCCCCTACCCCCGCCTTTACTTCTTTTAAATATAAAACTCCGGATCCACCAAGCTACATTTTCCCAGGTTCCTTTACCTTCCCCTCTCCCTATGTTCTAACATTCTTCCCCTCTCCCTCTTCTCTTCTCTTCATCTTTTCTTTCCTCTCTCTCCCCTTTCTCCCAGAGACTCTTCCATTCGTCCCATTTCTATCTTTCCCTCTCGCCTTCTTGTCTCTACCTTCACTAAATAAACCTAAAAAACTACTTCTTTGGGGAGGAAAAGGCTGTGTCGACTCTAGTTAATATTGAAGCATCTAGGGTAGAATCGCAACGGGAGTAAAAAGATATTGGCTTTTACCTATTCATAGGATCCGAAACTTGGAATTCTTTTCCTAATTTTATTATTACTATTATTTTAAACCGTAAGGCAAGGTGAAATTCGAGCTTGTATTTTAGAACCCGGAACAATCTTCCTTTCCGGGACAATTTGCTATTATCTTATGATAATACGCAACTGTATATACTCTATACAGCCACAACTAACTTCCTCCCTGGCAAATAGGACTCCCTAAAAGTCCTTTAAAGTTCTGAAGCCCGTGGACATTTTCTTAACTCTTTCTCCCGGACTATTTCCAAAGCCCTTAATAAATACCATTTGGACTGAGGTGGAGTCCCGCGAATCTCACCACTAAGTCTTCAGTTGATGCTTGTTTAGGTTGAGCTGTTTAGAGCACAGAGAGAAGTAACCTTTCCACATGGCCATTGAAAGACTGAAAGATGTAACGACTACACCTAGAAAGATGACATATTTAGCATACAGAAATCCCCGCATAGAGCCCAAGTAGAAAAAGCTCTATGTATTTATGGCATATAGGAGTCCCTACTTAGATCCGTGTATGGAAATTCTCACGTATGCAAAATTCCAAATGGACACTCACTATTGTATGAACATTGTAGTTTTCTTCTCAGAAGGGGGAAAAACACGTTTTTTCCACGCTCCCCAGTTTACTGTAAGAGAGCGGAAATGCAGGGAATAGTGACTCCAAACCCTTTTAGTTCTGTCATTAAGTGCAAAGGTTGGCAAAAAACCAGGATAAGATCAAGTAGAAATGCAAACATCAAGGGCAAATTGCAGTGTATTTGGCTGGAGAGAAGCTGGGGTAGGGATAGAAAGGAGAAGAAAAGGCAACTCAGTCATTGGCCTCAAGAGTAACTTTAGTTGCCATGGTTTTTGTTGGGAATAAAGCCTACAGTCATAGAACCAAATGTACCCAAGGTCTTTATCCATGTTGTAGCTACACAGGTCCGGAAAATTCCCTGGAGGTTTGCTTCAAGATGAATCCACGTTTCTAATCCCCGGTTACCCACACTCCGGCGCCCCCACAACCCCCGAAGCCTTTCGGTAAAGCCCTAGAGCAAGAAACATTTTGGCCTGAATGCCAGGAATTAAAGCTGATCAAATGCATGGAGCAATCTCTTAGGGGACGAGAAAGAGGGACGTACGTGCACTGTGGGGGTAGCGAGATTGCGGAGTGCAAGCGGCCCATAGCCCCTGGAAAGTAGTAGCTCGGCGCCTTTAAAGGGAGCGGCGAAGAGCTCCCTCCAGGAGGCGTGTCCGTCTCAGCTACCGCTGCTGCTGCTGCCGCTGCCACTGCCGCTGCCGCCGCCGCCGCCACCACCATTACCATCACCATCACCACTACTACCACCACCGCTGAAGAAGTGGCTGACAGCTCTGGGGCCGCCTTCACTGGCTCTGAGCTCCCGGGTGCACTTCAGTCGCGGATCCCGGACCTTCGCAGCTCCTCTACTTCCTGGACAACCTCCTTCGGGCTCTTCTGAGCCGCTCCTCCCCTAGCTCCCAGGGCCAACCTCTCCCCACCCCTCTGCCCTCCCGCCCACCTCTTGGGAAGAGAAAGGTAAGAACTCCCCGGGTGTGATGTGGGATTAGTTCTTGGCTCTTGGGTTCTTCTCTAAAACAACTGTGTTTATTTTTTTCCCCAAAAAAATCAGGAGGTAAAGTGGAAGAGGATATAATTTTCTGGCCCATGGAAAAGAGGAAAACATAGAACTCTGGGTACCCCTGCTCACAATGGGTTCATATTGGGGCATTTTGCTGAGTGACTTTATCCCACTCACCTCAGTGAATTACAGTCAAGGATATATCTGGTTCTGCTGGCCAAGAATACTTACTTTCTCTTTGTGGAATAATTGAATAAATGAAGGTATCTGTGATTGGGTTTAGCTTTGAGGAAAAACAGAAACAAACTCTGATTGCAGAGTGTAACCAAACAGCAAGGACCAGGTTACTTATCTCTTCATCCATCAACTCACCTATCTATCATTTATCTTCTTTGGTAATGCAGTGATAAAGAGATTTTGTAATTTGCTTTTGGCTTTATCTAGAGTGCAAAAGAAGACACCTTAGGAAAAAGGTCAGGACTACAGAGTTAGAGAAAAAAAGGACATAAAGGGTTGACTCATATATGCCTGGAGTACAAGAGTAATGACCCTTACACCATGCCCGATTCATCTGCAGTGCAATAGTGTTTAGGGTCAAGGCGATCTTTTCTAGGAGCCTTCGAAAATTTTTACGTGTAGGAAGTAATAGACAACTTACTACTTCTATTGTTTTAATGACACTAAGAAGTTCTTCCCCTCTCTGACTCTAGGCTTTAAGCATTCTATTCATCAGAAATTATCTGATCTCTTAATTTTATAGCTTCCACTTGGAAGCATCTATACACTTAGAAAACAAACAAACAAACAACTTAAACTGTCTTTAGTTCCATTTCTGGAAGGCACAAAATTGTGGTTTTATCTCTATAGATCAAACTTCATTACTTTATGAATTCAGGTTTCCCCACTCTTATTACCTACAACACATAAATCAATTTCCTTCTAGAAGCTTAAGAAATTTGTGGGGGAATTAACTGTAAAAAAGACAACTTTCAGTGGAGATGTAACAGAGATATATGCTGCCTAGAGAAAGTCTTTTTTTCCTGTTTAAAGCCTGTTGAAAAATGCACTGTTGAAGTTTTTAAAAAGTTTTTAGACAGGTAAGTTTATTACAATTTGGTCTCTTTTGACACTTCTCTTCAGCATCTAAAAATTAATCATTACCTTAAATGTCATTAACCATCAATGTCATAATGCAACTAAAGTTACTCTTGAATAGAATTGTGGTAGAAAATAGTGATATGAATTAACAAGAATTGAAAGGCATTATAGCTTTATGGCTTATGGGAGTGGAATGCATGGAGGCAGCAATATTTATTCTCTTAACTTATAAACATTAATTTTATTATCTGACTCACGGCAGTGGAACAAGTTGCTTATTATTCCCAAGATGAGATACAAACTCATAGGAGTGGGTCAGGCATTACTGTAAGATGGTGTTACCTTGTTGCTACTCTACAAGAGCAAGGTTCTGATGGCAAAACAAAGTGGAGGTATGAAGAGGAATTCACAGGAAAATTGTTAAAGATAAATATGTATACATTTATCTTAAAATCTTAAGGCATTAAGGGATCTTAAGGCAATGAAGGTCCTGTGTAAGAACTTGGAAATTAGTTTAGATTGTTTTGAGATGTGACACTGGTTGTCAGTTACATGACTATATGCTGAAAATGTAAATGCATAGCCTAAGGAATGTTGTGATATGAGGATTAATATGCACATGGACATGTCCCAGCAGGTGGCAGCTGACTAGAATCAGATTCATCCTTACTGTGAGAATAGAAAATGAAAATGAGCTCATAAGTACTAATGCTTAATGCTGAAAGGTCATTTGTGTAAGAAAAAAAATGTAAAAATGTGAAAAATAAAACAAGGATTTTTTTTGTTGTTGAAATAAATCGTTGTACATACCTGATGTGTGTTTTTCCTTCCCGTTACTCACAAAAGCTCAAAATTTATTATTCTAGTCTATTGTGATTCCCCCTAACCAGTGGTCTGCATTAACACTCAACCACTCCATTCACTCTGTGTTTGTATATAAAAATAAATGTATATATACTATGCAATTTCTGCTTTGACCTTGGAGTCCATAGAGATTTAACTACTAAAGATAAAAGATGCCATATGGTAGAAATCCAGAAATAGACAAATGATACCCTAGAATAAAATATATAAATTGTATTATTTTCAATTATAAATGGCCTTAAACACCATTGCCATTTTTCTTTCAACTTTGGGCTGAATCAAAAGACTGACATGATTTAAGGAAGGGTTAATTTTTTTCAGTCAGATGATGAATTATTGCTTTACCATACAGTACTAATAAAACATTAGAAATATTCCATTTAAAAGTTACTTTTAAAACCTCTAAATTTGTTTACTGAATATGATTCTAAACCCCTTATTTGGCAGAGGATAGGGAGTGGTTGCAGTTGAGAGGAAACTTATTATTTTTTTGTAAATTTTTTTCTGAGGTTTGATTAGCAAGAACTAGGATAGAGCTTATTATCCTTATACCAGATGGAATTCTGGAGGTGGTGATTTTAAGGCTAATAACTAATTGTACACTTTATAAATGTCTTTATCCACTGAATACTGACAGTCTCTTATTCAGTCTTCTGAACTGTTGGTGGTCTTTCAAGTATTTCTTTACTGAGAAATAGATATTCTTAGTGCTAATGAATGAATTCACAGTCAATATGGGTGTTTTTCACACTACACTGGAAATATGGATATAGACCCATGATTTTTAGATTCCAGATCCTGAAAGCAATCCTGCTAAATCATAAAGCACAAACTAGTAAAAAAAATATTGAATACATTAGAACTCTTAAAATGTGAGGACAAATATTTATTTTCATCATAGAAAATCTTTGATCCTCTTCCTGTGAAAATTGCACTTTGAAGTTTCAAATAACACACTATAATGCTTTATTGTGGATTACAATAGAAAGACATAGAACTTGAAGTTTGCAGTACTGTCCATGGTTCTGAAAAAGGTCGTACATGTTTCATCACAGACCTTCAACCAGACAGGTGCAGTCGCTGTCCGTGGTTTTGAACTATTTTGGCTTAATGCCTTAGAAAAGTAAAATAGCAAACTTTAAATAATTTCTTTGAAGGAATTATTAACAATAAAAGAAATTTAATTTATTTTGTAGAGGTTAATTTAATGCATGAGAACTTTATGAACCTGGAAACTTTATCTACCCCTCCCCCTTTAAGACTAATAGCCGTGTTCAAAGAAACCAAAGCAGTTTAAGTGATATGGACTAAATAGGAAAAGCGACAAACTTAATTCTAAATTTGCAATATTTTAACTGGAAATAAGAAAAAATCAAGTGAGAAAACCTTTTATTTTCTCAGGATATATAAATACCAAGTAGTGTAAAAACTCTTAATTTTTCAAAGGAAAAAATCATTATCAGACAATTATTCTACACTATTTGAGAACTAAAGGAAATTAAGAATATTCAAAATTGCTTCAGATGTAAGTCCTCTTAAAACCAAAACTAAAATTATCAAATAGAGTGGAATAAATGAAGAAGTAAATACAAGGAAGAGCATATTGGATTATATTCATGCTTTTCAAGGGCTATTCTAAATATGGGCTGAAGGAGTCGCTAGATACCCTTAGTTTTAGCACTAGGTGTTCTTTTTTAAAGTGCTCAAATAGTCAAATTATTTGATTGAATTGCCTGCTCCACTGCAGAACTAGCCATTCATGATACTTATTTTTGACACTGCAGTTATGCCTCCATCTTTAAAAAAATCATTGGCATTTAATACAATTGCAGAATGTAGGTTTCTTTTTAAAATTCAGCATTTTACAATAACTTTAAATGTGTAGAGAAAATCACTATGACAATGATCAGAACTTGCTGGGAGTGTTGTTCATTATTATTATTTACAATTTAAGAATTCATAACAAGAAAATATAGATAATAATTGTTATACTCTGTCCAAAACATGAACTTACTGAAGAATCGAATGAAAGTTATTTCAGTCTTTAAAATGAACTGACAGTTAATATTCTAGTAGATGTTACCATTAAGTACATTCTCTTAATTCATTTCTACCTTGAACTTTCACCTTTGAAAGGAATCCCTGTCTTAGAAGCAAAGGGGTGTATTAGGAATGTAGTGGTTCCCTAGGAAGTGTTTTTTTATAGTTTTGAAGATTTTCCTTTTGGGGTGCTCAGTTTTTAAAAAATATGAACAGTAAAATCTTTATTAATTTTAAAGACAGCTTCTTTTATGATCTGAAACAACAGCATTTAAACATATACTTTTAAGAAAGCATAGAGATTATTTTCAGCTAATAAATGCATTCTTGTATTTTAAGAGTATTTAAAGCAAATAATTCTTATTGATTTTATTTTTTATTTTTAGAATGCACAACTATTTGAGAAAATAAGATCATTCATTGGCTAGAGATACAAACTATCTCACTAGAAAATACAAATATTTAGTGGAATACAAAATATCCCACTAGAATACTATTAGAAACTTAAAAAAAAACACTTATAGGGATGGCAGGGTTGTTAAGTGTTGCTCAAGCTACAGCTGAGATCTTCTGCCTCCAATAAATATCATAATGCCATAGTAAGAAGAAACATGAACATAAATTATAGAAGCACTTGGAGTTTGTCATTTAAATCCAAGCATCATTTGCTCTCTCCTTATTTATGAATTGCTCTTCCAGTCAAATTGATAAACTAGTGATCAAATAGATTCCACTTACCTTATCTTTAGAATGTTAAAAAAAATAACCAAAAGTGTAGAGGGAAATCCTCTAGTCAAGAGTAGTAATTAAGAGGTGCCCTTCTCAAGTTTTAAAAAACTACTTACGGTCACACAATTTCATTTTCTTCCATAAAAATAAGTGATAGAAAGTGAATGAATTTCAAGACCCTTTTAAAGCCTAAACTGGAGTTAGACTTTAAGTATTTCCTTTGACAGTCTTGGAACACATTCCTTTTTTTTTTTTTTTTTTTTTTTTAACTGCTTCTAAGTGGTAGTGGTTTCTACATAGGTAATCCACCTATTAAAATTCATGAATTGATCTTAATAGAACTAAACAGATCGTAGTCAATCTTATAGGGAAAGGATTTTGTTGGAAAACAAAAGGATTTTTCCACACATAAACAAACAGGATTTATTTCCAACAACACAAGGGTGCTTAGATCAGTTGCATAAGGGATATTGAGAAAGCTGTCTGGCAGGCAGCCTTAAGAGGAGAGCAGCTATCTCAATTTTTCTCACTTAATCTTGGCTTCACGTCAGAAGCTGTGCAGCAGTGCAGTAGAATAGAAGCCTAGCAAAGAGCCCTTTGTACGATGACTGTTGCTATGTCTCGATATCTCCGCGATTTCCCGGGCTGGATTACCTATTGATTTTCCTCCTTTGCTTCCTCAGGCTTTCTCGGCTGGACATTCTGTGTGTGTGTGTTTTGGATTTCTCAAGGATTCTCCCCGACTAACATGGATGTCCCACCATTCCTTGCAGTTGAAGGTTGCTCCTTGGCGCAGTGAGTGAAGAACATGCAGGGACTGCTAATGGGTTTGGGCAGCGTAGACTCGCTCCTCTCTCTGTGACCATGCCGTGATCGTGTCTGAGGGCCATCAGTCTACGTATTCTCATTCTTACCCTACCGGGGAGCCTGACGCTAAAAGGGGGAAGTAGGTGCAGCGCGTGTGTGCATAGAAACACCATGAAGATTATTTCCCCGATTCTAAGTAACCCAGTCTTCAGGTGCACCATTAGACTCCTTCTCTGCTTACTGTGGATTGGATATTCTCAAGGAACCACACATGTATTAAGATTTGGTAAGATTTCCCGTCCCTATTTGTTGTACGTTAGCAAGCTCCGCCGTAGCAGACCAATGTAAATACGCATGTTTATCTCTGAAAGGGGGCTCTCTTCAGTCTGGTAGATGCCCGCCAGTCTCTGGAGACGTACACTGGACCCCGCTAGTTTCGATCTTCCTCCCACCCCCCGACCCTATCCCCTCAACCCAAGGCAACAGGATTGAGGGGCTGCGAATGTATGTGCTGGGGCTGTAATGCCTCGAAAATGAAGATAATTGTGGGGAAAGTGACTGGCAGCCTTGCCTGTCTGAGCCCCCTAGGTTTCAGTCTGCAGAGCGATCAGCGCTTATGTTGATTCCTTGTACTGGGCGTTTGTTTCCATAGTGGTGGAAAGCCGAGTTCTGTTAGTGGCTGATTAGTTAAAATCGGCAACTAGTTGGTAAGTTCCCACAGTGGGTTTCCCCCTGGTTCCTGGATAAGGTCTTGGAGTGCCCAGGGCAGAATCACTTAACAATTGGAAAGAACATCAGGCTGTAGGTTTTTTGTTTTTGTTTTTCCGTCTTGGAAATAAAACCTTTGTGTTCCTTTACTGAGATTTTTAGTCCCAGGTTTGATAACGGGGAGGAGCATGATTTAAAGAGCAATACTTAACGTTGAAAGTTAAGCTTTTGTGAGGACTCAGTGTGAACTCACCCCAGTTAAGCGAACTGAGGAGTGTGTATGTGTGTGTGTTTCCATTTCTTCTTTTTCCTCTAGCACCCTCAGCCCATCCTATGCCAATTTTAATTATTAGAGGAGAAATAATGCTGCACCCTAACTTCACATAGGGGCCTCAAAAATAATAAAGACATAAGCAAAAATTACAGGGAAAATCTTTATGTTTCCCCATGAAAGTAGGATATCTTTCACATTCACATTGAAATCTGAATGTGGAACTTTTTAGGTGAAATGCTTGGAGAGATGTTTGCTTAGATGAAATGAAGTGTGATCAACATGCAACAACACTTCAGTGACCCAGGCTGTTGTAAGAGGAAGTAGAATTGGTCGGGAAAAGTTCCCCAGGGAAGATAAGAGTTAATGTGGGAAAAATCAAGACATTGTATTTACACAATTAATCTCCTTTTGATAATTCAAGAAGATTTATATCAGACCCAATATGAAAACAAATATAATCTGGGTATTATGAAGGAAAAAAAAAACAGGCACAGAAAGTTACTTAGATAAATTTATGCTGAAAAGTGCATATGTTTCTCAGCATCTTTTAAAAAATATGAATTATGTCTTGATAAATGTCATGTTGGACAAAATGGGGAGAAATGCATTTTTATAATATCTGAAATAATTTTCTTTTCCTCATGAAGTGAAAAAAGACTGGCAATCATTAAAAAGGGTTATTATTGATGGTATGTGTTGAATTTCTGACTGTATTACTTTCTTTTGCCTTCTTTTTTAAATATAAAGATCATGTAGAAGGCAACACTTGGCAATGATCATCTTTAAGAATGTTTATTTCTTTAGGCACAACTAAACAAGTCCCATACCACTGCAGGGATTTGTGTGCATGTGTGTGCACTATAGCCTGGCTCATTAAAGCAGGCTGGGGAAGCATTCAAAGTCTTGTGTCTTCCAGTTAGTTGTTTGAGTTGTTGCACAACCCAATTATTTGGAAAATAAATTGAAGCATTTGTGTGTGTGTGTATGCATATGTGTGCGTGTATGTATGTTTAGGGTATGACTGGTGAAGAAGATTTGCAGTGTACGAACTCAGAAGGTTTAATTATTGCTTCCCTGTTCTTGTAGCCCGTATTTGCTGAATCATTAGATTGCAACATTTGCTGATCATTTCATATCTTCATATTAAAAAATCTTGGCTATTGTAACAGAATCTTGTAGTGGCTGTCCAAAAGAGCTGACACTTTAAAATAAAATACATTCTTTGAGGACCACACTTATTGGATGCAATGGTGAGACTTCACTTTAATAACTTGGTACATTGATACTGAGGTTCACTGGTACAGGGTCTAGATTAGCTTACTTCCAAATGAGGATCAAGATCTTGCCCCCATACTCTGAGTGATGAATTGGATGTGTCTGTGTTCTTAACTTTTCCCTGCTGTGTGCATCAGTCTGGCTTTTCTGAACTGCTTCTTTAACTTGGCAGATAATGAAACAACTACTTATACACAAAGAAGAATTTTTTCCCTTTTGGAGGAAAAATGAGTGTTCAGGCATAAAGAGGATTTGCATGTGTATAAAGATGCTAGCAATATTATTTTGAACTTTACAGTTTTTTAAAAAGTAGTGATAGCTCAACTCTTCCTTCTGTTTTCTCTCTGATAGTGGCTAAGGAAATGAACTGGAGTTAGGAAGGTTGCTTCTTTTACACCTAACTCTAAGCAATGCCTGGTTGCTGCTGAAAGTCCAGCTGCCTCTGTGAGGCTGTCTGCCTGGGTGATAGTGATCCCCCTTTCTAGTCTAAGCCTAGGAGAATGCTGAATTGAGAGATTCTCCCTTTAGGACGAGGTAGGCAACACGCCAGCCTCCGCTTTTGCTTCTCAGCCAGCAATACTATGGCAACAAGGGAGAGAGCTGAGAGAGCTGGCAAAGTCCTCCTACCCCCTCATTCCTCCGGTGGAAATTAACCATCATGGATTTGGTATTGTCCTTCCCACTGCTCCCAGTATTGTGGTGACTCGACACTGAATCCTCCTTTCATCATCTGCTGCTTCCACGCAGTCTTGCCTGTGATGTGTTGAAACCAACAATAACAAAGAGCAGCCACCTGCTCCGAGCGTGTCTGCCATTCGATGAATTCTGTCTCCTCCTTCCTTTCTTTTTGCTTCTCCCACACCCTCTTTCATCACACACACACACACACACACACACACACACACACACACACACACACACACACACAATTTTTCTTTAGACAAGGTCAATATGGAGCCAGGAAGTAGATGGAGTTCACCATGAACTCCAAGAGGGTAAAGTAAAACTTCTTTCAACATGTTTTGGAGAGCCAAAATAAAGAATTTCTCACAGATGCCTTTCTGACTTGTATACGGTAGTAGCTGAGACACTGGCCCAAATGGGTGGGAAGATGCTTTTCAAATGGTGACATGGGTCTCTAGCTATACGGTGACCTCCTCACTGATATTTCAGCAAATGTGGCTTACACCGAGAAGCATAGATCCCCAAGGAAGACTCAGTCAACATGCCACATTATTCTCCCAGAATTCAAAAGAGACTGAAATCTCCACTTTCAGAGATATCTCATTAAGTTCAGTTACAAGAAATAGAAAGTGAATGGGCTAATGTTTGGTGTGTTCTTTCCCTTCTTTCACACATCTGTACTTCCCCCTTATGTTGGCTTAAATCAATTTTGTTTTATTTTGGTGTTGTTGAGGGTGTGGGTGTGAATAGATGGCTATACATCTTCCTGGGATTAACAGATAATGTAGTCCCAAAGGGCTAGTGGAGATGGGCATAGACAGCAAGATCAGCCTGATTACAATTTAGCTGCCTTAGGTCTGTATGTCTGATTCATACAGGTTCTTCAAAGCAAAGGCTATTAAATAGAAAGCTGATAGACAAAATGAAACAGAAGAAAGGTTGGCGCAGTCTATGGACCCCTCTCATGCCCTGAATTACCTTAGATTCTGTTTTTAATTATTTGTTTTTATCCTTTCGTAGTTATCATTGGACACATTTTTATTTTATTTTGGAAGTGGATGGGTCAACAATTATACATTGGTAAAAGTACTGAATTTGGATATGGGGTCCTGCTTTTCAATCTATGCTTTGCAACATAATGCTGTCAGTTTGGGTAAATAACTTACTTTTTGGTACCTCAGTTTCCTTATGACCTCTAGGATCCCTTCTAATGTAAAACTTATGGTTCAATAAGAGAAAGAGTTCTTCTGTGCCTTAGCGCTCAGAATGCAGTAGGATACAGGTTCTCATATCTTTTAATCCATGGGTATAAGATTATTCTGTTCTCTCCTTATTTTTTCATTGGGCGCATCCTGCCAAGACACTGCCCTCAAAAAGATTCACCAAGAAGTCTGGAAGGAACCACTGATGAAAATAGAGGAAGGCCTCATTTCCTTTTACAGCCTGATGGCTTTCATGGAGGCTTAACCCATTTCAGGAGGATTATTTTATAACAATCTGTGATTTATTTCAGATAGAACTATATTTTAAAATATGGTGGCAGTGTGAAAATGCAAACATATCTTCAACAGGGTATAGGGAGAATGGCAGAAACTTCACCTTATCCATCTTTGACTCTCCATCTTCTACCACTGTGCTTTGCATATAATAGATTCTCAATAAAAGTTTCTTTAGTTAAGTTTACCTTTAGTTGAACCTGGAAGTGTACCTATGGGCAAGAAATTCAATTAATATTTTCACTAAAATGCTAACACGCATCCCAAATGTCTTCCCAGGAAATGATAGCATTTTCTCTCTTGATAAGCTATTCTCTCTCTTGAGTTTCAATTCATCTGAATTTTGCTTTTCTTAAGTGAGTGCAGCAACAATTTTCTGTTGAAAGACTTTTCCTCCAAATCTAGGAGCAAACCCTACTTTGACTTAGTTCTCATGCAGATCCTCTTGGTATAGTGGTTTGAAACTGTGTTTCAAGGTAAAGAGTCTCACACTTGGAGTAATGGTGGCTATTGAAAGACAGATAAAATTTGAATACAGATTTGAAATTGAACTCAGAAAACCAAGTGAATGAAGCCTTTTCAAGAAAAGCAAACAAAATCATGTTTAGAAATTCTCAGTGTAATTCTTTGTTGAATTAAAAAAACACATCAAGGTATAATTGCCCTGTTGTGATTTTTCTTAACAGAGTTATAGTCTTTTAAGAAAACAGCTTTGAAATATACCTTCTTGCTCTTGAAATAGCACACTGATCCCAACACAAACACAATCAAAAAACCTTTTCTGGACTTCTGAGGTTCTATTTCAGAAATGAGCAGGGATTTTTAGGTGACAAAAATTTCTTCAGTGAGATTTAGTCTTTGAGTTTAATTCCAGCCATCACCATAATGTGCTCATTGGCCCAAATCTCAAGTGACTCTCTTTCAACATTTACCCAGCACAAGTTAATTTGAACTGCTTCCATCCACAAAGAAGTCAGATGCCATTCATGATTCTGGTCAAGGTTTTGGCTGCATGATCCTTTATAGATTCACTCACCTGTAGTGAAGAAATTAGGTCTATGATATAATTTTTAATGTCAAATAATTATAATAGATTTTCTGTGAAAATGTTTTTCAAATATTTGGATGAAACATGGAAAACATTTAAAACCTCTATAAACCACTGTACTTTTGGAGAAATAGTAGCATTTTGCAGTAGGTGTTGTTTGTCTAAGTTCTTTTTTTCCTTCTAAGTTCTTTTTTTCCCCCTTCCCTCCACACTTGTTAAGGCGTTTTTTAAATCTACTTAGCTAATAATACGACCTTTATGAAATATTTTTTTAAAAGTTCAGTACCTACTTTTATATGTTGAAGAACATATCAGTTTTCTGTTTTATTTTACATATGGCATATATAAGGCATCATTTATATACTGCTCATGTATTATATAAGGATTCTAGAAGTGTTCTTGTCTGAGTTTTTAAAGCAATTCCAGATATTCAAAAATGAAAGTTGGATGCTTTTTGAGTTACCAAAGGTTTACCTTCTTTCCATTTGTATCCCATTTCTCTGGGTGGTAAGAAAACTCAGAATGCATTTTAAACCCTACATCTTTGGATAAAGGGGAAGGTCAAATGCCCCAGGAAGGGAAAGGAGGTGAGAATCATGGATATTGACTGGTCTAGATTAAACACCGAAGAAGAAGATTTCAATTTGATAACGTCATAGCCCTTCCTGTTTTCCTTTGCTGCTTCTGCTGACAATTTTGTAAGGTAATTAAATTGGCTGATTGAAGTCACAGTGGTCATGGGGCGATAAAGACCATTTGGATTTAATGGAATTTTAAAACAACAGTGCACTGCACACAACTCTTACAGAACAAGAATTTTAATGGCCCATTCAGGGTGCTGACTAAATAGAACGTCCTTAACAAGTTTAATTGAAAGGGCAAACCAGATTAGCACTCTGTAGTCTTTATGACTGAAGATTGGGGAATTAAAATTATCCCTTTAAAAGACTCATTATTGCATTATCAAGATTTAATGTAGGTTAAGTAAGCTTTCTTCATTCTTTCATAATGTACTGGGGACCTAGGTTTAGGACCAAGTTGCTCTGAGGAATTAGGTGTAGCCAACTATCTTAATGAATGGGATGATAGGTGGATCTTATTTCAAAAGCCCCACCTTTCCCTCCAATAGAGGGAAAGCATTTGATTTCCTTAGAAATGGAAGGACAATTTATAGAGGGTGGTAAGGGTAAGTATTGCTAATCAATACCTTCTTTCCTATTCTTGGAGATCACTTCTTTGCTTTTCTTCTTCACATTTAGACATTGTTTTGTTTTTTCTTAAAGAGAGTAAAGAAATATATTTAGAGTAGATGTCAGATATTAGCAACCATTTTGCTTTTGATGTTTTAATTTCTTCAAAGGTATTTAGATTTCTTCCTGTGATCTTTTAGCTTTAACCTGGCCCCCATTTCTCCTCCCCAAAACTGGTATTCAACTTACCAGTATATAACTTACTATACTTAGTTCAATAATTACTTTATATAATTAAATATTATTTATCATACATAAAGCAGAACATTGTTTATCTTGGAATTAGTTAACAACCCAATTGATTTAGTCACAGGAGCCAAAAGAGAATGAATTGTTCATTTGGTTGTTGGGGGCAGATATTGTGTAAAAACTCTCCTAGATGTGTAAGGTAAAGGGCACATGATAAGATAAAGGAACTTGATACTGAGTCAAATTTGATAAGAAGAAACAGTTAATTTTAAGTGAAATATTCCCTACCTTTAGCATATCATTCTTCTCTTCCAGTCACCTATTTCAGAAATCTCATTATTTTTCATTCTTCCTGGCTAGGAGCATTCATGGAGACACTCCTAGCAACCCGGAAACCTGGATCCCATTGGGTATATCGACCAATCCTCCCCTCTCAAGTCAGTGTCTCCCTCTTAATCTACGACTTACCTACAGTGCTCTGCCTTAAAATTAACTTGTTCACCAGTGCACAAATCTCTCTTCCTTTTTAGTTCATAATTAGATATTCTGATAAACTAATCCATTACTCATGTGCTAATGGGAGAAAGAAGGACTCAAAAGATTATCCCCACCTTTTCAGTTAATGAATAGGCATCTTAATAGTGGTCTTTTAGAAATACTAGCAAAATACTTTCCCAATTCAATTCGTTCTGATTTACTAAACATTTATTAGGTACTTATGTGTAAAGAGTATATTTCTCTAACCTAAAAGAGTGAATATTCTGGGAGAAATTTCATACTATGCTGGACAGGCTAGTGCTCCCTTGACAGGCTTGGAGGGAAGATGTGTTTGCATGCTTCCAGCTTTAGGCTATTCTTTAAATCATTGCTTGGAGGCAGCAGCCCGGCATTCTGAAAATTAATTCTCTAAAGGTGAGCAGCCCCTTTATATTATGGATTCAACCCACTATTTGTTGCCCATTGTACTTATTGGAAGTTAAATATTAAATCAAAGCATTATTTTCCATACTCAAGAGAACTTGGAGATGTAGCTCATAGAATCAAAGAACTAAGGACCTGGAAGAGAGGCCTTAGAAATCATTTAGAGCAGTCTCCTAATTTTTAAAGACAGAGAAACTGAAGCCTAGACATATTAAGTGACTCATTTAATTTACAAGGCATTTACAGAATTAAGATTCCAGGTCTTTTGAGTTAGAGTATTTTATGCTTTTAACTCTACCACACTTTTTCCCCAATCAATTATTTACACTAATACTAAATACATTTTCTACTAAAAATGTCCTCCATAGTATATGGTTTCTTACACAATAAAGTACATAACTCCTTATTCTGGTATTCAGTGTTCTCTCCATCCAGACATTGTCTATTTCCAGCCAAATAACACAATTCTCTTTTTTACTGTCTTTGCTTTAGGTGGCATCCACTATCTCTTTTTCATCTGTTCTTTCCCATTCCTTTACCTTTGGTCAAATTATCTCCCATGTCTACAAAGGATTTACCCCAAAATATTTCAAACTTTTAAGTCTTATCTTTTCTACAAAACTCAATTAAAGTTCCACTTCTCCTACTTCTTTGTATTCTCACTAGCACTAACATTCAGAAGTGAAATTATGTTATGTATTTTCTATTCATTAATTTTGCTTTACTGTATTTTTCTCAGTTTGCCATTTTGCATGTTAAATTCATATTGTGTGCAATGTATATCAAAGTGATGGAGTATTCTTGATTAAAATTTAATAAAACTCTAAAGGAGGAAAGGCCAGAACTTTTAAAAATTTAAAACAATCTTAGATGTAATTCTGTTTTAAAATCTATAAGTACTGACTTTTGCCATATTAAAACATCTTTTAAACTATAAGGCCTCAATATTTTCTATGAGATATAACATTGGCAGCACCTATGGAATTCGGACTTCCCATTATTTCAGCATTAAATCTTCAGGAATGTTCCTAATTCATGTCTTTTTTTTACTTATTCTCAAACTCTAATTTAATTTTGCCGTGCTCTTCTGCTTCTGATCAGACTGCCACAAAGTCCTCAGATTAGTATCCCTGGTTGACTCCTATTTTGGATGACCCTACTGATCTTTTGGATTCCTCTCAGATCAAGAACTTTTTGACCATGAATGTTCCTCCACTGCTGAGCCTTAAACAAATTGATTTCCCCATGGAAAATAATTATGCATCAGAGATTGTAATCTGATTTACAAGTAGTACCTGAATGGAAAACTTAATTCCAGCCCATCCCAAGCTAGTCTCCAGGGCAGGACTGAAAGGAAAAGCACAAACTTCTTGTAATTCTAAAGAGCGATATAAATGCAAGCTCTTAAAATAGTCATTATTTGATATCCCAAGGTAGTTTGGTTTCAACACACAGGCAGATGTAGTTTTCTGGGCATTTTTTCCAACAATGATATTGACCCACTTTTAAAAATGATGATTATGATCCTTGGAACAAGTTGAATTTGGATAGTTGGGAAAATATTTCCCAAAGATATGAAGAAAACACGGAAGATATTAAAAACCTACATGAGGGGGGCAGCTAGGTAGCTCAGTGGATGGAGAGCCAGGCCTAGAGACTGGAGGTCCTAGGTTCAAATCTGGCCTCAGACACTTCCCAGCTGTGTGACCCTGGGCAAGTCACTTGACCCCCATTGCCTACCCTTACCACTCTTCTGCCTTGGAGCCAATACGTGTATTGGCTCCAAGACAGAAGGTAAGGGTTATTTAAAAAAAAACTTATATGAGGACACTCAAATTGCTTATTGCTTTGAACTAGGAGGCAAAAAGGGACAAAATTGTTAAATGCCATTCTGTTCCCCTTCCCCATTTTGGTCTCTCATTTGAGTATCATTTGCTAGTGATAAGGACAATCAAAGCCAGTGGTGTCGAACTCAAATAGAAACACATGCCTGCAGGTCACATATTGAGTTGGAACACTACAAATTAACATCATGTATGTATGTTATATTTTTATTTTTATTTGTTTTGTTAATTATTTCCCAATTACATTTTAATCTGGTTAAGACAGCATTTGGTAGTTTTTCAGGCTTCCAGTTTGACATTCTGATAGGCAAACATCATTTCTAAGAAATCTTATTGATTTATATAGAAGTTACAAAATGTATATGAACATTTTTTATTCTTTTGATTGATGGTGATACCAATCTTAGGCACCAGCTGCATGCTTGAGTTTGGCTAAAAAAAGCTTTCATTGAATAGCCAACAATATTTTTTAAACCATGTAGAGTTCTTGATATGTGGATTTAATGATATTGGCAAAGACTCTTTGCAGTCTGTTACATAGTCTCATGATATGTCCAAAGTCTACTAAAAATTCCATTTAAAAATACATTTTTTCAGATTAGATATCAATACAGTTTTAATAATCATTTTCTCACACTTTTTGATCCATGTTCTCTCCCTTCTTTCTACCGCTCTCACTTCTTCCAGAAGGCAGGTAATATGGTAAAGGTTGTTCATGAGTTATCATGTACTGCATCTTTACATGTTCATCATGCTGTGAAAGAAGACATATATTACTTACACTAGAGAAAATTTCATGGAGGAAATAAAGTGAAGTATGCTTCCATCTTCATTCAAACTCACTTTCTTAGTTACTTCTATGGTGGTGGACTAAGACTGAGGAAGGGAATTGACTTGCTCAAGATCACACATGGAGTGAGGTACAGGGCCAAGATTCAAAACCAAATGTTCTGATTCCAAAATCAAGCAATCTTTCTACACCACTCCTTTGCCTCTCTGCTTATGGTTAGTCACAATTATCTTAAAGTGAGTTTGCCCAGGTTGGGAGGTGGCCAAATTTACTGCCTCCATGGGCAACTTCCTAGGAGGGGATCCTTAATCTTAGAAAATTGTCCAATAAATAGAACTTGATGTCAAACCCACTCTCTTATACCTTTTTATGGTCCCTTACTTAAAAGGGTAGCTCAGGTAGTATTTGCACTTAGGAGGCTCCCATTAAAACATAGCAGGGCTTTTTATTCCTGGACAGCAGCCAGTAATTTTTGAGCTTCACTCTCCCCTTCTTAATTGGGAATGAACCGCTGTGAAAATGCCCAGAGACATCTCAAGTGTTAATTGCCCCAATGGTGTGAAGAGCTAATCTCCTTATCCTTTCATAATACTTTGCACTCCTTCCTCTGTGTCATGGCCCTTTTTGCTAGGAAATGAAGCAGACAACTACTTTTCGTGCTTTAGCCCTAGGATCTGAATGACCCTGATCAAGTTATTCTTGGTGATTTTTTTTTCCTGTTGATCAGTATAGGGAATTGGATCCTGATTTATAGAAACAATAAAGTTTATTTAAATATTTAAATAAAAATAAAGTTAAAGATTATTGAAAAATATGAAATCTTAGAGGGTTATCATGAGAATGAAATAATACAATATATTTAATAAGTGCTTTATACATTTCTGTAATTGAAATATCAGTTATACTATCCTGATCTATTTGAAGATTGCCGTAGAGTTGTTTGGAATTTAATTCTTCATTTTCCCCAGAAGAAGTTCCGTTAGACACTTTATGACACAGTATGAAGTCTTTCAGACCACTAGGTTGCCCTTTAGTACATTATTATACTAGGACATGAAACAGGACTCTTGTGTTATGAAGAAGGAGATGAAATTGCTCCAAGTCTTCACCTCCTAGGCAGTAGTTTGTGAGGCCTTACTCAATCTTTTATAAAAGAAATAATAGATTATGGCTCTTCTTATAGCCTTTCTAGGCTACAGCTTTTGAAAATAGACAGCCCCTTATTTCCTTGTTCTTGTGATGGATTGAAAACATTAGTGCTTATGAGAGGTAGTGAGGTGTGGGCAAGCAGAGGAATGAGGACTGAAATGCCAAATGCAGTGTTTTCAATGGCAAAGGATCCACAGTAGGCAGCAGTACCCTCTGCATTTTGGCTTGTTTGGCAAACTCCAAGTGCATTACTTGTTATTCACATTATCATTCCCTGATGCTTAATTATTTTCTATAGGAAAATAGAGTTGTTTGTGGCTTTTAGGAAATTAAATTGAAGTTCAAAAAACATTTTCACATATGAATTAACATTTTAAATGGGTTAGTCCTTAGGGTGCACTATGAGGTGTATTTGCCTATAGTAGGAATATGTGTATCTATATAGCTAAATATGCTTTCTTATACACAAACCTATATGCATCTAAATATAGAAAAGACAGACATCTTGGGATTCAAAAGCTCCAATGTATATGTGATTTTAAGGATGTGGGCTTTTCTTCTAGTAATGCATATTGTATAGTTTATATCCATACCATCTCATGAGTTTTCCACAAGAATTTTCCAAATGTGCTAGGGCAATTTCTCTAGTTCTCTTGCCCTTTTGAGAATACCAATGACATAAGTAAGCTATTCATTTTTTCTCTCTTGATTTTGTCCCATGTTTGGATCTTCACATATTTCTTAAATGGATAAGGGAGGGGGGTTACTCATCCTGGGGAACTTTTGTAGGTAGAGATGTATCCCTAAGTTCTTACTGCATAGCTGATGCTACATTTCTTTGATATAATCTTTTAAATAAAAAAAATTGTGGCTAAAAATAGCCATCCTTCCATTCGGTTCAATTGCAATTCAAGATTTATGAAATCCTACCACATAGCGGGTAATATTCTAGATGCTAGGAATGCATAAACAAAGATGAAAACAGTCCCTCATTTAAGAAAGCCCTGTAGAGAAATGACTTTAGAATTGAAAAGAACTTGGTTCAAAACTTGCCTCTCAAAAAATCATGAATGATCATGGACCAGTCACATAATCTCAGAAGGCTTCCAGGAATTTGTCTTAAGTTGTAGACAGGTTGCTGAACTGTGTTGGTGGAGGTTGTTCCTCATACCAATGGAATATTCATTTGGGACTTCATTAGCCTAGGTGGGGAGCTGCCTGTAACTTTATCACTTTTGAGTGTGAGCTAAGATTCCAAGGCCATTCAGGACCAAAAGAATTAGAGGTTTATTGCTGCCCCATACAAATTGAACTAACCAGGACTGTTTGATCCATCTTTCTCCCTTGTTAGTATTATACCCAGATGAAATAATTGTTTGAGAGGGCTGTCATTATTTTTTTACTTCCTAAAACTGTTAGTGAGTACATGCCATGTTTTATCTTCCCACACAATACCTCTCCTTTCCCTGCCCCCAGATTCATGTTGATTGGTTAGGGAATAGGGCCAATGGTGTTACTTTCTCTTAAAACCAAACTCTCTTTCTTCATTTAGACAAATTTGAGCCAGTTGTGTCTGACAGTTTATAAATAAAAGACATATAAATATCTGCTTTTTTTTCTTTCAACAAACTCTAAGCAAACTGAGGCAATCTGAATAGGAGCAAAATCAGAGTTTGCTTCTTTCAATTGGTAACAATTTATGAAACAATTTGACAGAAAAATTTAATGATAGAAATAAACCTTGAAGTTATTGTACTAGGGAAGGCGCTCAGGAGAATGCTCTGTGGCAATTTGGCTTTTAAGTACCGATGGCACTTTTTATTACATTAAAAAGGTTGCTCCTATTGCTTAATATGAATTAAACTCCCAAATGTAATGCACAGCTTGTTTTATTGGAAATAATTCACATACCAAAAACAGCAACATTTTGTATATTCTAGAAAACCAAGCCAAACGTGAGCCCTGCATAGGGAAGAGAAATCCCTCTTCAGAGAATTTAGAAGAATGCTTCTCATAATCTGAGCATCTTTTTTTATCCCAAATTAATAAAACAATATTTCCCTTGCTTTTTCTGAAGGGAGAGGAAATCTAAAAAGTTATTAGATAAAATGCAAGTTGCCTTCAGCCTTGCATTATTTACCTGAAGTTAGCATTTGTGTTGTTCTCATCTCATCACCTGAAAGACAATGGTGTTTTTCTCCCCAGTCTTTCACAAATTCCCAGAGTAAGTTCAAATATTACATGAATAATTCATCCTACTCACTACACATTACAGCACTTAACCAAAGCAACTATCAGAGCTCTTCTCCTCAGGGAAGCTAATTTGTGGCATTATTACTGTTCTGATTTTGGTATGTTTAGGGGGTTGGTGACCTAGCTGAAGAAGTCCTCTTTTCTCTTTTTATGGTCCTTTTAGCAAAACCCTTCTAGCTTAAAACTTCATCACATGCTCTTGGAGGGGAATATCCCTGTATTTTCATATTTCTTTTTTCCATTGAGATTTATGTTTTTGAAATGACACTCCTGAATATTAACTCAGTCTCTGCCTGCCAGGGGAAGACTCATGAATGTCCACCTTCCTGCTAGAAATCAAAGCAAATGAGTTTAGGGTCAAATATGTTTCCAGCTGAATTATTGAACATTGAAACATACCCTGGAAACTAATGATGTGAATGCATTTTTAAAGTACACTATGTAGAATAGGAGTCCTCTGGACCTGTGTATAGAATTCTCTTTATGAATCAGATATGTTTTGATCCTTGTTATACTATATGTATTTTTAGGAAACATATGAGCCAGGGAATTCCATGTTAGCATTAGACAACAACAGTTCTCCTTCAGTTCTAATTCATTATGGTCGAAATACTTTCAGGGTAGCTAAGTGATGAATAGAATGTCAAGCCTGGGAGTCAGTAAACTCATCTTCTGGAGTTCAAATCTGACCTTCGACACATACTAGCTATGTGACCTTCTGCAAGTCATTTAATCCTATTTGCCTCAGTTTCCTCATCTATAGAATGAGTTAGAGAAGGAAATGACAAACCACTCATTTCTTATAGCGCAATTTTGCCAAGAAAATCCAAAATAGTGTCATGAGTAGTCAGAAATGACAGAAAACGACTGACAATAACAATGGTGACTCTCATCTCAAATAATGGCTAAACTTTTTTCTCCCTTAACACTTACTAAAAGCAGTGGTGAGAACAGAGAATTTACCAGGAAATGTCACATATATCTACTCTTTTGCTCTTTATCCATGAATTCCAAAGAACACTGGCTTATTAAGTCTTTCAAACAGATTTTCTTTATTATTGTGCTATAAGAAATGATGCAGTAACTATTTTCAGAAAAACCTGAGGAGACTTGTATGAACTGAACACAGTGAAGTAAGCAGAACCACAAGAAAATTCTATACAATAATAGTACTTTTGTAAAGGAAACCAGCTTTTAAAGACAGTATCTTTGATTGACACAATGTCCAATGACAATTCCAAAGGATTCATGATGAATCATGCTATTCGCCACCAAATAGAGAGCTGATAGATTCATGGCTCAGACTGAGGCATAGCTTGTCCTTTTGGTTCTGCTCAATTTACTGTGCATGAGTTCATATAAATCTTCTCAAGTTTTTCTGAAACTTGACCAGATCTTTGGAGAATAAGCAATTATAAGGGGGGGGTGATGGTGAGGGAAATAGTCTATACAAAGGTCCAGATATGGGATATGGAACATGACAAGTGCAAAATAGCAATTAGTCCAATATGGCTGAATCAGAAATTACGTCAAATGTATAGGGAGGGAAATGCCAGACTATAAAGAACTTTAAATGCTAAACACAGGGATTTATATTTGATCCTGAAGGAAATAGGGAGCCACTAGAATTTGTTGAGTAGAATAATAACCTGGTCAGATCTATATTACAGAAAAATTGTCATAATAAAAATTAATCTTAACTCAATTAACTAATTATTTTAATTGAATTTGTATAATGAAGACATGTAGCCCAGTTCCGAAAATATTCCTGAAATCTCTATGTGTGCCAGAAAAGAGTCATGATATGATTTGAGAAATTTAAGTATATTAAACTGAATATTTGTTATAAAGAATTAGTGATTTCTTCAATCAACCAATTAACTAATCAACCAGATATTTATTTTGAAGGGTTATGATTCATTGCTGAAAACATGTCATTTCTATGCTGATGTAAATTCTTTGGATGATATGATAGAGTCTAGAACTGCTATGTGAGCAGGGATTCAAAACAACATTTATAAATGCTTGTGTTAAAAATAAACTGCTCAAGAAGTCACACTATGAGTCCCCTTTTTGATGAATATGTCAGACTCAAGTCAATGCCTGATATGTCATTCTGGCATGAATGTAGCCCAGGATTCTTAAAGGCTAAACATTTAATTTTATTGACCATAGCAACATATATAAGCCATAGAAAAAAGGAGGAAGCAGAAAGAAAGGAAGTTACAGTATGGGGTCTCTAGGTATACATCTTTTGAAGCATATGAAGTATGCAAAAAGCTTCAATATATTTCCCTTTTTTTGCCCCCTTAAGAATTTGACCTCTTTCTACATGATCAAGGGATAAGCAACTCTTGCATTTTCATACCTAGATGTTTTTGCTTATTTTTTTCTTTGTCATAAGGAAGGATTCAATTTGAGAATTGGCATTAAATGACTTTGATATAAAGAAAAAGCAATAAAAGCAATTTTTAAAAAGAATTTGACTATAAAGGATAAGATATTTTAGTACAGAGCAATCTTATACATGTGCACACATATGAAACTTTCCAGAAGTCTATTGTGTGAAACAAGTCAATCTATAGGCATATTATACAAATATGTAACATGAACAAATTCTTTTTCATTTGAAGAAATATAATAAAATAAAAATGGTAATTAAAATTTTAATAATAAAATAATAAAAATTTAAAAATAGTCTTGCTTATACCAAACATTTTGTTTAGATTGCTTTTTTAAAGGTTTAGAAGAAAGTGGGATATATAGCTCCTTTGATAAGCAAGCTGTGGTTTCAGGAATGTTGGATGTCTCAATTTTGAGACAGTTCAACGCTGTGATGCACAGAGATAAAATCTAGTGGCTTGGAGCTCTAGTAGGCAGGCTAATTATGGATTTTGAAGAGAAATTAAAAGAAAATCATATTTGGACAGTGTAATGGGGAGTTTCTGACACTCTAATGTATTTCTTCTGAATAACCTCTGGTAACAGGATAGAACAGATGGTTCTAGAAGTCATTAAAATGTCTTGGGGAAACTTTGAAGGTGGAAAACAGGAAATATTAGCAATACTTTAGGGATATGTGATAGATTCTATGGTGTGGTCATTCCTTCCATTGAACTTATGTATAAATTACAAGATGCTATTATAGTGACTATGGAGGAGGAATTTATGATCCTATGGCCCACCCAACAATGATTCTTAAATAGCTTAAGAATTCTTGAATTTCAAAAGATACTCTCAAATTAAAAAAAAAAAACACTTACCTACTGTCTTAGAATCAACACTAGTGTTAGTTCCAAGGCAGAAGAGTGGTAAGGACTAAGCAATGGGGGGGTGGGCAATGACTTGTCCAGGATCACACAGCTAGGAAGTATCTGAGGCCAGTTTTGGACCCAGGACCTCTCTACTCTAGGCATGGCTCTCTATTTATTGAGCCATCTAGTGCCTTCAACTCTCTTGCTAGAGTTCTTCTCAGATTTAATGTATTTCATTGAACTTATCAGAGCTCACACTCATATTGTTGTCTTCAATAACTTTAGGTCACCATAATAGTGTGATCTGGTATCATAGGTGTACTGTAATGGAAGCCTTCAGGTATAAAGCTAATAATAATATTGTTTTATTTATGTCATTTTTGTAAAACATTTATGTAATACTTTATGTATTTATTTAATACTTTTTTATGCTACCATTTATGTAATACTTTGAGGTTTGCAGAATGTTTTACAGATATTAACTCATTTTATTTTCAAACAACCCTGAGAGGTAATTGCTAATGTTTTCCCATTTTACAGATGAAGATACTGATATAGATAGAGGTTAAGTGACTTGTCCAAACTCACATAGCAAATGATGAGTGTGAGGATGGATTTGAACTCAAGTCTTCTTGACTTCAGGTCTTAGTGCTCTATCTACTCTACCACCTAGCTACTTCTCTAAGAGAGAAAAGGAAGCAAACATTTATTAAATTCCTACTGTGTGCCAGGCACTGTGCTAAGCACTTTACACATGTTATTTAGTTAAATAGTGACAAATGTCCTTATGTGTGTTTAAAGTTTATATTTCTCTTATCCCTTCTTGTTTCAAGGTGCTATTTTGCTTATAAGTAGAAAGTAGAAGTTGTGCTCATTTGTCAATAAAAATTATATTTTTGTAGACAGTACAAATCAATACATTATTTTCCTGTTTCAGTTTCCTATTTCTAAAGAAAGTCTATGTTTGGCTTAAGCTACCCCCTAAAATCTATTGGCAACTACTCAAAATATAGAATAATATATAGGAAGAATTCAGGAATTAGTCCAGAGGTGTGTTGGAGCCAGCTTTAACCTCTTTTCAAGCTATTATTAAATTGTTAGATTTTCAGTGGAAGTATTTGCACTTTGGAAATCAATAAATACTAAAAACCAGTGCTTGATTTATTGTTTTGTTGGTTGTTGAAAACAGAGGCTTTAAACTTGCAGCCCACAACATTTCTTAGTGTATTAAAATGTATTTGGAAAATAGTTAACAAAACAAAATATAATAAGATATAGATGATATTGATATGTAGTTTTTAAAGTCAATATTTAGTTTTCAGGGATCTTTATGTATGGTTTGTTATTGTTTAGTTGTGTCCAACTCTTTGGGACTCCATAGATGTCCTCCATGAGGTTTTCTTAGCAAAGATACTGGAGTGGTTTGCCATTTCTTTCCCCAGTGATGTCCCCATTTTACAGATGAGGAACTGAAGCAAAGAGGGATAAAGTGACTTGCCAGGGTCACACACTTTGACAATAGACAGACAGGTAAGGCATTCAATTAGCTAATCATTCTGGAACTAATTTACATGCCAGGCACTGTTCTAGGCACTGAGAATACCAAGACAAAAATGAAATAATGCCCTTAAGGAGTTTACATTCTATTTAAAGCAAAACACATGCAAAAGTCATTAACTATTATAATAAAACTATACAAAGTACCTGACTATAAAATAATGAATGATTTTAACTTTAAAATAAGTGTGCCACTATGTATAGAACCATATAATTACTGTTTTTTGAAGTAGTAACCTTGAAAGGCTAAATGCTTCTTCCAGTGATATTGCTGGCATTCAAAACATTTAAGTAGTTCTTTTTTTAGAACTGCTTTTAGAAGATATTAAAAACTTATTTTAAAAAATTGGAATGCTTTACGTGTCTTACCTTATCACTTTTCTCAATAATATTTATCTTCAGTTGTACAATCCTAGGTCTGAGTGGGGTAGGGATAAGGGATCATTACCACTGGGAAGACTCCTTGGAGGTAATAGCGTTTGTTTGGCTTTATAAGTTAGGTAGGAATTTTACAAAAGGGGAGACAGAAAATATTCTGGCCTATGAAACAGTCTGAACTGCAAAGTCACTGAGTTAAGAAGTTTCAGTACATGTTCAAGGAGAAAGAATAGTCTAGGTTGACTGGCCCATAAATTACCAAGAGATGATCAATATGAAGAAAAGAACAGGTAATGCCCAGTTGAAGTGGGCTTGAAATGACAAGAAGAGGAGTTTGTATTTTACTCATAGATGACAAGGATCTATTGAATGCTTTTTTTTTGAGCACAGGTGTGACATAACCAGATCTATGCACACATAGAATTATTCTGAACAAAGGATGAAGAGTGAATTGGAATGGGGAGAAAAGGAAAGTGGAAAGAAGTGATTGCAATGTTTCAGATCATAGTAATGAAAACTCATACTACCACAAATGAAAAGACAGGGTGGATTTAAAAAATGTCAAGGAAAGAAAATAGACAACGATGGTAAATGATTAGGAAAAAGAAACAAAAGAGCAGGTGGATTCAAAGATAACCCGAAGGAAATGAACATAGGAGACTGGGAAAATGGTACTGTAAGTGGAAATAGTGAAGTCACAAAGAAGAACAGGTAAGAGAAAAAGATAATAAAGTTTGGGAAAGAGAGTGTATTTTATCTGCCAGAGAGACATCCAGTTGAATATGTCTTTTGCAGACTGTTGAGAATGGAACTGTAAAACTCGGAGAGAGATCAAGGTCTTAGAGTAGTCTGAATAGATTAGTGCTTAAATGAGATTGTCACATAAATGAATGAGATTGTCAAGAGATGGAGAGTTTGGCAAGAAAATAAGAGGAACATCAAAAGACTTTTAGTAGCACCTATTACCAAGAGATTAGAAGCACAAAAGAATCCATAGGTTTAGGAAAGGAACCACAGAGGTCATCTATTCCAAACTCTTCATTTTGCAGATGAGAAAACAGAGGCTTTGAGAGGTTACAGAACTTGCCTTCAGTTACATATGTTTAATAGCAAAACATGATGTGAACTCAGTTCCCCTAATGCCAGATTCAGCAATTTTATACTGTACCATATTGCTTCTCTGATTAGGAATATCAAGAAGTAGGTAGAAGATAGGGAAGAGACCCCAGAGAGTATGATGTCTCTAAAGCCTAAGGTGGAGTAAACATTCAGTGAAGGGATGGGCCACAGTGGGAAAACAAACTGCAGGGAAGACAAAGAGGATGAAACCTAATGGGAAAAATATCCCATAAGGTTTGGTGATTACAAGGTCATTGGTGATCTTTAAGAGGAAGTTTTAGTAAAATGATTCTGATAGACATCTGATTACACGAGATTGATCAGGGAGTGAGTCATGAGAAGATAAGAGAAATTGCTAATGGACAATTGGGCCAACAAGCTTAGCTCTAAGAGCGATGGAATGGTGGTTATATCCTCTTGGGGGGCAAGAAAAAGTTTCAAAATTGAGAATTTATAATTTTTTTCAGGCAGATTAAAATGAATCAATGAAAGGGAAAGATTTAAGATACACAAGAAACAGGTATCAGATTTAGTGGCTCACTGAGTTTTGTCTCCTAATAGGGATGGGAAGCCTGGTGGAGAAGAGATGAAATAGAGTAGTTATGATGACAAGGTTTGCAGAACTGAAGATTAAGTAGATATGAGGGATTTCATGCCAGCTAGTTTCAATCAGTAAAATAAGCAGGGAAGTTGAGTGGGTGGTTGGCAATTAGAAGAAAGAAGAAAAGATTTGGAATAGTCTTAGTGGAGAATGAGGCAGGAGAAAGACAGTTGATAAGCAGCAAGAATCCTGGTGATATTAGGTAATATTAATTTATTTTATTGGTTAAATATCATGACTTTCAGTAGTGATACTTTGTAGCTTAGGAACAGAAGCAGAGATGGTATTCATAGGTAAGGAAGATATGAAGATCAGGGAAACAAGAAAATCTAGAGTAATAATTGGTGAAAAATTAAAGTGGCCTCCAAGTATCATCCCTTTTAAGGGTTCTTTTATCCATGTTTGGAAATTCAGGCTTCAAACTGGGTAACTGAAGATGACTTTCTCTAACTCAGGTGACCTTGGGTCTGTTGCAAATCTTTATGACCACAAAGATAAATGATACTACCTTGCATTTTGATATCAGTGTCCTATAATTCTTCTTATGGAAGAATGTGATCTGGCTATTTGGGTCTGTACTTGTATCTGAATATCATGATGAACTATTTCATAGGCTTATAAATATAGAATTAGAAGAGACCTGAGATATTATATTTTCCAACTTTATTATATTGAGGGAAACTGAGGCATAGAGAGGTTGTTATTGGTCTAAGATCCCACAAGTTTTAAAAGGCGGAGACAGAATTGGAACCTGTCATCTAGGTTTGAAACATTTGAAACTAGAATGCTTTCCATAATAACATGATGCTTTTTTATTAGCCATATAGGAATATATTTTGATGTAGTTTATGAAAAATTATAAAATTAAAAGGCTCTGAAGGCACATAACAGTTAAAGTATAACAAGAAGTTAAATTTCAAGACAGAGTAAAGCTATTTTCATGACTAAATAATATTAACCTCTCAAGATTTTTAGGATTCATTTGGTCTAGAAGTTGGAATCTTATAGATTATACACAAATATCTTTTACTATTGATAAAATTTTTGAAGAAAAAGAAATTTATATCAGAGGCAAACTTTTGAGTTCCTGAGAGGTTTTCTGGGGGTCACATATCTGTTTCAGGATGATTATTGTGTCTGAAATTTAAAAAGTAGGAATATGGCAGAAATATTTGTCACCAGCTAGTGACCGACACAAAAGTACAATAAGTGCCCATAAAATAAATACTGTTGTAGGTGGAAATCAGAGTGAAGAGACTTGTTTTTAAGAAAACATGATAGATTATTTGCACATTATCAAAGTAGGAGGGAGGGAGGTTTAAAAAAGTCTTCACAAAATAGTAACTTTACACTAAACTAACTTTAAAAAGACTACATGAAATATATTAGGAAACAGGCAAGGTGAGATTGGTTAGGTAAAATTCAACAGGATTATGTAATAAACACAGCAAACTCATTTGACAAGAGTCAATATGTATCAATGAAGACTGGAGAAAAGCATTGAATGTTATGAAGAAATGATGGAAGTTATGATCAGTCTCTTAACGTTATTCTTAACGTTATTAAGATAAATCCTGACAGTACATTAAAACTTTATTTCTTTATCCAGTAGTTTGCAGCTATAAGAACCCTGTTACAAATGCCTGCCCCAGTCAATCTAGTTAATCAACCAGTTCAAAGATCAGTCAAGTTCAAAGGAAAATCATTTGAGAAAGATTATTATGCCCAGTTGGAACTAATTAGATAGATAACCTGAAAGGTGGTTGTATTTATTTCTGCAAGTGTAGAGGTTCTTAACCTTTTGTGTGTGTCTTGAATTCCTTCTCAGAAAAATGTTAATTGCCTACATTTATAATTAAAGAAAATGTTAGATTTAAATTAGAAGCTAGTGAAAACAAAGATTTATTTTTTCCCATTCAAGTTTTCAGATCCTCTGAAACATATGTATGGGCCCTTTAACCAATATCTGGTCTACATAACTTATAAAAACAGAATTAATGTCTATCCTTACATTAAGGATCAGAGATCAACCTAAGGACTAGGAAAAATAGTCACTGGACCTTGCACATGTCCTTTGGTTAGTGCTTAAGGGTGGCAGGCAGGGGTTGGGTCAGGAGATCTGAGAATAGATTATTATGAAGTTACTCATTATGAACTAGAAGGATATTATTATCTGGTGAGCTATTTTTAATAATATTTTTGATTATGAACTCAAGAAATATTAATGTTTTATATAAAAAGAACAGAAAAAGAGCTTTGTACATGAAACTGTGAGCATTTATTATGCAGTTTTCAAAGGTGTATCAAAATCAGCATAATAGCAACAAAACTGCCCTGCTCATTTGCGTCCCCTTTTGCATTTCTTTCCTATCTCTTCTGTATATTTTTATTTTTTATTGATGTCCTTTTATTTTTTTTGCATCATTATCACTACTTGGCTATATCCTCTCCTTCAAATAACCCTCCCTTGAAAATATAATCAATATAATCAAGCAAAAGAAGTGTCCACAATGGCTTTGTCAGAAAGTGTATGTCCCATTCTATACCTCTAGTCTATTACCTCTCTGTCATTTGAAAAATATACTTCCTCTTCAGTTTTCTGCAATCATGACAGATCATTACATTGATCAGAGTTCTGAAGTCTTTTAAAGGTGCTTTACTTAACATTATCATAGTTATTTTAAAATTTGTTTTGGCTTTTCTCATTTTACATCCATTCTATAATTCTTCCCTGGCTTCTCTGGGTCTTTCCCCCTCCATAATACTTTATTGTACAATAATATATAATTGCATTCATATATCATACTTTGTTCAGCCATTCCCTGGTAAACAGTATTAATTTTGACTCTGTTTTTCTGAAAACCAGAATAAAAAGCAATGTTATGAATATTTTTGCACTCAAGGGTCTTTCCTCTCTGTTTTTATGTCTCTGAGGGTATATGCCTACTGGTACCTGTATTGCCGAGTTAAAGGATATGCAAAGTTTGTTGAGTTTTAAAGACAGTTTCTTGCAGACTTCCTAATTTTTCTCATGTGATGAATATAAAAGTAGCTTGTAAAGTCATATATTAGAGGACCATTCAAACCTATTTTGGCTTATTTTCCTCTATGTTAAGGAACTTCTAAAAGAAGGGCTATAATTAATAAATATTAATAAAATAGAGCTGTAATTAATGGCAGAGGTTGTATTGGTAAATTGAGCTCTTCACTAGGGCATCAACATGTGGTGGAATGTACTTTCTCTTGGGAAGGCTGCTCTTCTCCTCCATGGAATGACAATATCTTGATTCCATATCCTGGACTTCTAAAGAAGTGCAATCACCTCCTACTTTGACTACAGGGTTCTATCTGCCATCAGAGCCTGACTACCACCCCTAGCAATTCCATTGTAGGCAAGGACTAAATTCTCTACAAACAGACAGTCCCTTACTCTATTTACTGTACCCAAGATTGGGCTAAGTTCTTCTCCTGTAGCCTTTGACTTCCAGTGACCACACAAACTCATATCACATACCTCAGAAACTGAATTTGAGCAAATGCAGTTAGGGCTAGTTACAGCAACCATAGTCTTGGAATCATCCTCAGTTCTTTGCCCTATCTTGCTTCTTCCCTCCCTATCTGATAAGTTGGAGTAGATTGTGCCTCTACAACATCTCTTGTGCCTGTCCCATTTTCTCCATTCACAAGTCTACCATTCTAGTTTCCGGACCATATCATCTCTCACCTAGACTACTGCAGTCTCTTAATTGGTGTCCCTGAATCCAGTTTCTCTCCTTTCTAATTAATCCATCCCCATAGAGTTACACCATAAAGCACAGGTGTGACTGTCACTACTCTTCAAAAAAACAAAACAAACCAAAAAAAGTTAGCTATTTCCTCTTGTCTGTAAGATAAAATGCAAACTCCTCTATTTAGAATATATAATCTTTTATAATCTGATTCCAGGCTACCTTTCCTGGCTTATTGTACACTAATCCTTTTTGTATATTCTTTATTCTAGTCAAATGGCATTTTTAATGCAAGAGGTTCCATCTCCTCCCTTTGAGTATTTTCACAATATGTGCTTATGCCCATAATGTACTCGCTCTTCATTTCTGCCTTTTAGCATCTCTAGCTTTCTTAAAGACTCAGCTTAGGTACCACTTCTTACAATAATCTTTCCTGATCTTAGTTGTTAATGCTGTATCCCCTCTGATTTTACCTTATATTTTCATGGTATATATACTTTGTATTTACTTTAATAATAATAATGTTCAATCATTTCAATCATATCTGACTCTTTGTGATCCCATTTGGGGTTTTCTTGGCATAGATAACTGGAGTAGTTTGCCATTTCCTTCTCTGGTTCATTTTACAGATGAGGGAACTGAGGGAGAGTTAAGTGGCTTGCTCATGATAATATAGTTAATAAGTGTCTTGTGCCAAATTCGGACTGAAGTCTTTCTGACTCCAGGCTCAAATAGTGTTCTATCTACTATAGCACTTAGCTGCTAATTATTAGTATTATTATTACTATATATTGTATATTAATATATATTATATAATAATTAATAGCACTTCCCATGTACCTGGCATGTGTTTAGCACTTTGCAATTATCTCATTTGATCTTTACAACAATCTTGGGAGATAGGTTCTGTTACTATCCCATTTTACATATGAAGAAACTAAGAAATAGATTAAATGACATCCAGGATCAGACAGTGTCTGTGGTCAGATTTGAACTCAGACTTCCTTGACTTTAGGCCCGGTGCTCTAGCTGTTGCATCACCTAGTACCTCCCATATATATATATATATTTAAATATGTACATTTTGCTTCATTCCATAGAATATAAACTCAGGGGCAGAGATAGTTTTAGTTTTTTGCTTTATATAGCCTCCCTGAACCTGGAATTTTTCCTTGTACAATGTAGTAGGTACTTAATGTATATTTGTGGCTGATCATATCTTTTTATGTTATGCTGCTTAATTCCCATTATGTTATAGAATAAATCACTGGTCAATAACTTGCCTATAAAAGAAAAGGGAAAAAAATCTGCAGAATGAAAGGAATAATTCAAGGAAAGGATCCTAGAATGAACAGATTCAGAAAGCACTTAAGAAACAAGTATTACTAATAGGATGGATATTTTGGAAGGTGATATACATAGTGAAAAATATGTGTATAACTTTTTTTGATTTTTTTTCTAGAAGACAGCCAGGAAAATTCTTCTAAATATGGAAACTGCTTTTGTCTAAATTATAGGATCTACTAATTATATTTAAAGGGGAAAAGTATAGTTTAGAAAATGACTAGTAAATATATTGATCTAGAGAATAAAAACAGAACATACGAAATAAAAATCAATTGCTAATTATGATCCCATTGGAAGATTAGTCATGAGGTCCAAATAAATAATTATAAAATATTTTTCCAGCTTATGAATCATGGTCAGATAAATGCCTTTTGTTCACTCTCTTATCAATAAAGTTTCTTTGGGGGACAAAAGATAATGCTTTACAGAATAAGAAAAATGACTTGCAGCTCAAGTACTTAGCACAAGATTTTTTCAAAATCTTTAATAGCTAAGAACTTCTGGATAGGCACAATATAATTATATTAATGGATTAAAAAATCAAATCATGAATTCAGAGGTAGCATGGTCTAATATCCCTGAACTTGTAATTAAGAAGACAGGTTTTAAGAAACATTTAAGATGCTTCTCTGTTTTGATTTCTTCACCTGTTAAAATGGAATAATAATGTTGCTCATATCCTGGGATTCTCATGAGGAATAAATTGTTTATGGCATAAAAACTACTACATAAATGTTATTATTTTAAATATCAACATGTAATTATGTTCTCTATATTTTAACATCTAGTTTTGACTACTTGATATCATGTTTACTTCAAAATACCTCACAAAATATTTTATGGTGTATATATAAAGTAGGAGAAACAATAGTAAAATGCTGTTAGTTTCAGAAAATCCTTTGGGCACTACTGTATTTTGATTTCATTTCTTAGATATTCAAGAATCAATTCCCCCAAACCTTCCAAAGACGGCATGAATTATTACCTTGATTGCATTTGGGTACACACACACACACACACATATGCATATATACAAGAGGAATTCATTCATTTTCAGGAGTAACATGAAAAAGGTTAAGCTTTCACAAGAAATCTATGTCTTCAGAAGAAAAGTTAGTTCTTTGGTCTATATGCTAGAAGATGACACAACAAAAATAAATGTTACTGATTTACAAAATGTGGAAGTGATGCCCTGGGAATCAAATATCTGAATGAATTTATTTATTTTTTTAGAATTTTCATGATTTTTAATCCTTCTCATCTGTGAGTTTCAGACATTCTTGTTCCTTATATTAAGAAAAATATTCGCTTGTTATATCAAATAGATTCAATGAATGCCTTGTTGCTATTAAAAAAGTTCTTTCCAATATGGTATTGTTGTCTCTTCTAAGTAGTAGTATTTTTACTGTTGGCTGCTGATTCTACTTGCATAATGAGAAATAGAATATTATTGTTTTGGGATCAAAGAGTAAGAGAGAGAGTATGATAATGTTGCATAATCAAATTCTTCATACTTAAGAAACATTTCTATGTATCCTACTGCAAAAGAACCAATGATCAATGGCAAATTAATTCAGTACTTTTTCATTGTCTGATTGAGAGAATAACTTTATTCAAACAGACTGTGTCTCCCTAATGATACTTAGTTATACTAATTCATGTAGGACAATTGGGTTAAATCACAAAAGAAAAACATAATTCCTACATAGTATGCTTTTCTCAATAACATTCTGATGACTTATGAGAAAGACCATATTTAAAGAGTAGAAAATTCACTTTTCTTTAATCTGGAACATTTTATATTGTCCTTAGAAAAGACATGCCTTTTTCCAGATATTCAAAATAAAGTGGTCAAATTACCTTGGCAATGCTATTATTGCTTTGTCTTCTTTCTGATGGAGTGGTATGTTTTCTTGTTTTTGTGTTTTTTAAATATTTTTCCACGTTTACATGTAGATATAACTTTAATAATCATTTTCTGACATTTTGCAATTCACGCTCTCTCCCTCTCTCATCTCTTCCTCCCTGGGATGGCAGGTAATTTGATTTAGTTTGTACATGTTCTATCATGCAATATTTAATTCCACATTCATTATGTTGAAGAAGATCTCTTATGCTAGAGAAAAATCCATGGAGGAAATAAAGTGAAGAATGGTTATGCTTCAATCTGAATTCAGTTTCTATCAGTTTCTTCTATGGCAATGGATAGCCTTTTTTCATCATGAGTGCCTTGGGGTTGTCCTGAACCCTTGCATTGATGATAATAGTTAAATTATTTATAGTTGAACAATGTACATTATTACTGTTACTATGGTTCTGCTCACTTCACTTTGTATTGCTTCATATAGGAATTATATGTAGAGAAACATGTAAATGTAAATTATTGTTACTCATTATGTGTAAGAGCAACAAGGGTGTCCTACCTCTGTTCATTTTACAATTCTTAGCCTCAACCATACCTGTTCTAGTTTAGATTTATGTTATACTCTGAATTCATATAATGGGGCAAGAAGGAAGTGATAAGAGAAAGAGTATTGACCTGAGTTTAGAATCCAATTTGCTGTGGCAATATTCTTCTGAAATCTTTGCCTTAAAGACAGAAAAGCTGATCTGTCTCCAAAAATTTTTGAGCTTGTTCCTAGATGAAAAGAAAAATCTCTTGAGTTAAATTATTTTAAAATATTACTATTTTGATTTTATGCATCAAAATTTCCAGTTGTACAAAGGACATATTTAATATTTTAAAGTACTTTAACTTGATTAAATCAATAAAATTGAGCATAATCAGAATAATCACATTAGTAATTTCAAGAAGAGAAACAGCTATGGGGCTCATTTGTTAACTTCCTCTGAACTAGGATTTAGCATGTCATTTAGTTATTGCAAGGTGGTTTGTGTGCTACTGGGTAAAATTTATGCACTTTCATGTTAACATTTTGTATTTTTCCAAGGTTAGTTAGTGTTGTGGTTTGTCTACCTTAGAACTCAGCTAGTGAAAAGTCATAGCTATTTGTCCTTCTTATATTCAGGAAACAGTATAACCCTGATCATATGTGAATACTTCTATGGATGTGAGAATTTATTGTGCAGAATGTGACCCATTTATGCCTACTCATTCTGTTCAATTCTTGTTCATGATCTCCCATAGATTTTACCCTAAAGAATCTACAAAATATGATAGAATCTTCTAGAGATATTAAAAATAAATATCTAAATTTCAGTGAAACAAACGGGTTGTCTTTATCTCAGTCTTATTATGAGACCAGTTTAATTTATTTTCTGATTGCCATCTCTTTGATGATATGAAGAGGAAGTTTGGTATAGTGGAAAGAACACCAGCTCTGGAATTAAAGTATAAACTAAGTATAAATCTCATCTCTGATATCCTACTATTCATATAAGCTAAACCAGTGATGGGCAAACTTTTTAAAGAGGGGACCAAAGGAAAGCAAATGCTCATCTATCAGTCTGTTTCTAAGGCAACTCTTTCCAAGTTTCATTGTATTGTATCCTACTCATTGTATTCGTCAGATTAGGAATAATATCACAGCCAGATAGAACATTTCAGGAGTCCACATCTGGCCCACTGGCCGTAGTTTGCCCATCACTGACCTAGGGCATTTAGATTTTCTATGTTACAATTTCCTCATTTATTAAATAAAGGGTATTAGATTAGATGACTTCTGTATATCCTTCCAGTTCTACATCTATAGTCCTATGGAATAAACTAGATCTGAGATTATCTGTTAGAATGGAAGCTCAATAAATAGTCACACAATAAAGGAAGTTTTATGGATACTTTTATGTCAGTAGATACTATAAAATGATAGATCAGATTTTGTTATAAATATGCCCTTTTTAGTAAATCAAAGGTTTGTTGAATAAGCAAGGATTTTGAAACATGGATGGTTAACCATAATTTTAGAACAATATAGAGATTTCTGGGACTTTGCTATATCTTGGATAATAGAGACTCTCTGAAATCTTACATTAAAATATATTTGTCTAATTTGAAGTCCAATATTTGATGGGACCATTAGTTCTAAAAGACTTTTGTTCTACAATATTTTAAATCAGTTAAAACTATGGTCAAATGTCCTGCCCAAGATTCAGAAGCATCTGAACATAGAATCAATAAGCATGCCAATGGATAATGATTTAAATTTCAAAAAATCTTGACTATGTAATATTAATTATGTATTAAACATTACATAATCTGTAACTCACTCTTCCAGTGATTCGAATCTCCAAGGGACTTGTAATAAAGCTCTTTTGTGCTTTATGTGACACTATCTATTTTTGACTTACACAATGATCACTATGTTTTAATGTATAGTGTTTTAAGGTTTGAAAAGCATTCCGCATATATTTCATTGGAACTTTAAAACATCCTTTGTGAAAGTACATATTATTATTACCATTTTAAAGATCAGGAAACTGAGGCTCAGAGAGATTGTAATATACTCACAATCACACAAATAGTGAGCATCTAATTTTAAATATGAATCTAGCTCTTCTCGACTCCAGTCCTATGGTGCTATGTTCCTGTTCAAATAACAGATAGTTGGGTAAGTAGGAGGCAATACATAGATTTTTAATATTTTGTATGCTATGTTTAACCATTCAAAAATAAAACTTTAATATTTGGAATAATAAAAATGAATCTCAATAGATTGGATGTTTATTTTGTTCATTTGAAGAACAAAAAGACAATTTAATCCCCTTTGCTATATATTTTTGTAAAGCAATGAAATATATTAGACAAGCTGGGAGAACTCAATTTTCACTAATGAAGTTAGGAAAGAAAAAGATTAGAAATTAATACAAATATTTATCTCTGTTATTGCTTAATAGTATTTTGAGGTCATTTACACAGACATTTAAATGATATTGATGGATATTTTTGATATATGAAATACCACCTTATTCAAATCCTCATTATATTTCATATATTAGAAATAATTATTTAAAATTATGAATTTATTAATAGGTGTATAAATATGTATAAATATCATCCTTATTGCTTATAATTGCTAATAGGAATCTCCATAAACTACATTTCACTTTTTAAGTTTTAATTTTCATGGTAATTAGGCAACATGTTTGCTTTTTAAGTCTTCTAAAAGATAGACAAAGTGAAAATTTTCAAATTTGGAGGGAGAAGGAATAAGTGGCTAATAGCCTGAGAAAGCCAAATTATTCAACAGAATGACAAAATTAGAATGTTGGCACTTTGTACTTACTAATTCATCAACATTTTGTTGAGACATGGCCCTGGATTCTTGAATATTGTGCCACTGCAAGTGCTAGCAAATCCTTCCAAAGAGGAAAAACATGGAGTATGATTTTGCAATGTATTATGTGTTTGTAATTCAGAGGACCATCATAGATAAGCTCAGAAAGGTCCTTCATCAGAAGATGGGACATTGGAAAATAATTACTTGGGATGCAGCAATTCACAAAAACCATTGGTGAAGGCATTGAGGGATTTCGATCAAAACGGTTTGAAAGAGTAACTACTTTGCTGAACTAAACACAACACTGAAGTGTTGAAATATGAGTCCTATCAACTTATTAGAAAACATCACAACATATGCCTTATCTTTGGGCATCATAGTATGGCTAATCTGTTCATCTTGACCATTTTAGTGATGAATGGTTTACATTTCATAGCATAGTTGACATTGGTGATCAGTGTAAATCTTGAAGACAGCTAAAAATAATATATCAGCTGGACCACAGTGTACTTTACCAACAGCCTCTAGCCTAGAATTCATGTTACATCCTATAAAGCATAGAGAAAAGTAATATTGCTTGTGACATTCAAAGATTTACTCATAGATTTCTTAATGTAAAAATGAATATCATTCATAGTAGTACTTTTAATCATAACTTGTATAATGCTCATTACTCAGTAAAATTCCTTTTAAAAATACCTATAGGTAGTTATTCTACTGAAAATTTGATATTTAGACACTTTGTCTCTGGAGAAGTAGCATAACAGCATCAAACAGCCTGGATTCAAATGCTATCACTGATTACCTATATGACTTCAGTCATGCTTCAACCTCGATGGATCTCGTTTTCCTCTCATGAAAAATAATGGGGTTGAGGGGCAGCTGGGTAGCTCAGTGGATTGAGAGCCAGGCCTAGAGACGGGAGGTCCTAGGTTCAAATCCGGCCTCAGCCACTTCCCAGCTGTGTGACCCTGGGCAAGTCACTTGACCCCCATTGCCTACCCTTACCAATCTTCCACCTATAAAGTCAATACACAGAAGTTAAGGGTTTAAAATAAAAAAAAAAAAAAAAAAAATACAAAAAAAAAAAAAAAAAAAAAAATAATGGGGTTGAACTAGGCAACTTTAAGATCTCTCCCTACCAGTTCTGTATTTCCCATCCTATGAAATTCTGTGATGGATTTTATCTTTTTTTTCTGAGAGAACTTTTGGATGGTCTACAACACAGGTGGCAAATATGATGATATATTAGTTACTATATTATACATTTAGTCATTGTAGCCCATTTTAGTTATTAGCTTGCTTAATGATTAGTATCTTATCATTGAACCTGATATGCCAGTTCTGATATACCAATTGTTACAATACTCTTTGAGAAGTAATTAGTAAGACTGAGTTTAATACACTTATGAAAAGGGAAATGCTTCACTCTCAACACATAGCAATGGCAGTAGTAATAACAATGTATATGTTGAAAGCTTTGTATTCTGGTTGAACTGTATTCTTTAAAGTGAATGTGCTTTTGTTGTAATTACCTCAAATAATCTCAAAGTAACAAAGCCAATTAGCAATAAAGAATGATTGACTAGTTGGAGAATTTTGAATCAATTATGCAAGAGACATAATGAAGTAATTTACTTAATGGGATAGTAAAAACACGTACACAAGTAAATTTGCTTACTGAGGCACTTTGGCATCTTGATATTTAATTTTAAACTGTGGCTATGTGATAGCAAACTACGTGTATAATTGGCTTCAATTTTGTCAGACTCATGTTTTTGAAACCTTAGAGATGACTGACTATTAATGAAAAAGCTTCACATGTATGTTTCCCCCCAAATCTTAGCACCTAAGTACATTAGTCCTGAAGACTTTGGGGAAAACCTATATATGAGAACATACCTCATCTTTGTTGCTACATAGATGAGGATAGTTAAACAATTATCTAGAAAAGATATTTCAATCACATTATGTATATTTGGATTTAGAATGAATCTTCATACTCTTTTCAGTTAATGTTCTTGAAAAACTTTGAGCTGAGTTACAAGATAAAGAATTCACAGCCTATACAATTTTGAAAAAAATGTGGTTTTTGTGATATTAAAATGTGCCCGTACCTTCAATTCTTTAACAATATAGAGACCATTTCTGATTGCCAATTATTTTATCCACAAGGCCTTTAAAATACCCTAATTGACATCTTAATAAGATAAATCCTTAGGAGAAATGTAAGATCAAGTCAACCATTCCTTATTAATAAATATGAATAATTTAGAGAAATGAATTGCCTGATTCTTTGAAAATATTTCACAGCCAAGAAAGAAAAGAAAAATACAAAGTTTCAGGATATTCATAATATTTTTACCCATGCAGTCAATACATTATAATTACATTATAACTTCAGCCTTTATTCCAGATTGGAATTAGTTCTAAATATTACTAAGAACACTTTTTTCCCCAATGCCTAAAAAATTATAGTAAAATTGAGACTACATTTTAAACTCATCCTGGGCATAAATTGTGTTGTCTTCTATATCTTAGCACCTTAGATTGCAAAGTACAATTAATTCTAAACAATATACATACAAATATTTATTCTGAATTAATTTCTTTCTGATCTACTTGCATATTTTTAACTTTAGTCCATACCTCCATGAAAAAGCCCAGGAAGATTTGTAATAAGAAGTATTTTCAGTTTCCTGTGGCCAAATTCCTGCAGCCAGAGCCATAACTATGGTGGGAAGTCAGTTTTTGTCTCAGGGCACAATATTTAGAGGACTGCGATGGTGTATTTTGTGTATTATTATTCCCATTTTAAGAATGAGGAAATTGAAGTACACAAAACTTCAAAGACTTATCCAGAGTCACACAGTCAGTAAGGACTTGAACTCAGTTCTTTCTCATGAAACATTTACCAGTCTATCCACTATGCCACATAGCTAGCTCTAATAATCTAATATGGAATTAAATTTTCAAGATTTCTGTGGTCAATTTTAGGGCAGCTAGGTGGAATAGCAGGTGGAGTGCTGGTCCTGGAGTAAGGAAAACTAATCTTCCTGTGTTTGAATCTAAGCTCAGACACTTAGCATATTTGTAATATATGTAGTTGGAATATTATAAAATGCATCTATATTTTGGCATACCATTGTCATTAGTATAAGATACTTATCATGAATTCTAAATGTATTTGAGATTCGAGACAATGCTATTTCTAAATAATTTAAGATTTATTAACCAATTAATAGCACATAGGTGGCATATTTCCCACAAAACTGACACATGAGTGAAGTTATTTTGAGGTACATACAAAGAAACAGCATATGGAAATACTAATAAAACATATGGATCTCCATATGTTAAACACTTTCTGCAGGAAACCAAGCTATGGAATTGACAGTCAGCAAAGTATGATGCTCCGGTTTAATTACAGACTAGTGTCCTTCATGTGGTAATGGAAGCAATATTAATAAATTAAGGCTTACTAATTTCTTAACATCAAACCATAAGGATTTTTAAGATTATACAATGACCGTTTTATTATCGCATGTGAATTGTCCCCTCACCCAACTGAAAAAAAAAGCCCTTTGGAATAATTAATATAAAAGGAATTAGTTATCTTAATTCTTAAGCCTAGTGAATTCTCAGCATCAAAAATGGAAGCTTCTTTACCAATACTTGAATATTTTTTTAAATCTGTGTTTTTGCTGGGAGCATATTAATATCTGTACTCATTGTGATGACTTCACTACTTTGCCTGTATTGGAACACCTAAATATCAACATTTCAACACACACACACACACATACACAGACACACACACACACACACACACACACACAAAATCATACCTTGTAGGTAGGATGTGATGAACAATGACAATGATTTCCATATGAGATTTAATAGCAGTTTGGATAATTGATCTGATAGTAGAATGAATGCAGGAAAAGGAGGTACCCTAGAATGATGAATATTTTGTCATCTATTTTCATAATGTCCTCTTATTTGAAAGGAATATCTAGCTATTGTGACTTAAAACTGCTCTTTTCATATTTTGCTGAGTTATTGGCTTACAACACATTTCAAAATGATTGTTTCTCATCTACATTTTGATGGCCTGAAATAGATCAGTGTTGTTATTCAACCTTTACCTTTTCTTAGAATCAACACAAGAAAGAGCAGCTTCTTCATTCCATCTTTGTTTTTTGATGCCTTCTGAATAATTTTGTTCTTCCTTTATCTTCCTACTTATCCAATCCAGTTTTAATCTAGAGGAAAAACTTTGAAAAAAAATTGCCTTTATTTGCTTTAAGGCCATCAGTCCATATTATCTGCTTTCTTAAATGAGGTTGGAATTACTAGGTTTGAGGGTACTACACTACATTTTGGGTGGTTGCCAGCCTAGCCTGAGCAAATATATTAAAATCAAAGCTAAGCTGCTTAAAATATTCATGTTTTGCTCTTATGATGCTTTGCAGAAATGTGAAACCATTTAAGACTTGCAAAACTGTTACATGGCCTCAAAATATGTTTGGACTGCTAGGCAAAAACTTTAAATGACTAGTGCTAACTTAGTTCAGCGCTGGAAAGGCTTTCAGATTTTTATTAATTGAGATACATCTAACACATCTAGTTCATTTAAAATTTTCTGGTCATTAGGACAATAGACATATAATATTCTTATCAGATTATCAACTGAGGAAGTGTTTATGTTAACAGATTAGTTAACCTTCTATATCAATGTACATTCTATTCTCTGCTTTCTACAACATTCTTTTTAGTTTTTGTCATTTTTGTTCAGTCGTATACAACTCTTTGTAATGTCATTTGGGGTTTTCTTGGCAAAGATAATGGAGTAGTTTTTCCTTTCCTTCTCCAGCTCATTTTATTGATGAAGAAACTAGGCAAACAGGGTTAAGTGACTTGCGCAGGGTCACACAGCTAATTAGTGTCTGGGACCAGATTTGAACTCATGAATCTTCCTGATTCCAAGCCTAGTGTTCTATCTATTGTGCTGCTTCTCTTAAGCAATTTGTGCTAAATTTTCTTTCTTTCTTTCTTTTTTTAAAACCCTTGTACTTCAGTGTATTGTCTCATAGGTGGAAGATTGGTAAGGGTGGGCAATGGGGGTCAAGTGACTTGCCCAGGGTCACACAGCTGGGAAGTGGCTGAGGCCAGGTTTGAACCTAGGACCTCCTGTCTCTAGGCCTGACTCTCACTCCACTGAGCTACCCAGCTGCCCTTGTGCTAAATTTTAAAATTGTTAATACTTTGTCATACTATTTGCTAATATGTTTGCTATGTGTACTGTTTATACTATCTATCATTGTATTATTAAAGTACTAGAGCCAACATATACAATAAAATTTTTAAATAAAAAAAAGGTATGTTCCATATTGAGCTTTTACCATATTTTTTATAAAAAAGGAGGATGGGAGGACAGGGCAATCAGAAGAGTAAGCCATTTTACATGTTAACTATTTGGAAGACTGGGCAAATTTCTTAACTTTTCTGAGTTTTTTTCCTCATCTGTAAAGTGGGAGTCAGAATACCTGACATGATTACCTCACAATGTCAAAATGAGGTAGTGTCCATAAGTAACTTTTTCTTGATCATACATGGGAACTATTCCTGACTCACCCTCATCATAGTTGAGAAAGAAAAAAATAAAATTAGAGTCATGAAAGTGATTATCCAGAAGTAGCCATTTATATTATTCCATTCCTACTTTAAATAAAAAAATTGGCCACACTGTGTCCTCTTTGAGATCCTTCCCTCAGAGCTTTATGACTTCCTGACAGAAAAAACAGTTTTAAATGAGTAATGAAGTTCCTTGGATGAGTTAAAAGATAAACTCCCTTACTTTACATTGAATTCTACTTTATTGAATAAAATAAGAATTAAGTTCTTAGAACTCATTTTTACTATATTTGGGCTGGTTTTGCTTTTAAAAGTCATAAATCCAGAATCAGAGAGACTCATAGAACTTCCAGGTAGGGAGGCACTTTGAACATCATCTATTCTAACCTCCTTATTTTACACCTAAGGAAACTAAGACCCCCAAAATTTACTTTTTGAAGTAAGTATGGATTTACTCACATTGACACATTAAGTTAATAAATTATTAGGATAAAAACTCAGCTTTCTGGACTCCTAATCTAATAATAGAGACTTTTCACAATCCAAGTCAAAAATGCACCCTAGTGAGAGAAGGAAATTAAATCCATTGCTATTAATTTTGTAGGTTCTTAAATTTTTTCTCAGATAATGCATAAATATTTCAAGCTTCTTGAGATACTAATAGCGGAAATAGCTTAAAATTCAATATTAATGACAACATAGGAAACTGAATCAAATGAAAAATGCCCTGGTCATCATAACAGGTTTCCATCATTTCATCAACTATACCTATATTTTCAAAGGTCAATGTGTTAATCATAGGCTCATTAAGTCATGTGCTCGTATAACATAGGCAGGAAGTATATGTCATTAAAGAAAGGAATCTGGAAATTGCTAAAACAATATTGAAAGTATTAATAAATCAGGGTTTGGAGAATTGGTATATGTTAGGTATATGGCATCTTTGGAAATGGGTAATGATTATTTCAGATTAAGGTGAACATTGGATTTGCAGGTATAGCACTAAGATTTACTGCCATATCTCATAGGACCAAAAGCTGCTCCCTAATTGGTTCAAACCAAGCCATAAGTAATAATATTTGCTTTTGGGAGCAAAGAGCACAAAAACATAGCTAGATTTGAGTCCTTAAGCACAGCTTGGGGAGTTCATTGTCACTGAAATTAGCAGGTTAGAGAAAATTCATCTGGATTCAGCTACATACTTTCCTCTTTTTTAGCTAATTATTCTTAAGTTGTTTCTACATGGTTGAAAGGTCATGTGAGCTGTCAGCAGCCTTTAAATTTTTGCACCCTAGTGCAAAACACTAATGGCCCCACCTTTTCCTATGACTCTGATCTCTTAGCAACAGGTGGGACAGGGAATCCTGTACACTTCCAGAAGATGGTGAGAAAGTATCATATTAGTAGAACTGTTTAAGGCTTGCAAAGGCAGGTTAATTCTAGTATTATCAATTCCATTTTATAAGTGATGACACAGATTCAGAAATCCCATCATCTTGCAACTACTGAGTGGCAGAGCAGCATTCAAATCCTGGTTTTCTAACTAATTTTCAGTGTTCCTTTCTTCACTACTTCTAACAAATACTGTGAACCTTAGTTCCTTCATCTGAGGAAAATGAAAAAGATGAATTCACTCTTTAAAATGCTTTCTTTTGCCAACATTTTACGATCCAATGAAAAATGAAGATGAGTAGAACGGGAAGTGTCAGTCTGCCAATAAATAGGTATAATATATTTTGATGTGTGGGGTGGGATGGACCTTCTAAGGTGCACTCCCTCTCCCCTGCCAGACAACTTGGATTGATTCTTGGCACATCAGCAATTAAGCCTCTCCTTCATCTTTTTCCTTCCTCCTACCTGTTGCTCTGACTTCCCCTGCTGATAAACAGCTGGCAGTGGTGTGCAGACTGACCCCCCCTTCCCCAGCCAGCCCCATTATAGCTGCTCCAAAGGATATAAATATGTCTTGGTAATGTTGAACCTCATTTAGGATGTTGTTATTCAGTCATGTCTGACACTTTGTGACTTCTTGTGGGGTTTTCTTGACAAAAATATTGGAGTGGATTGCCATTTTCTTTTCAAGTTCATTTTACAAATGAGGAAACTGAGTCAAACAGGATTAAGTAACTTACCCAGAGTCACACAGGTAGAAGTTTCTGAAGTCATATTTAGACTTATGAAGATGAGTCTTATTGACTCCAGGCTTGGCACACTATCCACTGCATTACCTAACTGCCTCCATATTTGAAGTAACGACAGGCAAAGACTGAAAGTAGTAGTTACCTCTGTGCTTCTGTCAATGGAGAAACTCTGAGCCTTCATTCTAACACATGCAATCTGGTATATCACAATTTATACTTGTAAGCCATAAAAAGTAGAACTTTTTGACTCAAAAAAATAGATGCACTTGTAAAAAAAAATAGTGTTAAAATTTGTCCCCTTCTGCATCACCTTGTATACTGTACCCGAGGAGATTGCCTACCTTGTCTACCTCTGGTCCCAGCTCCACCTGTACCTGGAGAGGTGCTGTTGGTAAATTTTTGGAAATACCAAATTTGAAGGCAATCCATTCTTGTGCTATGTGATTTTGTGCGACTGGACCAGAATAACAGCAATCCCCAGGTGTGTGGATATATTTGTACGAGGGTCAATATATGAAAGGAATGACTTTTTTCTCCTTTCTATAAAAATAAAAAGTAATTTAAAAAACATTGTGCCAATGGCTGTGATAATAGCTCATGCCTGTGTCAGCTCTGCTTCAGACTGTATTAAATATCTAATTCTTTGCAGCTGTATTCTGTGCGGCTCTGGCCTTGCAATCCTTTCAAAGCTCTGAGGAGCTCTCCAGCACTATTTCCAGTAACATTACTCCTCTCACATTGCCTCTGAGCTGCAACTCATGAACAGTTCTTTTTCTATTTCCAAATAGCTTCAATTTTTTTTATTATTTTCCCATGGAATTCATTGAATTTTGCACTATGCATAAAATTCTTAGTTTTGATTGTGAGAAATTTATTTTTACAATTTTGAGACACAATTAGCAGGAAGAATAAAGATGAGAGGTGATAGGGGTAATTGTTTTAAGAATTTTATTCCTCTTGACTTTCTGTGGCTTCCTTTGTGACCTTGCTATACTTTTCATTCTGAGATCCTTCCCCCTTCAATCTTTCAAATAACATTCCATCATCCTTTGTTCTTTTAAATATGTTTAAGTACCCCTTTCTATACACAAAAAAGTCATAGGTGGACCAGACCTCATTTTACAGATGATGTAATTGATATCTACAGAAGGCTAATTGACTTGCCCAAAGTCATATAGCTTATAAAGGACTTGAATCCAGGTCCTCCAATTGTAAAGCCACAATTTTTTCTGCTACTTCTTCTACATGACACTTTTCCTGACCCCTCTAACTATTAGTCCTTTCTATCCAAACATTAAAGTTGTGTTTATTTCATAAATTTTCTGTATGCACTTACATGTGTACATTCCAGTTCACCAGGAAAAATGTAATTTACTTAAGGAAGTTAACTGTTTTTTAATTTGTGTGCCCAGTGCCCAGCGCAGTTCCTGGCTACTAGTAAACACTTATTAAATCACTGTTTATTAACTGATTAGTTGATTAATTTGAAACACAGTCACAAAAAATTAAGACACAGATTAATGGTACATGTAGTTGATGAATACAGATAAGATGAAACAAAAAACCCATGTAATTCTACATAGTGGTTTGAATTCTTTATATATACCCAGTGACTTTTATCTAAATACCAGATTTGAGCTCAACTGATGAAAGGAAACTTGTGAACTTAATTCTCTTGGCTTTTTTTATGCCTCTCCCTTCTATTTTCCTTTTCTGCTCAATTTTCACCAAGGCTCATTCCTGCAAAATAGTTTGTGTCCTGTGTCATATTCTCTTTCTCCTAGAATTGACTGACAAACATGTCCTCTAAATAGTCATTTAAATTCAACTATCAAAAATAAGAAAAAAATCCCCAAGTGTATGTGCATGTATGCATGTGTGTTCATATGCAGCCTCAACTCTAGTTTATAAAAAAAAGAACTTTCAGGTTTCATAAGACTATAAACTATTTGCCTGAGCTTTTGTTTTGTAGTGTCACATTATTGAATGAGACCGCTTGTTACAACTGCATAAATTTGTTATTCTTTTTGATGTTCCCAGCTGAGGCAGATTTTCTGAGAGACAGCATGTTATTATAGTGGAAAAGTATTCTAGGCTTGGAGTTAGGAGTGACTGGAGTTGGAATTCCCACTATTGACAGAAACTAGCTATGAAGTCTTTAATAAGCCACTGAGCTCTTTGAGCCCATTTTTTCTTCTTCTGTAAGATGTGAGAAAGGATAACTATAATATTTATTTCAGGAGTTTGTTGTGAGATCAGTTAAGATGATATCTAAAAAACCTTTAAGTGCGATGTAAATGTGAACTATTATTATTTTGTTAAGTATGCATGTGACAGTGCTTAGGTGGCAAAGTAGATAGAGTGCCAGGTTGAGAGTCAAGAAGACCTGAGTCAAGAAGACACTTACTAGCCGCGTGACCTTGGGCAAGTCAATTAACCCTATTTGTCTCCATTTCCTCAACTGTAAAATAAGCTGGAAAAGGAAATGGCAAAATGCTCCAATATCTCTTCCAAGAAAATGAAATCATAGCAAAGAGTCAAACACAACTTAAAAGTGACTCAACGATAATAAAAAGTAGGTAAGTCTTGCATCAAATGGAAAACTATTCCTCTCTGAAAAAATATAGTCATATAAAATAAATGACATTGCATGTGGGAGAGATTTTGCCTGAGGAGGATTTTGTTTGGCTTTGCTGGGAGAACCTCAACAACAATGAAATATGATGTAGCATAGGACTGAAAACATTCATAGAACCTGGGATCAAATGTTTCACCTGTGTGGCTGTAAGTCAATCATTTCATCTCTCAGCCTTAATTTCCTCATCTACAAAATGAGAAGTTTGAATTAAATCACCTCTAAAGCCCTTTCTGGTTCAAGAACTGTTCTCCTATCATCTAGAACTATGCTATCATCTATGTCCTTTGAGTAGAGTTAGTCACGGAGCTGATGTTGGAAAGAGAGATCCTTTAGTTTCTGGATGTATATTGTTAAATGACCCTTGAAAGAATCCTTGCGGCATTTTGAGTAAGTTTAAAGGGAGCTGAGAGCAGCAGTGTGGAACATCACATGGTTTATTAAGCATAGAACATGCTGTCACTAGTAATCTGTAGCAGTTGTTACCCAAACCATTGCATATGAACTCTTGGGCAAGGGGCTCAATAACCCTGTGTTTTTATCTCATCCATGTACTTAGATGACCGATAGCAATAAAACAACACTGTACGTCTATTACATAGCATTGGTCACAAACACAGATAATTCTAAATCACCTTAAAAACTGCTTTTGGGGTGAGAATATATATTAATATATTTGCCACTTCCTGAGCCACTTGGCTATAAGTAGATGAGTTTGCTTACCTTAATTTAGCATTTAACTGGGTAATTGCCTTTGAAAATGATGGTTCCACAGTCTTGGGTTTAAAACCATAGCTTGCCTATTGGAGCAAATGTAATCTATAAAAAATTCTTTACATCTGGATGTTAATTTTTATTATCTAAACTACTCTACTCATGATTTTGTTCTAGTGAGGCTTTTGAATATCCATTGTTGTAGTTAAACTTCCTCTAATGAACATTTTGACTTTTGCACTTTAAAAAAATAAATGTCGATGTTGGACATCTCCAACAATAATTTACAACCCATTCAGGTTATAGTCACTCATTAACTGCTCCAGTGGATTCTCTTTCATTTCCTTTTATTGAATTAGGAATTGCAACCACATTAACATTTAGGGTTTTAGTGCTTCAGAGAAGGTTACTCTTTGGATTATTTTCTGATGGCAGACAAGGATGACCTGAAATGAGCCATTCACAATGGGCATGCTTGGTTAGTTAAACAGCCCTGCTCTCCTAAGGCCAGTGGACCTTGGGGGTCCAGTGGGAACTGAAAGAAAGCTTATGTAGAACAAGAGAGAATGCATTTCCCAGCAGGCACAAATTGATTAAATTGGCCTAATATGCTTTGATTCACAATGATTAAAAAGTTTCAGGTTGGTTTGGAACAAAATTTACTTTTGAAAGTAGAAAAAAACCTAAAAATCACAGCACACTTCTGGAAAATTCTGCAGTGAACCAGACTCTGTGAGTAGGTTAATAGTCAACCACTTGCATAATGTTATGGGCTTCATTATCAGATAAAAGGATATAAGACTGGTTTTATTTTACTAATTCTCCTTGCCATCCCCCAAGAGTCTGCTTAAGCTGCTCTGTTTATTGCATTATGGTTTCTCCTTCAACTGAAATTAGGTTTCATTGTAGGAATAGAGTACACTAAAGACCATGGATAGGGTCTGTGTTTTAAAGATATTATTCTGTAGCTCACCCAGCTCTATAGAGTCAATGCGAGATTATAGCCAAGATACCTATCCCAAGATGATAGCTGTGCTTGGGTTATCTCCACTCTATGGCACTGAATCTTTTTCAGAATCCCAGGCTTTCTCTGGTTCTAAGTTGATCTCAGGGTGAAGATTGGGTGTGGAGAAGTTCTTCTCTAGCCCACAGCCACCATAGCTATATGTCTGTGGGTCATGCTCATCCTGACAATTTACAAGTAAATTCCATCTATGTCCATTCCCTTATTTCCACTCTAGGGGCTACCATCCTAGTTCAAACCTTAATCACATACTGCCTGAACCATCAATAAGTTCCTAAATGAGTCTACTGCTTGTAGTCCCATTGACCCCCTCATCCAATATAACTTCCTCACAGATGACAAAATAAATCTCTTTAAAGCACTAATTTGATCATGTAACTACCCTACTCAAAATTTTTTAAGGGCTCCCTTTTGTCTCTAGGATAAAATAGGAACTCTTTACTATGTCATTTGAAGTCCTTTTCAGTATGGCTTCAGCATGCATTTCCATGATTTATTTTACATTTCTCACCTTTGTGTACTTTTATTCCAGGAAAGCTTGCCCATTTGTTTTTTTTTCCCTCAATATTGATATTTGACCTTCTGATATGATGTCTCTATATAGACTGTCTCTAGGCCTGGAATCCATCCCTCTTCTCCTTCTTTAGCTTCCTTTCAGCCATCTCCTATAGATTGTGTTTTTAAATCCCTCTAGTAGTTAGTGTTCTTTTTCCTCTTCAAATTATATTGTGTTAATTTATGTATTGGTTAAACAGTATCTCTCCTAAGGCAACTGGATTTTGTGGGTCCATTGGGAACTGAGATGAAGTCTTTATACTATAAGAGGAAAAGTGCACCTTAGAGAAGGGACAGATTGGCTAAATTGCCTAATATGCTTTGATTTGCAATGATAAAAAAATTACATAGCAAAATGGAAAATTTTTTCAAGGATAGGATCTGCTCTACTACAATATTTTAAATATTTTCAACACTTTGTTCTATTTTGACATTGATTTTAGTTTGCAAATATCTTTATTTATTTATTTTTATTTAGAATATTTTTCCATGGTTATATGATTTCCCCCACTCTTACCTCCCCACTCCTGGAGCTGACAAGCAGTTCCACTGGGTCATATATGCTTCATTGTCTGAAACCTATTTCCATGTTATTCATATTTGCAGTAAAGTGATCCTCTAACATCAAAACCTCAATCATATCACCATAAAACTACATGCTTGATCATATTTTTTTCTTCTGTGTTTCTGCTTCCATAGTTCTTTCTTTGGATGTGAATAACATTCTTTCTTATAAGTTCCTCTGGATTGTCCTGGATCATTGCACTGCTGCTGGCATAAAAGTCTATTACATTCATTTGTACCACAGTGTATCAGTCTCTGTGTATAATGTTCTCCTGGCTCTGCTTTTTTCACTCTTCATCAATTCCTGGAGGTCATTCCAGTTCACATGGGATTCCTCCAGTTCATTATTACTTTCAGCACAATAGTATTTCATCACCATCAGATACTACAATTTTTTCAGCCATTCCCCAATTGAAGGGCATTCCCTCATTTTCCAATATTTTGCCACCACAAAGAGTGTGGCTATAAATATTTTTTGTAAAGGTTTTTTTCCTTATTATCTCTTTGGGGTACAAACCCAGCAGTAATATGACTGGATCAAAGGGTAGACATTCTTTTAAAGTCTTTTGCACATAGTTCCTAATTGCCCTCCAGAATGTTTGGATTAATTCACAACTCCACCAGCAGAGTATTATTGCCCCAATTTTACCACATCCCCTCCGACATTTATCACTTTCCTTTGCTGCCATATTGACCAGTCTGCTAGGTGTTAGGTGGTACCTCAGAGTTGTTTTAATTTGCATTTATCTAATCAAGAGGGATTTAGAGCACTTTTTCATGTGCTTATTGATAGTTTTGATTTCTTCATGTGAAAACTGCCTATTTGTGTCCCTTGCCCACTTGTTGTCTTGGGAAAGGCTTGATTTTTTTGTAAATTTGACTTAGTTCCTTATATATATGGGAAATTAAACCTTTGTCATCAAATTTTGTTATTTTTTCCCAGTTTGTTACTTTCCTTCTAAGTTTGGTTGCATTGGTTTTGTTTGTACAAAACCTTTTTAATTTGATATAATCAATGTCATTAATTTTATATTTTGTAATGTTCTCTCTCTCTTGCTTGGTCTTAAATTCCTTCCTTTCCCACAGATATGACAGATGCAATGTTTTATATTCACCTAATTTATTTATGATTTCACTCTTTATATTTAAGTCAGTTACCCATCAAATCACTTTATTTTTGCATAATACCATATTTTAGTGATATATATAAACATATACACATATATTTATAAGTATATGTATATATGTACTCACACATACATAAATATACTGAGAAAGAAATATAGGCCATAGAGTTCTGCTTCTATTTATTGTACCTCATATCATTTTATATTTTTCGCAGACCTTTCCACATTTCCCTTTATTCATACTTACTATTTTAATAATGGCACAATATTTACATGAGTTGATGAATTATCCATAACACATCAAACCATTTTCTAATTTTTAGGCACAGATTGTTTATACATTTTTGCTATTAATAATATACTATCAAGTAATATTTTAATAATGATAAATAACTTTTTCCCATTTTGATATTTGGGGGATGATTGGTTTTATGACCAAACTGCATATCATTTAAAGTTTTCCAAAATGTTTCTACCAGTCTGTAGACTAACCAAAATAGATTATCAACTAGATTTCTTATTCCTACAATCTTACTAATATACAATTTTTATCACATTTGATTTTTTCTATTTTTAGTGGTTATAGAGTTGTATCATGAGGTCATTTTGATTTTAACACCTGCGATTATTAAGAAATCTGAGAATCTTTTATGGTATTAACAGTTTGCATTTCCTTTAAAATGTGTATGCTCATCTTTTAACCATTGCTCTTTTGAGAAACATATTAGTCTTATCAGTAAGCTTCAATCCTATATAGACTACAGTGTCAGAGTGTTAGTTGATGCATTTATTTTAAAGGGTTTCACCAGTCTATTCTGTTTTGATCTGAGATATTTTAGTTTGCAAATCTCTTAAACTTTGTATTTATTGAAACCACTGATTTTATTGCATGTAATTTCTTCCATGTATTTAATAGAATTCCTCTTCTTAGTTGAGATATATTATTCCATTTTTGTAGCTTTTAAAATAAATTTTAAAACATTATGTTTTTGATACAGTTAGATATCATCATAGTATAAGATGCAAGGGGGGTAGATCCAAATACATTTTCCCCGTAAAGCCATCAAGTTTTCATAGCAATTTTTGAATAGATTTCACTCTATTTTTGGCATTGCTGATGCTCTATGGTTTTTAAGTCACTTATTCATTCTTATATTTTTTATTTTTACAATAACTTCTAAGAGAATAACATTACTATATTAAATACCACTTTGGAGGAAACCTGGTACTCTAGGTAGAGAACCAGCTTTGGAGTCAGAAATGTCTGTGTTCTTGGAAACATACTGATTGTGTGATATTGAGCACTGAAGAGATGATTTTCTTCATGGGAGTTCTCTATACCAATGACCCCACAGGTCTATCCCCATTCCACCAAAAACTATAGAATAAATGTTGATAGTTTCTATGCTGATATATAATATCAAACTTTCTTCTCCTTCCAAGAGACCTGGACCCTTTTATCTTTTAATCCAAGAAAAGATGACTAGTTTCAAAATAAAACTTGTTTATCACTCAGTTGTATCTGCCTCTTTGTGACCCCATGGATCAAAGCACACCAGTATATACTACTAGATGACACCAAATTATCATGAGAAACTCATTAAGGCCAATTTTCTCACAATAGGGTTTGCTACCTTGTGAGGTAATAACTTTACCACCATTATTGGAAGTCAGAGACTGTTTAACCTCATGTAGGGATATTATAGAAGGGGTTCATGCTTAAGTATTAAATTAGAATAGACATAGCCTCATTGCTTCCAATTCAGCTTGAGTAATTCCATGGCAATGAGAATTTGCTTATATGTGTTCTAATTCTCATTGTTTTCAGTGTAAGGAGAGTGGTGTGGACCCCACATATGTAGACAGACTCATATGTTGCAAGGCCTGTCATTATGTGTATGGTTCAAAGAGATGCAGAAAAGACAGCCTTTGCCTTTTCTCCCCCAATCCTTCTCTAAAGGAAACTTTATTCCTACATAATACCAGTTCCACAATGAACTCATGTAGCAAATAACAAATAAAACCATTTATCCAAATCATAGTAAAACAAATCAGAGAAGATATACTTAGGAGAATATATATCAGACAATTCTAGAATGAAAAAAGTTCAATTCAACCAAGCAAGAGTGTCCTGGGCCTTACAAGTTCATTTCCAGTTCTCCTTCAGTAATCTGAAATGGGGTTGGCCTTTTCCATCTTCTCTCTCAAAGATTGAAGCCAGAAGCACCCTGAGGGGACTCAGAGAGGAAATGGCAAAGGTTGTATCTCTCTTACCTCTCACAAACTCCATCTCATCTCTCATGCAGAGCAGGGTCTTCATCTCCACTAATTATTGTGGTTGTTCATTTGAAAAGGACCAGTGAAAAGTCTTGACTAGATGTCTTGACTGGTTTGGAAATTGAATTTAAGTGCTATAGAGTTGCAGAACTTGTCAGCCTTACTCTCTCTTCTACAGTTATCAAAGACTAGTGGCAGGACAAAAGTCAAGACAACTGGCAGTGGCCAAGGATGCATTGGATGACTTTAGCATCTTTGATGTCTGACCAAGTTCTGAGTGCTCCACAACACCTGCTTCAGCAGCTTTTAAGGTGGTTGGAACAGATTGTTCTCCTTCACCCATCCCACCCAGAAAGCCTTCACATGCTTGGGGAAGAAATCCCCCTAACTCACCAAGGGGTCTGAAACCTATCAGTTACCCTCCTTTCTGCTTTAGCCCATATGCTGAGACCAGTTTTACTGCTGCTCATTCTGTAGCTTTTTGGAGCCACGGGTGAGAGCTGGGTAAAAGGCAGATTAGCTACTCTGAAAAGGGCTTGGAAAGTCCTCAAATGAAAGGTGCTAATCCTACCTGAACACCTACCTCACATACCCGTCTCCACCAATAAAGAGAGTGACACACCAAAGAGCTTGGGGACAGGAGTTATTCAGAAATAAATTCTCAATGTCAGGAAAATTGTAAACTTAATATGGTATAACAGTTTCTACTTCACTAAACTCCGAGTTGGAAGTAGGATAGGGATTATTAAGCACCCGGAGTGCCCATTTTTTGTGTGTGTAGGACTGTATTTTTGTCTTGATCAGAAGCAGAAATGTCAGCCCTCTTGATTAAACCTATCCATGCATGATTTCTAACCCAATTTCGCAGATCCAAAGGGTATTTTGAAAGGCAACTGACATTTTGATGATTACCTAAGTTGGATCAAACCTTTCAGTGTTGCCACTTTTAAGATGTGTGTGACCTGTTCCATAGAGGAACCAAAATAATTGCCATAAATTATATGTGTATGGCTGTGGAGGGAACTCTTGATTCCCATTTGGGCTATAAAAATAAAATTTTATTTTTGCTTTTGATCTTTAAAAAAATCCATTTTAACCTGCCTCTTTAAGAATTTCTCCCTACATTTGTAAGTGTATTCATAATTATATTTTCTGTTTATAAAATTCTAAATGCATAAAAGGGTATAACTCAACAGTAGAAAATATACTAGCATTTCTGGCACTAGAACAGCTGCCAATGAGAGAAAAAGGAGATGTGTTCAATATTGTTTCCAAACCTGAGCTCTAGGTTAAGAGAGACCACTTGCTGTAGAAGATAGAAAAGCAGCTTCAGAGGTAGTAAGAGCTGTATTCAAATGCTGCTTCTTGGGTAGGCTGACTGTGGAACCCTAGCAATCACTTACCCTCTCATGGTTCTTGGTAAATCACTAAGACCATCAGATACAGAGAAAATACCTAGAGGGATTTGTACAGGGAATTTGCTCACCTGGGAATTCTTAATACTAATGAAATAACAAGTCAAGTCTGTGTACTCTTTCCTTGGATGTAGTCAAACTAATATTGATTATCATTATTGAATAAAGTATCTATGACAGGCAGTCTCCTATTTAATTTATAATTATCAATTGGTAATTAATATTCATTGGTTATATAAAAATAGTCTGGCTTTAAAAAATTGGGTATTTATGTTGAACCTTTCTGTCAGGGACACTTTGGGAGGAGATTAAATTGAAGCAGCTAAAGAGTTGGACACAACTGCAAATGATGGAATAAAAAACAACATAGCCATTTAAAACTTATTGCAGAATATGGTGTAAGAATTTAGTTTGACCTAGTTTCTGACAAACTGGTTTCTAGTTTTACTGGCAGTCCTTGACAAGTAGAGTTCCTCCTGAAGTAATTTATGTTGTTGGGTTTATTGTATTCAGTTGCTTCTGAATCTTCTTGCCTACACTGTCCAACTAATTTAATTTTCTATTTTTTAAACAGCATTACAAAGTTTTGATGATTTCCATTATAGTGTAATTCAGTATCTGGAAGTGCTATTCCCAATTCATTAAAAACTAGATCATTTTAGTAAAGCACTCAGCACAATACCTAGCACATAATAGATACTTAATAAATGCTTTCCCTCTCCCTAATTCTCCTTCATTCCTATTTTTAAAAAATTATTTCCTTTGAGATTCTACATATTTTGTTCATCCAAATAAATACTGCTATTATTTTGTCTAGCAATAAAAATCCCCTTGGTATTTTGGTTGCCATAGCACAAATATATGAATTAATTTATATAGTAGTATGATTTTTATTAAATTGGTATAACATAGGTATAAGAACTATATATCCCTTGAGTTATTTCAATTGTTTATTTCTTTAATAAATACTTTGTAATTGTATCTATACAAGTCTTGAGAGAGTTTTGGAAGATTTACTCCTAGATATTTTATGAATTTTTTAGTTATTTTAAGTGGGACTTGCTTTTCTATTATCTCCTGGATTTTGTTATTGCTAAACAAACATACACTTGAATTTTGTAGTTTCTCTCTTGTCCTGCTACGTTACTGATTTTGTTAATTGTTTCAATTAATTTCCTTGCTAATTCTCTAGAATTTTCTAGGCATATCTTCCTATCATCAACAAATAGGAATAAATAAAATAACTCTGTTTATCACTATGTTTTTAATTTCTTTCCTTTATTATAGAGGCTAAATTTTCTAGAAGCTTTAAATTTCATGTAATCAAAATTATCTATCTTACATTTTCTGATCGCTCTGTTTGGTAAAGAATTCTTCTCCTAATTGTAGTTGTGAAAAATGTGAAACTGTTTCATGAAAGAGTTGGAGAAAGGCGGTATATTTGCTTTGTTCCTATAATTGTTGGAAAAGATTCTAATGCTTCTCTTTTGCATATAATTACACAAACATATACATACATACACACACACATATATGCAGAATTTCCATCATTTAAGACATTCTTGTATACCTACTTCAGGGATATTTTTAAAGGATAAATGAATATTATACTTTGTCAATAGCATTTTCTACATCTATTTGACATAAGCATATATTTGAGATGTTTTTGCTTTAATATGTTTATGTTCATAATTTCTCAAGTTGAATCATCCTTTCATCCCAGACATAAATACAATTTGAGCATAGTGAATAGTTTTTTGGATATGTTGTTATAGTCTCTTGCCAGATTTTTACATAAAAGTTTTAAAATGTAAATTTATTAGTGATGTTGTCAATAGATCCCTTGCTTTGCTTTATCTTTCCCTGGTTTATGTATTGGACCTATATCTGTTTCATAAAAGGAATGTGGTCTAATTTTTTTCTTATTTTTTGGAAGTAATTTGTGCCACATATAGGTGTTAATTTTCTTTAAAGTCTTATGTAGTTCTTCTGTTAATCTATCTGGACTGGTTTTCCCCCTCTCACTGGTAGCTCTTTTACAGCTAGCTCAATTTTCTTTTCTGAAATTGTACTAAGATGTGTGTCTCATATTCTACTCATTTGAATATTGCATATTTTTGTAGATTCCCCTCCCATTTATTTTGTTTCCATGTTGATGGACTATTACTGCAGGTTCTGATAATTTTCTTCATTTTTTCTCTGTTGTAATTACTGCTACAGTTCTGATGTTTGAATCGCTGAGAAAAAGGATGTAGTTCTGCCCCTAGTGTACCACTAATTGTTCATAAAAGCTTAATAAAATAGTTAGATTTAAGTGCAAGGCATGATTATTTAGAAATAAGGGCATACAAAATTTTAATGTAATAGTGAAGGACTCAAAACTTAGGCAAGCAATGCTATTCCCTAAATTATGGCTTCCTCCCCCACTGTTTTTAGCAGCTGCATAAATGCTAAAGGGGACTTAGGACATTAACAGTATAGCACCAAAATTTAAAATCTAATTTGTATGTGCATGTATATCTTTTTAACTCTGATAAGAAATAGCACAAATAAGCTAGCATAGTTTTTTTTTTCTTTTCTAACTGAGGTTTCTGTTCTCAAAAAGCAAGAAAAACAGATCACATTAACACTTGGTGTCTATTTCATCTGAAGAGATGAGAGATAAGCTATCCCACACTGTGTGAATTTGCATTTAATCTCTGAACAGCAGGGAGTTATCTACACATAGTGAATCTTCCAACTTTACTACACATTCCTTAATTTTTCTAATAAAACAACTGAGCAGATTAGCCATGGCTTCTTCAACAGGAAAATTCTCACTTCTTAAAAAATCCAGGGGGAACAGAGTTGCATATCTAATATGAAAAGGCTGTAACCATTTTAAAAAAATTCTGGTTCACTCTTCATTTGCTTATTTTTCATTTTCCACCTGTCTTGAAGAGCATAATTTTAGATATGAAAGTTGTGAGTTAAAATGCCAATTATCACTACCATTACAACAAATATAATTTCTACACAGTGTGTATAAATTTTCCTAGATACAAGCAAATAGAGGGAGCTGCTTCTGGAGGGTGACAGAAAACAGAAGTAGTAGCTTTTAAAAAATTTTTCTATGTAATGGTGACATGGTATTTGAGCCCTTGGCCATTCTGTTAACCTTTCCTAAAGGAAATATGGCTTGAAAAGCATCCAAGACTTTGTCACAGGTTGAGGAACACCATGGACAGAAGTCATGAAATAGAGGATGAAGTAGCAGTTAAGTTGGAGTAAAACATAATCTATGATTCAGACATCATTTGAAGGAAATGTGATCAGTCATATCTGAATCTTTGTGACCTTATTTAGGTTTTTCTTTGAAAAACTACTGGAATGAGTTGCCATTTCCTTCTCCAGCTCATTTTACAGATGAGGAAATGAGGTAAATAGGGTTAAATGACTTGCCCAAAGTCACATAGCTAATGTCAGAGGCTAGATTTGAACTCAGGACAATGACTATCCCTGATTCCAGGGCTGTCATTCTATTCATTGTTCTGCCTAGCTGCTCTTGGAGGAAATATGAAAACACATTAGTCAATGATAGTTTATAAAAAGATTTTTATGTTAGCAGTGTTCTAGCCATGCCTTCTTATTCATTCAGATACATCCCAGGCATCCTATTAGAAGGTAAGCATCCTGAGAGCAGGGATTTTAAAATTTTATATCTTGGTGTACATACATCTAGAAAGTTCCTAGCACATTAAAAGCTTAAATAAATAAAGTTGAATTGATTCGGCAATTCTATGATCCACAACAGGGCCCATGTTAATGTGACTCTAAATAGGAAGTTATTTTCTATGAAAAAGGGAAAGCAGTTATGAAGTGTACATACCTCAACCTTAAGTGTTGTCTTTGTTCTAACATTTTGAATCTCCTTGGGAAGGGCATGACCTTCATACACATTTAGAATTTTAAAACAAAAGAGCATTTTGATTATTCAAACCAATCCCTTTATTTTTATAAAGACAAAAGGTTCCAAAGAGGGGAGTGACTTTTTCATGGTTACTAACCAGTAACAGTAACAGGCCTGGGATTGGAATTCACAACTTTGAATTATTCAGTCAGGTATAATTCTAACTACTTTATCACTTCTTTTCACATTGGAGAATATAGACCTCAACCCAATAATTTCCCACTTGCCAAATCAGGGCACCGCCACTTGAAGTAATGCTATTTCCCTTTGAAATGTAGCTATTAGCTCCTTGTTCTAAAGGTGATATGATCCCTAACTTGATTTCAAATTCTCAGGGTCCATTAAATAACTTGAGAATTCATTCTCCCATGAATGTTTGATGTGTTGTGATTAATTGATTTTGCTTTGTTTTTGTAGCTATGGCTGCTCTTAAAGAAGTTGAGGATGAGTGTTTCTCTAGGAGATATTATAAATCCTCCCATTAGTCATTCATCCCTTCCAAACACCAATAACTCAAGTTTTAACTTAGAAGATAAATATATATGTATATATGAAAGAGTTTCTTATAATTTTGAACATTATTTATCATTATTATTAAACTTTAGATCAAATACTGTTTCTTACTAATATATGTATATATATATGTGTGTGTGTGTGTGTGTGTGTGTGTGTGTGTAATGTTGGCTAGCAGATATCATTCAATTACTCATCTTTTTTGTTTTTAAAATATCTAACAGTGTTAAATCTAAATTCAATAAGATGAGGGTCAACCTTTCAAAAACAATTTTATTAAAATTATCCAGTAGGCTAAATAGTGCCATAGATAGAATTCTTATAGTTTAAAGAGATTCTGTAGAATATTTGATTTTTTAAAAAAGGTAATGTATACATCTGGGTAGCTGTGACATTAGTCAATGTCTATTGATGAGAGTGTAGTAAAAGATAATGGCATTTCTTTCAGAGGTATATAGTATCCTGGAAAGAGTATTAGATTTGAAATTAGTAGAGTTTGGGATTCAAATTCCACAAAGGACTCGTATTATTTGTGAGTAATTCTCTTAACTTTTCAAAGCATGAGTTTACTCATAAAAATGGGAATCTAAATGCCTATTTGTAGACTTGTTGTGAGGACTGAATGAGAAAATATATCCAAAGTGCCTTGGTAATATTAAATTTAATAAATGTTTACTAAGCTCTTACTGTGTAGAAAATGCCATATGGGAAATACGAAGGTTAAAAAGTAAAACAGAAAATAATGTTAATAATTATTATTTCTAAGTAGAAGATATTTAGTTTCAGAGATTAGTATGAAAACTGGTCAGAGGAACCAAAGAATATAGCCTGGAGAAGAGCTGACTTAGAGAGGAGGGAGAGAACATGATAACTACTCAAAATGTTTGAAGGGTTGTCATAAAGAGGAGAGACTGGACTTGTTCTGTTTGGTCCAGAGAGTCAAAATATAATTAGCCAAATTTAGACTTACTAGAAAAAATACTTAACAATTAATTAGAGCTGTCCAAAGATGGAGAGATTTACCTTGAGAGGTGGTAGATTGCTCCCTTTCGTAAGTCTTTCAGCAGAGGGTGGATGAGCCAATAAGACGTAACTGGAATTACTATGGCATATAAATTGGATGCTGAGACATCTGACAACTCTCAATTTCTGCCCCATTCCGTGTTACACTTGAGAACTAACTGTGCACATTAATTAACCCCCATTCCCCTCTTATGTTTCTACCTGAGCCTACACATTTTCAACAGCCCTGGGATTTTTCAAGCAGTATCCACAATGTTCTTCCTTTTCCTTGTTTATAGGATGATTCAGCTCAACAAAGATATTAAGTCTCTAGAAGCAATCATATATCAAGTAACCAAATTAAGCATGAGATGATTTGGATACAATGGTCTATAGTAGCTTCTCTGGGGATGTTACTCAGAAGCAATTTCCAACAGTTGGCTCAGGAACATCCTCACATGGACCTTGCAGGTTGCCCAAGGGTGGTTATTTTTGCCTCACGTACCTTTCAGAGGAGTTTACAGGTAATTCAGAGTGAGACGACAGGCATTCATTTACACTTTCTATAAACTTGCTGACTTCCTGGGTCAACATCAACCTTTCAATTATCAACAGAGACAAGGGTAACAATAGGCTATAGACACAGAGCAAGGGAAGTCTAATCCTTTGTCCAGGATTAGTAGCAAAAGCAGCTGAGGGAGACAAGGATCAGAAAAGCAGAGGGATAGAACGTCAGAGTCAATCAGTTAAATGGGCAACATAAGAGAGGGCTACAAGTAGTAGTAGTAGTAGTAGTAGTAGTAGTAGTAGTAGTAGTAGTAGTAGTAGTAGTAGTAGCAGCAGCAATTGCTCATGTTTTTATATCACTTTAAGGTTTGCAAATCACTTCACATCTATTATTTCATTTGATTCAACAACTCAGAGAATTACTGCTGCTGTTAAGCCTCTTTTACAAGGGTTGTGTTGGGGGTACAGGCATTAGAAGGTTTTATGTGAGGAAACTGAGGCTGAGACAAAGTAAGTGACTTTTCTAAGGTCACATAGCTAATAAGTATCTGAAGCAGGATTTGAACCTAAGTCTTTCTGACTTCAAGCTTAAGCTTTATCTATCAGGGGTCTGTTGCTGCCTCAAGTAGGAGAACAGGTTCACAACCACACTGAAGACCAATCACATCAATGCTGAAGCCATTTCTTGCACAAGCTCACCTATATGTCATGGGGGTTAATCATAGGAGAGTTGGTAAATATCTTTGAGGTGGAAAAATTCAATTGGTATTCCCTAGCTTGGAGGAAGAGCATAAAGAATTAAACTACTCTTTGTCATCAAATGCTGATGTGAGAATACCAAGCTTTTGCTTCCATTTGCACCTAACTATCTATAGGACTGCATTAATCAGTCATAGATAATATTTAAAACTGAGAAGATATAATTCCAGAACCCAGGTATAGGTGGCCAGGTAATAGTCACAAGCATTACTCGAGAATAGGGATAACAGACTCAGGATTTTAGCATTGGAAAGGACCTCTGAGGCCACTTAATTCAAACTATATCTGAAAGAAGAATCCCTGTTACAATGCTGGTGGCAAGTCATCATCTAGCTTTGGCTTGAAGACCTCCAATAGATGGAATGACCTACTGCTTAACAATCTGTTTTGCTTTGAGATAACTATACTGATTAGGCAATTTTTCTTCCTACTGAGAAAAATAATAATTCATATTCATATGACCATTTTTACTTGAGTTGAATGGATCTATAACTTCATCCTTTTGGGAGTTCATTCCATCTATGTAATCCCTACTCTTGTCCATGTTATCCCCAAATTTTCCATATTAAGTTCCACCCTTTCTAAAGTCTAAAGGTTGGTTTCTTTATGATATGTCAGTGTGATTATCTTTAGTCTTATTTTATAGATAAACAAACTGAGACTCAAAGAATTTGCTAAGTATTCAAGCTGTAATTTGAATACAGGCCTTTGCATTCCAGCAATCTTTCCCTCTTTCCTGATCTAGTAAGTAAATTTCATCAAGATTGGAATTGCCTTTATCCTGAAGACTTTTAGAGCCATTTGAAGATTCTGAAAGCAAATGCTCTCTTGCCTGGGGTAAGGCAATTAGAAGAAAAAAACTTTTCTGTGACAAAAAAGAAACTCAACCAAGAAAGATGTTTTGATGAAACATTGTCCTTAGTACAAAGGCACTAATTCGTTCCCCCAAAAATATGACTTTTTGAATGCCAGTACTGCCATTTTGTATTTATACATTTCTCATGAGTTTTTCCACACCTCACTCCTATTCTAAATCCATATCAGTACGATGGAGTCAGTATTCTCAATTTTGAATCAATCTCATTGGCTTAAGAGGAGCCTGGTTGAGGAATATCTAAGGCTTTAAAAAGTTTTCATAAATTAAAAATATGATTGCTCAAAAATTTAAAATATTATTGTAAAAAATCTTTGAATTTTTCTAAGTTCATTGGTTTTCACACTCTTGGTAGTGCAAAGGCTTGATGATCTCATCCCTGTGGGCATTCCCTCCAGTGATATAGGTCATTGCCATTCCTGTGTTACACTTGTCCACACCCTCTCATCAGAGGATCCACTTAATGTATGGAGTGCCTTTCTATCATCTCTTAACATCACAAGATACTAATAGAGAATTTAGGCTGTCCATCAGCTATCTCTTACTCTTCTTACATCTTTCCCCCCCCCATCATACATTCTTCTTACTCTTCTTACATAGTCCCCCCCCCCATCATACATTCTTAGGAATTCTATTTAAATTAATCCTACATATCCTGTGGCAGATCACAATGGCTATATCAAGAACAGATAAGCTGGCTCCAGGGTAAAATGAATGCACTAATAAATGATGTACTTACATGATAATAGTGGACTGAGCACTGGACCTTAGTCAGAAAGTCCTCATTTCACCTGTCACCTTAAACACATCAGCTGGGTGGCTCTGGGAAAATCACTCAATTTCTGTTTGTTTCCTCATCTGTAAAATTGTACTAATGATAACACCTACCATCTAGGTCTCTTGTAAGGACCAAGTGAGATAATATAATGTAAAGTGCATTGCAAATTGTAAAATGCCATAAATGCAGGCCATTATTAATATGGTTGCTATCACCATTTGTGATCTTTCAGTCAATATGTCACATTTAGCTAGTATTTTGCAGGCATTATTTCAATGTAAGTATTGCCCTAATTTTGTAGATAAGGAAACCAAAACAGATAGAGGTGAAAAGACTTTCCTGTTCAAGGTTACTCAAATAGTTTAACATAGATCTGCCAGTTCCAAGTATACTGTTCATTCTGAATGAGCCTCAGCATGTTCTGTGAGTTTGAAAAGTGAACATTGGAGAGAATGCTCTTTGTGTCATTTGACTTGCAAAGTACCGATGTGATGTACCCCAAAGCGGGAATGTTGAACAATCAGTATTTTGTTGACATGCCAATAACAGTGCATTAGTTAAGCGAGAAGATGGCACAAGGTAATTTTTTCTATTTTGTTTGGTTATTCTAGAACATTATTTTTTAAACTGGAGAATGTCACTTTAAGCCTCCCTGACGGATTTGCGCTTTTTTCCCTAAGTAAAGAATTTCTACATGTGCAATCATGGAATTCTCAGGGAATAGAAGACAGCCTGGAGCTCATTGACATAAGACTAGTATTCCTCTAAAATTGTTAATATGCCTCCTAGGAATAATTATAATGGTGATAACTGACATTTATAGTAATGCTTTACAGTTTAAAAATCCTTTGCATATATAATTTCATTGGATCAATTAATCAGCAAGCATTTATAAAAAGCCTACTATCTGCCAAGCAGCGTGCTAAGGGCAAGGGATTCAAACACAAAAAGGGAACTAGTCCTGGACCCCGGGGAGCTTACAGGGATCACAATGATCCTGTGAGACAAATAGACAAATTCAGTGTCATTCTCATTTACAGATGAGGGAACTGAGAGTTGAGTGTGTTATCTGCTGTTAGAGATTAAGTGAAAGAACTGAGTTACAGGTCTTCTGATTATTAAAACAAAAGTGCCCTTTCTACTATACTTCACTATTGCAATTTGACATGTTTATAGTAAAACTCTGCACAATTTACTGCTGCATACATGGTGAATTAGTGCAACTAGGTGGCACAGTGGCCAGAGTCCTGGGGTTGAAGTCAGGAAGACTCATCTTTCTGAGTTCAAAATCAGCCTCAGACACTTATTAGAAGCATGACCCTGGGCAAGTCACTTAATGCTGTTTATCTCAATTTCCTCATCTGTAAAATGAACTCGAGAAAAAAATAGCAAATTACTCCAGTATCTTTGCCAACAAAACCCCAAGTGGGGTCACAGAGTCAGAGACTACTGGACAATAACTTAATTATTAATCTTTGATATGCATATTTCCCCTTATTGAATAGAATTTTGAGTGTAAATAAAATACATTTTAGAGTTCATCTATAATTTTTAAGTTACTAAGAACAAAAACATTATTATTTAAAATTTTCATGCAATTAGGGAGTTATCTGGCATGGAGGAAAAGTTGCTATAGATTTGGAATTAGAGAACTTGGTTCTTTGCTCCACTACTTGGATCTTGAATGACTTGGACAAGTTGCTTAAATTCTCTGAACCTCAGTTTCCTCATTTCTAAAATGAGAGGTTTGAACTATGTGGCTTAAGGTCCTTTCCATCTCTAAATTTCCTGATATAGCTGACATCTATATAATGCTTTAAAACTTTCAAAATATTTTACATACATTATCTTATTCTAGCCTCACAATAGTTCTGTGAGGCAAGGTGCTTTTATAATTCCTACTTTACAGGCTGAAAAGTGAAATGACTTATCTACAGTCACATAATAAATTTTTGGTGTGGAAAATCAACTCAGCGTTTTTTAAAGCTAGCACTCTAACTCTTTTGTCAAGCTGCCTGTTGCCGTTGCCTGTTTTAATCCAGTCAGATTATGGATAACTTTCTAAAGCATACAGTAATTTTAAAAACTTTTTTTGAGTTAAAAGGATTTTTTCTATAAGAAATATAAATGGCCCACATCATAAGAAACCCATCCTACCCCTTTCCAGTAACAGAAACATATTTTTAGCAATATGTTAGAGGCATCATCTAATTTAAATTTTAAGCAAATGAGGAATTTGTTGAAACTAAATTGTTCCTGAACCAGTGAAAGCAATATGAATGGAAAACATACATAAATAATTGAAGAGTGTACAAAAGGAAAAGCCAGGAAATCATTTGCATTTTTGAATACAGCCAAACTCTCATTTAATTATACAGCAGTGGGTTCTAAGCATATATTTTTAGTCAAGCCTGCAAACCTGCCAGATGCTAAAGTAAACTAGATAGGCCGATTATGAATTGTGTTTCATTAACATCAGCAGAGACTTTGTACAAGATAAAAAGCCTTCACAGATTGGATCTGAGACAAAGGTTTTTTTGTTGCCTGCATCCCAGTTTGGTTAAAATACCCCCAGAACAGGGCAAACTAGGGCCTTCTCCCTGTTTGATTCCTTCAGAGCTGCAGTGTTTACCTGACGTGAAGATGAGCTGCTAAAATAACGGGGTAAAAAAGTCACACATTGATTATACTTTGTTAGAAGAAAATATTCATTGGTGCCATTATTCCTTACAAGGGCACTAGTCTGTTCTCCAACCCAACTCCCAAAGCATAAGACTGAATACAAACTACTTCTGCTTGGGTTATGCAGACTGAATTCTCTTTATATTTTTGGGAGCTAGAAGAACCTTAGGGCCATCTAGTCCAACCTTCTAATTTATAGATAAGGAAAGTAGACCATAGGGTGATTTGTTCAAGGTAACATGTCTAAGAAGCATCAAGGGATGGATTTGAATCCAAGTCTCTGACAATAAAACTAGTGCTTATTCCACTGTATCACACCAAAACCATGATTTCATTTAGTCTGGCTACTCCCTTTGCCTTGGAAGATGATCGCTCCTCCACAATCTTCATGAGTTGTCCTAACACTACTATGACCAATTACGACAAGTGTCACCTGGCACATTCTCCAGTCTATCTGCTTTGATCTTGGGACAGCTGATAAGCAATCCATCATTAGCCCCTGTATGTAGCCTTTCAAATTTTCTAGATCCTGCCAAAGTTTGCCCTATGCTGGCAAAGCTTTTGAAAACCCAAGTTCAACTCAATCAATGCCAAATTGAAATTTTGGAGGGGATCTTAGGAACATATTAATCAATGATCAATCAAACATTTATTTACTATGCACCAGGTACTGGAAGATACTAAGACAAAAGCAAAACATCCCTTATTCTCCAAGAAGTTACATTCTATGTGGGGCAATAAGGTATGTTGAAGGTAAATAATCATCAAATGAGATAACAGACAGAAAACATTATGCTTTCACTAAAGTGCAATATAAGTGTCAGTTATTATTATCATTAAATGCAAAAATAGGATCCTAGATGACAACTAACCTAGCTCCAACATATTGTATATAAAAGACACTAAATCCCAGAAAGATTAAGCAACTATATACTCCAGATATTAGGTGGCAGAACTGGGATTTGAATCCAAGTCCTTTGACTCTGAATCCAACACTCCTAACATAATGTGTAATAGAGTCAAAATACCATGATGTACATTTAGATCCCATAGTGCAAGGGTTCTTAACTTTTATTGTGTCTTTCATCATTTTGGCCATCTGGGGAAGTCTGTTGGCCTCTTCTCAGAATAATGTTTTTTTCTTAACTTACAATTTAAGGAAATTGCTAAATTTAAGATTGAGGCTAATGAAAATGAAGATAGAATTGTTTTACTATCCAAGTTCACTCTTGAAGTCTATGCATGACCCCCAATAATGCTATGTAAAAATACATTTCATAGTAAACAAAATACTCTGAAGTCCTTCAAGGATATTTGGATCTCTCACATTTTTTAGATTGATTTCATCCATTTATCTGTTTCACTTATAAAGAGTGTCCCAAAAATTTTAGAGCAGTTTGAAGCTATTAAAGCTTGAAATTGCTCTAAAAGCTTTTGGGACACTATATATAAAGCCCTATGCTTAGGGCTTGTGGAGAAACAAAGTTTTAAAGAGATTAGCCCCTGCCTCCAGGGAATTTTCAGCATACAGAAATAGGTTACAAACACAGATGTCTACATTAAATAAGTGCACTTAAAAAGTCAAAAAAATTATGTGAAATATCACTTATTCTCCCTTCTGCTATTCTCATTCTTTCCTTTCCTTCTCTCTTTGCCTTCCAAAAGAACCAATCAAGTTCAGTTTCCCAGAAGTGGAAATATTTGATAATTATTTAAAAGAGACACTACTACTTATTTCCACTTCTTAATTTGGTCCTAGCTGTTCACTTATTTTTCCTGCTCATGTTTATATATTAATTACATGGAATTTCCAACTTCAGGATAAATGATTCAAAATCAAAGATCTCTAGTTAGAAGTGACTTTTGAGACCATTTAACTGAACCTTGTATGGGGTGAATATGGATGGTAGGGGTGTGTGTATCTAGACTCCCCCCTTGTTAGCTTTCAATGGGCCAGATCAGCTATTCTCTCACCCCTACCCCAGGGAAGACCTATGAAGGAATAAACTCAGTGAGTTTCCCAAACTAGCAAAGCTATAATGGGGATGTTGAAGGAAGGTGTTGGGGTTCAGTTGTGACCCTAATGGATGGGATCCCACCCTCAGAGCCAGCCCTGTTGAGACAAGCCTCCCCCACCTCCTAAGTACAAGTAGCTTCACCCCTCAAGATGGAGTCAGGTAATGGTCTTCCCCTCAGCCACAAGATCAGTCGCCTCCCCCTTCAATGTAACTGTTCCAGACTCTAAGTATCAAACTATCAGGGGGTTATTAAAGGATAGATTAGATTCAGGATACAGGGGAAAAAGGTACAGGGGAATTAAGGAAGGAGGGAAAGGATGAACTTCACTATCAGTTAAGTCTTCTCCCCAAGAGAGCAGCTCTGGACTTCTTCTGAGGCTTGGTCACAGTAGTTCACTCTCTCTTCCCCCTTCAGTCTCCTATCAAATATTTCTAAATAATATAAAAGGGAAGTAACAGGATCAATGGATTCAGGCAGGATCAGGGAAGGGACCCCCGCTTCCTTCAAGTGGGCTCCCCGCAGACTTCGGACTCTTCGGCCAAATGGGAGAATTGCTGTTCAAAGTCTTCTTTGTTGGTATTTGTGATCTCCCACTAGTTACACATAAAAGTACAGAGGAACCCAATTCACTCAGGATCCACCCCACCATCCAAACCTCCCAACCAAAGAACCAACCCCCCAGCTCCTCCTCTGTTCAGGAGAGAAGTGACAGTTGAGGACCTTTAGAATTCTCCTCCAAACTCCTCTTGCTGCTGTCCCCTCCCAAAGGGAATTCTTTCAGAGTTCCATGGAGTCGGCTTCCAGTCCCCTTCCAAGATGAGTTCTTAGTTATCCTTGATTTACCCCAAACCCACACTTACAACCTTCTCATTTTATAAATGAGGAAATTGAAGTGCAAGTAGGTTGTGGCTTACTCAAGGTAATTCATACAGTTAAGTAAGGTGTAATAGAGCAAGTGGCTCAATTACAAGTTGTAGACACAGAATATTAGAATGAAAGGAAAATTTAGACATTATTCAATCCAAGCTACAAGATAAGGTAACCAAGCCCCAAAAAGATAAAGTCGTTAGAGTCGCACAAACAATACATTGAAAAGCCAGGACTTGAACCTGGCCTTTTGACTGAAAGTCAAGAACATTTTCCATCATTCTCTGCTTCAAATGTAGCACAGTAGGACCTCGTTTTACTTGACCAATATATTCCAAGACACTTCACCTAAGTTGAAAATTGTACATAATAGCAAACAGCATTATTATATGAACATATCTAGGCTTTTTAGGACTTTTCTTAGGCTTTTCAGAGCTACCAGCATCACCAATCTCATGCTCTGGGGCCATTATTAATAACTAAATAGCATCAATGGAACCAAGAAATGCACTGCTCTGACAGAGACGACTTGTTACAAGTGAGAACTTTGGCCAAAGATTGATGCTGAGTTAATGATTAGGACAAAACAATGTAATGACTCACACTAACACCTCTCAGAGCTAGAATGAAAGTGAATGGGCAAACTGCTAGGAGATGCTGCTACTAGAGAACAGGGCATGGATTTAGCTTGAAATTAAGTATTTTTATTTTATATATTTTTTGTCTTTTATTTTTTTTTGATTGCCAGTCACATGATTGCTGAATTAACATGTGTTGAGTTCACATAAAATGAGATTTTACCGTAAAGGCTGGCAAGTCTTAGTCAACTCTTTTTTAAAATGAAAGGATATATTCTGAAATGCATATAATGTTAATGATTTGAATACTCCATGTATTTAAATCCATGGCTTCTTATCCTATGAAGTTCTTTTTCATTTTTTGAAAACTATAGCTGTGATTTCATTAGTGTAGAAGACTCCTAGTCAGAAGAGTCCCCTGGCCAAATGCAGAGCAGCACCTGCTCTTCAATTTGCAGCTTTAAAGAGTTGCCTGGTGCATTGAGAGTTTAAATGACTTGGCCAGAATTGTGGGGCCAGAATTTGTATGAGGCCAGACTTAAACCCAGCTTTTCCTAATGCTAAGGCCAACTCTGTAGCCACTCTAATAATAATGAAGAGGAGGAAGAGGATGATGATGATAATAATAGCTAATATTTATAAAGTGCTTTAAGACTTGGAAATATTTTCTCATTTTTATCCTCACAATAATCCTGGGAGGTTGGGGCTATTATTACCCTTATTTTACAGAAAAGGAAACTGAGCCAGGCAGAGGATAAATGACTTGTCCAGGGTCACACAACTATTTAATGTCTAAGGCTGGATTTGAGCTTTGGTCTTCCTGATTCTAGGTCTGGAACTCTATCCAACATGAAACATGTAGGATAACCACTTCTTCATATTTTTTTTTGTAAAATAAACTTCATAGAAGACATATCAAATATGCCAGAGACCTTCCTCTGGTTCTTTTGCTATTTCAAGCATACTGATGCAATATGACACAACACTGGCTATTTCTCATTCTTGGTAAGTAAATGACTCTCCTTTTTTTGATCACATATATCTTTGGTAAGGTCTTTTATGTCACTTATCAAGATATGTTGTTCCATGTTATATAAAATGACATTAAATATTCTTTCAAAATGTAACTTATGCTCTTCCAGGTGCAAACACTTTGTATTCTAACTAAGCTCATTCATCAATTTACTCATTCATTCAACAAACATTTGTTAAGCCATTATTCTTTGTTCTGTCTGTGTAGTATTATTTTTAACTTGGGGGGAGCTGCTTTTTATAAGGATTGTGGAACATAAATGACATTCTAGGAAATAAGGAGACCTATTTCTAAATAACATCATCGATGTATATTGTTTCAAAATAAGCTATGTCTGCTCAAGCTGTTTATAAAACAATAACATATCTTTGATTCCTTGATTTTTTTTTGTATTAACATTGTCTTAATTGACTTGGTCATGGTTATTTTACTTGATGTGTATAGATAGCACTTAACAGATCATCCTGGGTGTAGATAAGCCCTTGGAGTAGTTTGATCCTGTTGGTTCAAATTCGAGATGTTCCACTTAGTAGGGAAGCAAACTCAGTCTCAGTTTCCTCATTTGTTCATAATGGTACTATAATATCTGCCTCACAGATTTATGATTACAGTACTTGAGAAACCATATGAATGTGAATTATTAAAGTACAATATTTTCAGGTTGATTATTTTGATTGGTTACACTTTACAATAATTTAGAGAGAGGATGAAAATCACAGGAAGACATATTGTAGGGTATAGTACAATGGAAAAGTACTGGACCAGGAGTCAGAAGACCCAAGTTGGATTAGATCTCTAAAATAACTAAAAGTCATACAGGGTACTAAAGTTATGAAGTTCTTTACATATATTATATCATTTAAGCCTCACAGAAAGCCCCATGTTATAGATGAAGAAACTAAGGCTAAATGATATTAAGTGACTTGCCAATTGTCACACAGATCACAAATGTGAGAATTTAGATTTGAATCCAGGCAGAGGTGTGTTGGTAAATGTTTAACAACTGTCTCTTTTTAAGAAAAAAATTAATAGAACATATTTTAAAACTTAATCAACGTTACTAACATTTTTTCCATCTCTTCCTTAAGCCTAGGCTGTCAACAAAACAATAAATCAAGCCTTTTCTGAGTTGTAAATGCTTATAAGGAAAATATAACAATTGACTTTATGGAGCTGCTTCTAGCTGACTCTGACATACTCTTAAATCGAGACCTCTCGCTTTCAAATTAGAACTGTCTTGAGTCCCTCCATTGAGCTTTATTCTCAACTTAATTATGTAATTGTCAAAGAATGATTGAAGTTTGGTGAACTTGAATCACCTTATCTGTAAAATGAGGGGTAAGCAATGTTTATGCCTAGCATCAGGCAGGGTTGTTGTAAAAATCAAATGAGTAGTCTTAAAAGCCTTTTTATTGTTTCATCAAAAGCAAAACACTCTACAAATGTCTATGCTCCTTCTCCCTGAAACCTGATCTCAATTCCTTTTCTGATCCCAAGTCCCCTCAGACCTATAGATGAAATTGAAATGACTTCATTTTTTCTTTCAGCATTTTGGATAGGTTTTTGTTTTCCCTTCTCACATTCTTCCCTGATTCATGCTTATTCGTGAATATGTTGTATTGGTTTCCTCCCTCCTCACTTCTAGATTACAAGCTCCTTGAGGACAGGGTTTTTGACCTGAAATGAATTAGGTGGAGTGATGGGAAGGAGAAAAAAGTAGACTTTTGTTCATAGAAAAAGATAAAATTAAATTTTAAAAAGGAAAACAAATGGAATATGTTTTTGAATTTGTATATAAGAATGGAACTAAATCTAATTTTTAAAATATATTTCACTTTTGTTAATCATTCACAGAGACTTACTTTTCTTCTGTACCATTAATTCATATTTATTAGAAAAGAGGTTAATAATTTTATAAATGTTCAGCTTTGTAGCCTGATTTGGAGATCCTCATTGCTAAAAATCAAACAAATCCAAAAAGTTTCCATTAAAAATGAGAGAGCTGAACTAGACGATCGCTAAGGTCCCTTCCAACTCTAAATCTTATGATCCCATTATCCTTTGATGCTATTTTCCTACAGGCAAAGTGACTCTACACTATCATAATTTTTTTCTTCTTTAAAAATTCTTGACTGGGATTTCAACCTTTTTTTGGCTCTGCCTGTTGAGTATGGCATTTTCCTTCCAAGAAGCAATAACCTTTTCAAACAAATGTCTTGATGAATTGCTTTCTTTCCTTTGTGGAAGCTAAGCTGGTATATGAAAGTAAATAGCTTCTTCCCTTAAGGTGTCTTCTACTGGGAGGATTGTGTTTGGGGAATTTTCGGACAACAGAAAATTCTGCTTTTCAAAAGGATGCTTTTCTATGCCTAATTTTTTTTCTTGAATTTGTTTGCCACAGCTACAATTAGATAAAAAATAACTTTTTTTATTTGAAAAATTTCAAGTTACTCAGTTATTTGTGTTGACTTAAAGATTTAATTCATTATCCCCTGGAGACACAGAATAGACTGAATCTTCATATTAAATCTCTGTATTTAAAAGAGATGGGTAGAGAAAGAAAATGCTTTATCTCATTTATTTTCACATGAGAAAGATTCCCTGAATTTGATTAATATGATCCAGTGCCAAAAATCCATCCAAAATTCATGAAGTTCAAAGAATGATGTATGTAAATGTCTGAATAAGAAACAATTTCCATTTCAGGTTCTTTTTAGGCAGACACAATACCTAATTACAATTAGCTGATTGGCACCCCATATTTCCAGTGATTTAAAACCATTGTACAGTTTGTTGCTCCATCCTTTTTTCTAAGTTCTTTGATTGCTAATTTCAAAGAATGATATGCAATTCAGAATGAGACATGTTATACATGGAAGACTTGGAAAGCTACAAATCACATTAATTTCCAATTTTTTAATTTAATGGGAACATCAGAATAAATTGTGTGGTGGAAGGAGGAAAATTTTGGTTCCAGTGCTTAGCACGATACCTGGCACACAGTAAATTTTTAATAAATGCTTATTGACTAACTGACATACCAACTGACTAATCCTGGCACTTGATATTGTGTCTACCAGTGAGTGACCTTTTGGGGAAATTTTTATGCAACACCTTTCAAGGAAAATTCCCATCTCTTTAAAAAAGTATTTTCTTTGTGATAAATTGGATTCCTGGACTGTGATTCAGTAATAATTAAGGAATTCTCTTTACTTATAGAACTTTAAATAACAGAAGACATTAATGTGTAAGATGGAAAAGAATTTTTGTTTATTCTAACAAAAATCTCTGGACTAGTGATTCAGAAAGGCATCTGGGGCTATTAACTTTGGCCTTGAGATTCCATTCATTAAGTGATTAGGATTAAATGCTGTCTAGTTTTGAATTTGGCAATTAACCATTCTGATCCTTCTTTTCTTTATAATATGGCTTTGTTCACAGAGGATATCAACCTAAAGAAAACTATTATTGTTTTTCAGTCATTATTCAGTCATGTCCAACTCTTTGTGACTCAATTTGAAGTTTTCTTAGCAAAGATACTAGAGAGGTTTTTCATTTTCTTCTCTGGCTCATTTTACAGATGAGGAAACTGAAGCAAATAGTTGTGCCCTGTGCAAGGCACAGAGACCAAATATGGTCTGAGATCATATTTAAACTCAGAAAGATGTGTTTTCCTTACTCCAGGCCAAGCACTATATTCACTCTATCCACTAGGCTTTTTGTTTTTACATTACAGGTGTAGCAATACAGGTACTGTAGGACATAGCCCTACTCCCCGCATATACCCTATGACATTTCCTTTAAAATACGGGAAAAAGTTAATGAAATAATATAGTAACTAACTGTGACAATTTGTCTGTTATTTTGTATATGTAGCTCTCCACATCTCTGGTGCTCTAATATTTTTTCTTCATAAATAAGATTGGTCAGTAATACTACTCAGTATTTGCTTTCATTTTATTATTTTATGATGATATAATAATTGCATCTATTCTTTTTCTGGTTTTCATAAAAGTTTTCCTACATTTCTCTGAATTCCTCATATTTATCATTTTTACTACACTGTATTGAATGAATGGGGAAGGAAGGAAGAAAAGGAAGGAAAAAGAGGAATTGTACTAAGCAACTAGGGGCAAAAATACAAAAAGCAAGACAATCCTTGACATCAAGGAGCTTAAATTAATTACAGTGGAGAAAAATAATAAACAGAAGAAAATAGTGCCCAGGGAAGAGGTTTTTGACTAGGAAGTCACAGGGATTGTGAATGTAATCCATAGATTTTGATTGGGCTAATCAATGTCATTCCTTTCCAGCAATGGTTACCTTTCTCAAGAGTAGAAAGAGGGTGTGTGTGTTCATGTGTGTGTTGAGGGAGGATAGAGAGGAGAGGTGATTCATTTTTCATGGGAGGAAGATAGCTTGAATAACTTCTGGTTACTTTGGGGCCAGCTGGATTTTGTGAATTCTCACTAATTAGGAAAGCACAGTTTCTGAGTGGGAGCTCAGACTTGGTGAGAAGCATAAGTTTGAATGGTGGAGATCATGGCAAGAAGATGGTTGGAATTCCAAAATGAATCACAGTGTGTTCCAAATCAATAGGTATCCACTTTGTTTCCAGTTTTCTGCTGCCACTAAGAGAATTACTGTGAATCTTTTGGTACATAGATGATCTTTCTATCTTTTATGCATTCATGGTATACAGGATATTTGGGAGGATATTTATTCTATTTGCATTTAAGATAACATCCCTTTGTTATAGTAAAACTTAAAGTGTCATAAAAGTCAGCTTTTTTGCTTTTCAAGTGTAACACGTATTGCTTTACATTGACATTTTTTATCTGAGAAAGTAGTAGCCCTTTCCCAATAAGCTTTAAAAATGGAAATAACTCCCCCTGAAATTGATGACTCTTTTTTTGAAGAAAACTCTACCTTACTCTAAGAAGTATTTTATAGTTGCTGGGTTATTTTCAATGTCTATTAAGAATCTAAAAATAACCAGTTCTACAAATATAGATCCATTCTTATGACATCATCAAAAGTTTCTTAATGTTCTCAGCTATGATGTAAATGATCAGTTGTATTTATGAAGCAAATGCCTTGAATCCATAGCTTTCAGCAAAATAGTTTGATGATATATTATAAAATGGAAAAGACACAAATGGACAAGTGCAATTTGCTCCTATTTTTATTTGCTTATACATAGCAAATTTAATTTATATCTAATTTAATCAGGGTTAAAGAAATTTTAAAGAGAATGTCATGAATTTGGTCTTGAGATGTTTTGATTTTTATCTAATTTCCACATTGATAAGCTTGTAAAAGTTTTTTTCAGAACATAATAAAATGTTTTTTTTCTCCAGTGCCACTGTGAATCCCTAAACTAATTTACAACTCAAAAAACTTCTCCAAATCAAGCCTTCCCTGATCTCCCAAAGTGTACATGCTCCCCTTCCTGAATCTATATCTATTTTGCATCTGTTTTTCTCTGTTTTATCTTTACCTATCTGTGTACATTTTATTTCCTAGAAAGTAGCATATTTGGGAAGCAAGAATTGTTTCAATTTTTGCCTTTCTATTCTCAATGCCTTACACAGAGTAGATTCTTAATAAGTGCTTCTTCAAATGATTTAGTCAGAGTCAAGTTCAGCTCCCAGCTCTACTTATTTGTGTGGTCTCAAGGAAGGTCATTTAATCTTTTCAAGCCTCAATAAAATAGAAATAATAAAACTTGCATTGCTTGTATTTTACGTTTGTTGTGGGGGAAGGGCTTTGTAAGCTTTGTAACCTGAAAAAAAGGTTATTAATTAAGTGTGATCTACTAAGGATTCATCTAACAACTGATGGTTTGGCTATAAAATCTTAAGAGTTGTTGAGAAAGGGTTATAATGCCACAAAAGGGTCATGGCCAACAGGTAGTCCATTCAATTTGGAGGTTAATCAAAAAACCTGACTTTCATTCCTCTTCAGAACAAATGGTCAAATCAATTTTGTGGGTGGACATAGCCTGGAATAGGCTTGCTGTTTGCAGAAAAAACAAACTTCTGACCAATAAAAGCTATCCAAAAGTGGAATGGGGGCTGCCTTGAGCAGAAGTGAGTTTCCCTTCACTGAATGATCACTTGCTGGAAGTATTGTGTGGGAAATTGCCTAAGTAATCTGAAATTTCTTCTAGTTCTGAGATACTGTAGTTCTAGAAGAAGTAATTGCAAAATTATTTTTCAAATCACCAAGACCTGGGTGTAGATCATGTGAAAATGGTTCTATCACATGCCACTGTAGTAATAAGCTTTTAATTCTACCTGCTACTGGATTTCTCAGAGAGATAAGCAATGTTCTTAAGGATCATAGTTCATTAGAGATTTTTTAAATCATTCAATAAATAACAAGATGACAATGTTACTTGCACTTATAAACTTTTAAAAGAATTACCCCTCATATCTGAGATGTCACGAATCTGGTAATCATGGAAACTACAGTTATTATCAACTATTTAGGGAAGCTTTTGTTTTCAAAGTGAATTTAGAATATTAGAGTTCAGCTTCCTAGGTAATGCCAGCAAGTCCAATTCCCTATCTTGGTCAACAAAAAAAATTGGCATAATAATAACTATTATCATAATATTATATTGTTGAACTATGGCTATATATACTCATATAATATTGTGAGGTTAGTCATGGGTAAAAGATTTCTATTACCAGTCCTTAATTACCTCACTGAGATAGTTGTTTAGTGCATCTGAGGTTCTAGGAATACTTATTTATATTGTTTTCAGAGACAATGATTTGCTGTCACCTGTCATAGCTTGAACATATTTAAGCAACACGTTTTTAAAATAATACATCAAAACAATTGAGAATGTTGAGCAGTTAATATGGGCAAAAGCTGAAAATGCAAAGGACTCAAATTTGCCCAGTGTATGGCTTATGGTACATACTTAACAAATACTTGTAGATCAATGGATTTTTCTGAAACTCAGCTCAAATATACTAATGTAATTGTTCAAGGAGAAAATATAGTCACTGAATATGAACAATTATTAATTGATGTTTGGGTCCTTATGTCAATTTCATTCATATAATAAGACTTCCAAGTGTTATCTAGACATTTAAAATACTTGACTAGTTAGATTCTACCTACGCTTATGTGGTAAGTGATCTGTGCTTTTGAGAATTACTTTCTTTTAAACTCAAGTTATTTCATGACCTAGTAATAATGAACTAATGATGAGAATATGAACTTAATGGATATAACCCTTTCCTGAATTCATTTATTAGGTCAACAGTGTTCTAAAAAGGCAAGGGAAACATGTTCCTGAGCAGATAGTTAATTTGTGTTATAATTATTTCATTAAAAACTCTTTGAAGCGTGGCCCTGAAGAAGAGGAGAGAACATACCTCAATTCTTTGCAGAAGTGAGAAACTATTGCTATAAAACATTGGATATATTTTCAGAATTGGTTGATGGGTTAGCTGATCAGGACTGTCTTTTATTCCTCTTTTTCATTCTTTGTCACAAAGGAAGCCTTTTGGGGGAGACAAAGAAGAAGCAAGACATTTGAAAATGAAGGTGATGTAAAAACCAAAGATCAATAAAATTCAAAATATATCATCATTATTAGCAACAGTAACAGCATTCACATGGCACTTTAAAGACTACAAAACTCTTTGCAAATATTATTTCATGGTATCTTCAAAACAACCATAGGAGAAGGGCTTCATGTGCTGTATTGTTATCCTCATTTTATAGTTGAGGAAACTGAGACAGACTAAGTGACTCATCCAGTAAAGTGGCTCATCCAGCATCCCACAACTAATGTCTGGGGTTAGATTTGAACTCAGATATTCCTCACTCCAGATTCAGTACTCTATCCACTGATTATATATAATACATATATACATACATACTTATTTATATGTATCTTATGGCCTCATCTCAAGGTCCCTCCCTTTTCCCCTTTATTAATAAGTGATTAAGTAGAAATCTAAGTCAAGTGCAATGATGAATTTAGATTCCAGGAGGTAAAATGAAATGTGGTTAGCATAATTTGCATCTTTGGTTAGTTCTGCTATTAATTCTCCTTTAAGGAATTTCACATTTTTCCCATGAAATCCAAAAGCAATGCAAAGACTAGATGACAAACAAATCCCATGATACTGGTTCATATGATCCTGATGCCTACATACTTCATCAAAAATTCTGAGACTGAGCTCCTCTTTCCTTCCTCTTTCATATAGTTGTCAGTTAGCACCTGTTCCTATGAGCGGGTAAGCACCAAACACTCAAGTGCCTTATTATACAGGCCATTTGTTCATCTCAGATAACTAGAAGGGATGACCCTTGTGTTGGTCTATAATAGAAGGATTTTCTTTAGGTTTTTAAAATGGACCCATGAAAGAAATCCTTATCAGTTTTCCCTGACTCCTTCTGATGACTGATAACAAAGCATCTGAAAGCTAACATATTGAAAGCTGACACATGTTTAGGATAGCATTATTATGCCCAAGAGAAGCAATTCTTTCTTTAACTGGCTAGAATTCTATAATCCTCTCTGCCTTAGTGAGGTTGGAAAATTTAAGTTGGTGAAAGGTGCAACTCGGGGAAGGACCGTAAAATATACTGGCTCATTTTCTGTGCTATTACATTGGCAAAATGTACATTTGCCCATATGGCAAGGCAGGGCACTTGCACTCATTAGCTGCCCTCATTCACATTCTGCTTGCTGCAGGAAATTAGTACTATATTCACACTTGTTTAATCTTAATAAAAATCGTTTTAGCTCAAGCATGGAGATAAGGTCACCATCTGCTTCATGGAAATGCCAGTATCAAATGAGCAACAGTGGGAAGAGTCGTCTTTCATTCCTAGACACTGTCAGGAATGAACTTCAAATAGACTAAACACCAACTCAGTCCAATATCTACCAGATCACTGACTCTAATTTACAGTTCATGTTTTCTATGTCTTGCACATGTATATTCCTCTACCTCTCCATCTCTCTTGCATTTATAGATGTTTTAAGCAAGAGAGTGTCCTTTCTCTCTTCAGCTTGCTGGTATCTACAAATAGCACAACCCCTCTTTCAAAAATATGATGAAGCATTTGATCCAAATTAATGTTTTCAAATTTAATATTTCAAATATGATAATTTTCTGGGTTCCCGAAAATTAATGTATCCTCCAAAAATCTGATTCTATCATAATATTTCTAACTGTGGGATGATAACTTAATTTTTTAATACTATATTGTCTCTAGACATCCATGTAGCCTGTGGTCTATAGAGATTATTTATGCTTATTTATTCAGTATGTACTCTAAGCAATGCATAATTAATGATGGTTGAATGAATGATTGGATATGACCTATTCATGACCAGAATGTTTGTGCTGTAATGAAGGAGATTAAAAAACGAAGTTGCTTGTGAGCAATTCTACAGGCTCTTTCTCCCTTGTATTTTTGTAACATCTGCTTTTAAAAATAGTACTGAAGATTATTCAACCTGTTAAAAAGCCAAGCCTAAATCTCACATTTCAGTCATGTAAATGTTTGCTTCATTACACTAACACATGCTCGACATAGTGAGGTTATGCCCAATCTCTTACATGATATTTGGACATCCTAGGCTTTTGATTCTTAATTTGTAGTATCAAGTGATAAGACTGGACCTGTGATTTCTTTGGTGTGGGAAGTTTCCAGCCGAGCTAACTCTCTCTACCATTACAGATCAACAGCTTCTCCTCTTAGCAACTTCTAGACATTGAGAGTCACCCTCAACACTGAGAAGTTTAGTATGTTGCCCAGGGTAACACAGCCTTTGAGGCAAGAGTGGGGACCTAAAGGAGTCAGGCTTCCTGACTCTTTGACCAACCTGCTATCCACTATATTATGCCTCCTTTCCATGATGACAAGAATACGATGAATCATTTAGGATGCACATAGACATTTTATAGGCTAGAATAACATGAAAATAAAGGTGAGTCAAGAACAGTGGTATTAAGTAGGTGTCTTAATTATTATTAATTAAGGTATTAATTAAGCGTCTAGGTCACAAGACTATTAACAGTTTTTATCCCTTTAAGGAAATAGCAGATGAATAACCCTACTTCTAGACTGGTCTCAATGAAATGGAGAGACCTAGAGAAATGTCCCTAGTAGGTGGGGTAGGTTCTCTATCAGAGATCTATGGAAGATAAGAATAGTACAAGACAAATAAGGCATGGATGGGTTCTCATCTGCATCTCTAGAGAAAATACCCCCAATTCCAAAGCTCATGAAATATTGTAATGTAATTGGTCAAGAGACTGGGTAGCTAGGTGGCACAATGACTAGAGTCAGGAACTCATCTTCCCGAGTTCAAATTTGGCCTCAGAGACTGATTAATTGTGTGATCCTGGGCAAATCACTTAACTCTTTTTTACCTCAATTTCTTCATCTATAAAATGAACTGGAGAAGGAAATGGCAAACCACTCTAATATCGTTGCCAAGAAAACCCCAAAGGGAGTCACAGAGTCAGACATACCCGAAAAAAACTGAACAATAATAGTTGGTCAAGAGAAGTCTATTGTTGACATAAACAAGACAGACAGTTGCATCTTGCCTCAATGTTCTTTCTCCCAAAAGATACAAATTAATTCTTAAAAAAAAGAAACACTAAATTAACATTAGATAAAGCAAATTCATAGAATGGGTAAAAATAGAAATGATTTTCTCAAACTACAATAAACAATTTTCTGTATTTTGGAAGGGCTGATTTTTATGAAGCTTCAAAAGCAAGAATCTTAGATAGTCTAACTGACAATAATGAACATCTTGTGACAGAAAGAGGAGAAATGTCTAGACAAGCCCAAGACCAAATTCCTATTGCTATATCACAAATCTCATTTATTTCCCTGACCTCATCTGATGTTTGTTCTTCTCCTTCATTACATTTACCTCTTAGCAGTCTGTACAAATTACTGTAACTTCATTAGCAGTGATCAGGAAAATCTTTCTTTCAAGATGAGCTGTGAATGTTTATAACTCATCAGGATTTCATTGACTGGGAGTAGGCTCTTCTCTATATTTGATACTCTGATCCTTTGATAATAACGCCAGCATTATTCATTTTTCATTAAGTTCATTTATTGGATTGTGTTTGTCTCTATATGAATATATATGTAGGTACAATCAGGCTTGCATATGAATTGAGGACCATATGCAAATTATCAGACAAAAAAACTTCATTCAAAGCTTTAAAATGATGTTATTATAAAAGCATACATATGCAAATTTGGAAAATGCATGTTGTGCCCATCAATACCATAATACCTAAATAGTTCAGTAATCTCATTATTGATGAAGATACTCCTTACCATAATGCAGATTGCAGCCTGTCTATGCCTGTGTGATTCTTGTCCATGTCCTATAAATCTGGCACAGAAACATCTCCAAATATGATAGCTAGCTTTTATACTTTAAACTTTGCAAAGCTCTTTTCAAAATATTATTTTATTTGATCTTCACAATAATCCTGGGAGGTAGGGGCTTTGTGATCCCATTTGGGATTTTCCTATCAAAGATATTAGAATGGTTTGCCACTTCCTTCTTCAACTCATTTTACTGATGAGCTAATTGAGGCAACCAGGGTTAAGTGACTTGCCCAGGGTCACATAGCTAGTGAGTATTACTGGATTTGAACTCATGAAGATGTGTCTTCTTGATTCCAGTCCTGGAACTCTATCCATTGCACCACCTAGTTGCCCAGTTACAGATGAGGGAACCTGATGCAGAATGTCGATTGACTTCATGGTTTGCAATTTTCTTCTCAAGCTCATTTTATAGGTGAGGAAATTGAGGCAAACAGAGCTAAAGGACTTTTCTAGGGTTATACAGTTGTCTGAGTCTGAATTTGAATTCAGGTCTTACTATCCAGGCTTGGCACTCTATCTACCATATCACCTAGCTGTCCTAGGTAAATAAAATATATGCATCTCTAAACCAGGATATTCCTTGAAATTTTGGATGGTACTCCATTTTGTTAGTACCTCAAATTGCCTACTTGTAACCTATCTATTAACCAACAAGTACTTAAGTGCCAGACACTGTGCTAGATGGTAGGCATTCCAACACAGAAGTTCAAAATGTTTTGCCTTTGTAATTCTGCTAAAGTCCAGCATCGAGAATCCTTGAGATAGAGATTAGACTCCCAATTTAGTTGGTACAGAGAATTTCAAGGTGAGAAAATCTCTATCAGTACAAACGGATATTTTCACTACAATTTTCAGACTTATACAGTTGTCTAGAGCAGAGACAGTAAGCAATCAGCTGAGGGTCATGCACACCCAGCTATATATGTATTCCCTCCCCAGAATCTCAGAGATGGAAGGAAGCAAAGAGGTCACATACTCAAAACTTTAAATGAAAATACTCTCTACAGCCTACATGATAAATGGCCATTCAATCTTTGCTCAAAGACTTCTAGGAAAGAAAAACTTCCTTGTAGCCATCTGCTTCATTTCTGGGCAACTCTTACTGTTAGAAAATTTTTTTCTTATATTGGGCCAAATATCTGCCTCTCTTTATCTTTTATCCATTACTCTCAGTTCTGCCTTCTGGAGTCAAATAGAACAAGTTGAGATGTTCTGTGCTGTTGTTCTCTTCCAAATGAAGGTCCTCTGAGTACTTGAAAACAGCTATCATATCTCCCTAAGAATTCCCTTCTCCAGATTAAACATCTCTATCTTTCCAAACAATTCTATTTTGGAATGAACTTGAATACTTTTATTATAGTTACTCTTTTCTGAACACTCTCCAGCCAATTTATCAACATCTTTCCTATCATGTAGCACCTAGAACTGAGTGAAATGTCCCAAATGTAGCCTAACAGGACTGAGTGGAAAGGAATTATTAAAGCCCCAATCCTAAATCCCTTACTTCTACAGTTACCTTCCATGGATGCTCCCTAGTCTTTCAAGACCTTCTCTAATTTATAATACTCAGATCTGAACACTACACTCTATAAATGGTCTGATTGCAAATAGTAGCCACAAACACTCCTTAATCCTGGACACAATATGTCTCTATTAAGCGCAAGATTACTTTTTTTTTTCCTTGTCTACTATATAACATTGAATCACATTGGGTTTGCAGTCTACCAACAAGGAAGTTAATTAATATACTCAACAAAAATAAGAATGTTTGGACAAAGTGAAGGAATAGCATATAAGATTGTAAAGTCAGAAAAGAATAATTGATTACACAATATGACCACACTTTCTTTTATAATATTGTTATTGTCAAAAGGGGTCTGAAATTCCTCATTTTACTTGGTGTTCCATCTAATTAAGAAAAATCTTAAACTATGTTTTTTTCTCAATGGTCAATTGAGGATCTACACTATTCCCCTAAGAGTCTTTTGGCTCAAGATTAGAAGCCAATAATGTCTGAGAACCTTGGACTTTCATTGGAAGTGACAGTTGTGGCTTGTTTAGGGGGAGTGTAAAATCAATGCAGAAGAGTACTTTATTTCAATAACTACATTCTGGGCAAAGCTCATGGGAATCTCAGCCATTTGTTATCATCATTGCTGTCATCATCAATTAACATTTATTGAGCTCCTACTCTATTTATGGCAAGAGGGTAGGTACTCTTGGGATTTCATTATAGCATAGTGGAAGGGAGATGGTTCCAGGCCTTCACCAATTTATAATTTAAAGGAAATAACCTGATAAGTGGACACCAAATGTAGGACCCAGTATCATCACTTTGATGTTTTAAGGAGCTATGATTTCTTCAATATAATTGCTCCTTCCCTCATACAGATGGAAATAAGTTGCTGAGGCCATAAGTTTCATCAGCCAATGTCAAACCTGGTAATTCATAGGATCATTAATTTTTATTTCTCTGAGAAAAGAAATTCTTTAAGGCAAAACTTTGGACTGATTAAGAGGAATGAGATGGAAAAATGCCTTCTGATTTGGTAAAAATAGTTCATTACAGAATTGTTAAAATACTTTCAATAAATGAGGTACTTAGACCTGACTACCAAAGCATCTTTTGTGTGGTTTGAAAAGGAAATTTTTTGAATTTTAATAAATTTCAGCATTCATAAAGCACCATCTCTTTATTATAGAGTACTATGCTAGATATTAGAGGAGAGAGGAATTTTTGATAGCACATGGTTCCTGTCACAATGCAGCCTATAATCAGACACATATCCATACACAAATAATACAACAATACATAATAATTGATTTAAAAAGGTTAAAAACAGTATGTAAGGACTTTCTTAGTGAATGGAAGAAAATGAAAACTAGTATATAAGTATGCATCAAATATTTATGTGGAAATGGTGCTTCTAAGGTACTTAAATTTTTTATCCTTCAGCAGGTTAGATTCTCTGCCTTTGATTTTGTGCCATTAATTGGTCTGTAATATCTTTTCAAAATGGATTATTTAAGGAACTATTTCATAATATTACTTTTAATAGTACAATGATCAAAATTAGTTGATTCCAAATACATGAAGTTTTAGTATGTTGAAATGATTAAATGCTTTCCTGTAATTGTGAGCCTTGGGATTTAGCATAATATTTATAGTTGGAAAGGATCTTAGAAAAATCAATATATTTAAAAGGAAAGGATTTTATCATTCAGAGGAGGGGAAACTCTTTATATTATTATTAATAGGATGATCAGATGAAACCGAGTGGCTCCTTAGTATAGCAGACATTTTATGGCAACCTTGATTTATTTCCAATTTTATGCATCTTTTGGAAAAATAGTATAGCATAAGAAGGCTAGATTCAAACTCAGAGGACTTAGGTTTGAACCCTAGCTCTCCTCCTTGTGTGACTTCATTGTGACTTCATTCAAACTACTTTTCCTCTTTGGACCCCAATTTCCTCATGTGTGAAAAATAAACGTTAAAAATAATAAAAATGGCATCTACAAAACAAACAGATTGAATTAGATGACCTCTTTGAGCTCAAAATCTATGACCTCTCCCAAATTTCTTTTTTCATGAGAATTTCCTAAGTCTACTAAGGAAAGAATAATTTTGCCATGGTAACAGAATATATCCTTGACCTCATCCCATGCATCATCTATTTGAAGTTCCATGAGCTTTTTTCAATTTGAACCTGACTTGCATGTTTTATATCGTTTTACTCATTGAATAGACTTAAAAAGTGATGGAGAACATGTTAACAATCCAAGTTAAATTTGAAAGCATGTTGTGAGTACATCCCTCCACTCCTAGAGAACTGATCACTTAACATTTTCAAGAAGACAACTGGCTACTGCTCTAGTTCCATCCCTTATTATCTCTTGCCGGGAATATTTTCAGACTTGTCTATTGGATATGTTCCTATTACTGATAAATATTTCCATGTATTCCCTCATCATCAAAAATCCTCAATTAACCCATCCATCTTTTTTCTTTCCTGCCTAAACTCCTTGAGAAAGGCTTGACAGAGTGCTTTGGAGGCTCCATGGAGCCTCAGGGCATGCCTGTTTTATTAGCCTCATTTAAGTGACTTGCCTTTGTTTATGTACCTCATAAGGTCCCTAGATGACCTAGTGGGAATAGTGCTGATTCTAGAGAGAGGAAGACTCATCTTCCTGAATTCAAATTTGGTCTCAGACACTTACTAGCTGTGTGACCCTAGGCAAGTCACTTAATCCTATTTGCTTCAATTCCTCATCTGTAGAATGAGTTGGAGAAGGAAATGGCAAACTACTCCAAGTATCTGAACAACAATGGACCTTATAAATCGTAGAATGGGCATTACTCTTTAGGTCTTGATTCTTGGTCCAGTGCTTGTACTAATTATTAGAAGCCATGTATGAGTTTTTTTTAAAGGGAGCTGTGAACACCCTTGCCTTACAGCTATAAAATTATCATTTGGTTCATTTATCTGTCTATCTATCCATCTGTCTGTCTGTCTGTCTCGGAGTCAGGAATTTTGTCTTTGGAAGAAACGATACATATGGGTAACTGCTTTGCATTTAGTTTTAAAAAAGTTGCCTGGAGCACTGAGAAGTTAAGTGACTTTTTCTTGGCCACACAGCTAAAATGTGTCAAAGGCAGAATGGCTGACAAGTAGGACATTATAAATGTGTAATGACAACTGACAGTTATATGACACTTTTAAGTTCTACAAAGCACTTGACCCACTTATCTCAGCTGATCCTTAGAACAAGCCTGTGAAGTAGACCCTCCAGGTATATATGAAATCCATATTGATAGATGAGGCAACCAAGGCTAGGAAGCAGGAGAGGCAGGATTTAACTAAAGGTAAATTCCACCAGAAGAAGATTGCTGTTACACTTGTAGGAAAATATACCTACAAAATACTGTGATTGTAGATTTGATAAGATTTGTTATCATTGATACATGTAAAACTCAGTGGAATTGTTCATGGACTCCAGGAGGATGGAGGGAGGAGAGGAGGGAAAGAAAGAACGTGAATCATGGAACCATAGAAAATATTCTAAATTAATCAATTAAAAGTAAATTAATTAATTTTAAAAAGATTTATTAACATTGGTTATAAAGCATTTCCATGCTTTGTCTAGACTGCTTTTCATAATATTTCCCCCATTATTGTATATCAGAATTTTTTAAAAAATGATGTATTTTAAAGTAAGTATGCTTAGAGATTATTCGAGTTTGATAGGTAATTGCTTCTAAGTCATTTGGCATATATTGGCAGTGCTGTATAAATGACCATGATGACTGCTTTATATTTTGCTGAATTGTTTTACATGTTTATATCTGATATTTCCACTATTGTAATCTTCTGGAAGAGCCATTTTATTTGTACATAACACACAATACTAACGTTTGTTGTTGATTGTTTTCAATCAAGTCCAATTCTTCATAACCCCTTTTGGGATTTTCTTGGTTTGCCATTTCCTTATCTAACTCATTTTATAGATAGGGAAACTGAGGCAAGTAAGGTTAAATGACTTGCCCAGGCTCATATAGCTTATAAATGTCTGAGACCAGATTTGAGGAAACTGAGGCTAAAAGGATTAAGAGACTTGCCCAGGATCACACAGCTAGTGTTATAATCTAGATTAGAGTTCATGAAGATAAGGCTTCCTGACTCCAGTCCTGGCCTTTTCTCCAGTACACCAACTTGCTGTCCTAATACTGAAGTATACAGACTACAATACTTCATGGATATATGATTTTTGTCATTTGTTCCATTAATTTTCCCATTAATTAAAACAATTTCAACCCCACCCCCAGCCACTTAGGAGATGGTCTATAAGAATTGCTTAGGATGAAAAATTCACAACCCTTCAATCAACCTCATGATGAGCCTCTCACAACTTAACTAGATTTATCTTCAGAAAATAAATATACAGCCCAACTAGATGCATGCCAGAAACATATCCAGCTTAGTAAGATCTATCACATTATGATAAAGGGAAAAGAGCACTAATCTTGGAATTCTGATCTTGGGAGGCACAAAAACTGAGTTCATATCCCAGCTGTCATTCATTACTCAGATGATCTGAAGCAAATCACTTAACCGTTTTCGGCTTCCATTTCTTTATTTATAAAATGATGAAACTGAGCTCTAAGGTCTCTCCTAGATCTAGACTAGTGATTAATAATACTTGACTTCTGCTGGCAAATCCTTTAAGAACTCAGTATAATCTGTATGTCAGTCTGTTAACAAGTATTTATTAAAATTTGACTATTTATCAGGAAGGCAGCTAGTGGATAGAGTACTAAGTCATAGGTCAGTAAGATTTAGCTTCATGAACTAAATCTGTATTCAAATACTAGCTGTGTAATCCTGGGAAAGTCACTTAACCTTGTTTGCCTCAGTTTACTCATCTGTAAAATGAGCTGGAGAAGGAAAGGGCAAACCACTCTAGTATACTTGCCCCAAAAATCCCAAATGGGGTCACAATCAGATAGGACTGAAAGGACTGAACAATAAAATGTATCAGAAATTGTGCTAAGCAGTTAAGATACAGAGAAAGGCAAAGACACTGTCTCAGTTCTCAAGGAACTCACATTCAAATGAAGGAAACGTACAAATAACCATATGAATCAAAGATACATACTACATGAATGGAGGATAATCTTTGGGCCCCAGAGAATTGGGGGAAGGTACTGTGGATGTGCTGGTAAAAATAAGTCTTTAAAGGCCTCCTGTAGAAAGTAGGATTTGACAAGGTGCCTGAAGAGAGTCAGGGAATTTAGGAGGGAGAAATGAGAGAAGAGACAGTGCTAGACATGAAGATGCATACTTTGGAAGAGAGCATATTATGTGTTAGGAACTACAAGGAGTCCAGTGAAGCTGGATCCTAGAGCATATGATTGGGAGCAAAGTATATGAAGACTGGAAAGGTAAAAAGGACGAAACTGTTAAGGGTTTTAAATGTCAGAATGATTTTATATTTGCTACTAGAGATTAATAAAAAGTTGCTGGAATTTATTGGGAGTGGGCAAAATGGTCTAACCTACACTTTAGGAAAATCATTTTGACAGTTTTAAAGAAGATAGATTAAAGTGGGAAGAGATTTGAGCCAGGAATACCAATTAGAAGGCTACTATTATAGTCTAAGTGAGAGCTTATTGCAGGGCTGATTGAGGGGAGAGTACAGAGATACATATGAGAAATGCCTTGAAGGCAGAAATCAAGATTTTACAACAACTCTGATGTGTGAAGTGAGGGCAAGTGATAAGATGAATACAGCATCTGAGGTTGAGAGCCTGGGTAATTGAGATAATAGTAGTGATCTTGAGAGTAATAGGAAAATTGGAAGGGAGACTTTCAGTAAGAAAGATCATGAGTTCCATTTTGGACATGTTGAGTTAGAGATGCCTATGTAATATCCAATATGAGATGTCCAGTAGGCAATTGGTAATAAAGGTCTCAAGCTCAGAAGAAAGATTAGGGCTCTAGCTAGAGCTAAGATACATATATAAGAGAATCATCTGGACAGAAGGGTAGAGAAGGTAATGATGAAATGATAAAAGAAGGAATCCTCTGAAGTTAACCAGTAAGGGTACATGTAAAGGAGGTTTTCTTGGTCAAGAGAAAGACCAATTCTTGAAGGAGGAGATATTACGGAGAAATTTCTTAATGATGATGTGAGATGAGAAGAAGGGGAAAAGACAGAAAACTTTTAAAACTATCTCAATTTAGGTTAGGCTAAGCATATAGGGTGTATTAAGTAAATTCTTGAATGAATGATGCTTTATAGACAGGAGCAGGAAAAGGAAATTTATACTTCACTTATTATTACCAATATCCTGGTGGTTATGATTGGGAAGGATTAAAGCGATCTCTTCAAAGTAACTTTCATTCTCATGAAGCATTTAAAATTTTTCTGACTGGATGATGTCTAGGTTCATAACTAGAATTAGCCCACCAGAGCTTTGTGTTAGGTTGCCAACATCTTGTGATTGCTAGCTTTTTCATGGCTAAGATAATGCTTCCTTTTCAAAACAGTTTGAATCTCACCATTCCTGACTCTTAGATTCTTCAAACCTACTCCTTCATTTGGCTCCAGTCCAACCCACTGTTTCCTCTTGTGTGATCCCTATCTAAGAGCTCATTCCCCGTCCTATAGGGATACCCCCATGCAAACCCTCCTTCCCTCCGCCCTGAGAACACAGACCAGGACTTTAATGTAGTTCATAAGATCATAGATCTAGAACTAGGAAAAACCACAGAGGCCATTTAGTCTAACTAATTCATCCTATAGTTGAGGAAACTGAGATCTAGCAAGGTTAAGTGATTTGCTTATAGAGGTAGGAAATGCCAGAGATAAAATCCAAACTCCAGTTTCTAATTCCAGAGCCAGTGTTCTATTTCTGTGTTCTGCTTCTTGGGAATAGTCCTATCCTTCTTCCACACTGGCATAAATGTTATTCTGCTGTTTTTACCCAGGGGAATGAAGCTTTAATAACAGTTTTGATGGTTGTACCTTGCACTGAGAACCACACTACTACTACATATCCTTCAAATAATTAAGAACTAAATGACAACAGAAGGCTGCTACTGTGATTCAAAACCTAGAAAGGAGATTATGTTCTGCTCCTCCCAACCAGATTATCCATTCAACCAACTTCCTACTTCTCCCAACCTAACCTTCAGATGCCCAGAAAATAGACTAGTAGCCAATTAAAGTTCATTAAAACAAATCCCAGTCTAGATGATAGTTGTGACAGTTTCCACTTTCTTTGCCCGAATCTCTTTGTTCTTCTTGATTTCCTTTCCTTACTTCCCTGCTACCACTGTAAAAGAACCAGTTAGAATGAAAAATATTCCTACCATTTTCTTTTCTTCCTTCCTTCTTTTTTTTTTAAACTAAACCAATCTTTTGTGTTGTAGTGACAGGAATTGGAGAAACCTCCTCCACACACATAGTGATTTGTAAACTTTGGTTGGCAGACTTTTTCTCCAGGGAAATTAGCCACATAGGTTTATCACCTGATTCTAATTTGTATACTTTTTATAACTTTGTTTGCAGCCAGTCTTATTTCCATTTGCTCCAGATAATCTGTGACTCTTCTGATTTCAGGGAGAAATAAAAGGAGGAAAATGACAATTTTTGCATAATAGTTATTATTCTCAGTTGTTTGGCTCTTTTTGATACTCAGTATAAATTATTCACCATCCATATTTAATAGCATATGTTAAACTCCTTAATGCATATAGAACTATGCCCTTCCAGAGGGAAAATGCTTTGGCTGTTTGTAGTTTATTTATTTATTTATTTGTTGAATGAAACGTGAAGAGAGCACTGACAATTTCCCTGAAGGCTTTCTGGAGTCTGAATGCAACTCCTTCAGCCCATGCTCAGCTATTGTGTTTTTTTTGAAAAGAGCTCCTTGGGGAGGCTATTAGGTTCTAAATTGCAAAGTATTGGCCTATTGTGAGATGCTGCTAATTGATTCTGACACTGTCAGTACAGTGGTGACATTTTAAAAAGTTAATATTTATAAATGTATGGAAGATGCTAAACATTTTCTCATTTCTGCCTATTACCCGAGGGAATGGCTAGTCAGGTAAGGTTGAAGAGCTATTCAGACTGATGCCTAAAAGGGACAGCATTTATTATTACTTTTTTTTCTCACATGGTTATTCTTTCAGTCATCTAAATAGACATAGGCAAGGGCTCCCTTTAACCTTGGCCACCTGGTTTCCTTCCATTCTTTCTATCAGGCTGTCAGAGGTTTTGGACAGGAGTAAAATTATCAGCCAACAATTTATGAGTTCAAAAAAGTGCTGCTTCAGTTAATGACATATAACTTCATCACTGGCAGCACCAATCATTTTTACTGCCATGGCCGACGGGCAGCAGACGTTACTGCTATCTAGCAGGAGTTAGGTCACAGGAACACATAATAATTCAATGCAAACACATTTCAACTTGAGTCCTACAATCTGGAAACCTCAGAAGCATCACATAATCTTGACTTAACTCAGCATGCTGACAATCATCCATACCTACACAGAGACAAATGCTTTAGACCAGAGAATGTGGCTAACTATTAATAGCAGAGTAAAATCTGTATCCTACCTTCAATGTGAAAAGTTATGGGAGCTTTAAATTAACAACAAAAAAGGCTTAATTGAAGTCACTTTGGTATTCAGTCCATTTTCTCTCAGCTTTGTTATGTTGGTTATAAAGTTGAAGGGAACATTTACCTCATAGATATTAGTAGGTTTGAAAAGAACAGGTGGGGAGGTTTGGCGAGCATAAGGACATTTGTGCCGAAATTTACTTGGACAGTAAAATGAAAGTAAAATGGTTTTGTGGATTGGATGATTTTTTTAAAAATAGCACAATTATAGTCATCCTTCTGAATAATAGGTAAAGTGAAACCATAGTTCTTGTGTACTGTGATGTAAAACAGCTTTATCTTTCTGATTAAAGCATTCTATATTTTATTTTTCATTGTAAGGAATGTTCTTAGCAGACAATATTATGGTGCTACCATTTGGTAAAGGAGCTTTATGCTAGGCAGTATGTGTTTTCAACTATGACAGCCAAAAAGCTAAGACGTTTCTATTGTCCAGTCACTTTTATGTTCATAAGAAATTCAGCAATGAAATAAATTAGTGGAGACTGATGGAATCTAGTCCTATACTTGCCAAACCATGTCTTCAGAAGTGTATCGACTGTGGTGAATCATATACTGTGGCTCCCAGGACCTGAACATTTATATTCATGTGGATTGAGGATGGGAATCCCCTTGGTGATGGGAGGCATTGGAGATTAGTTCAAGGGGTATGGTAGTAACTCAGCCATGAAGTAATAAGGGTCCAAACTGGAATGGGTTGGGTTGCTATAGGAATTTAGAGTCAAAGAAAATTTGGATGAAACCTTGCAATCGAAGAATCAATTAGATTTTCTGAATACCAAAACCATAAACTAGCTGAGAATGATACAGAAGTCAAAGGCAAGTTTGAGTTATCATTTTTGGGAGACTGGTACTACCTTTGATGGGAAAGTCAATACAGAGAGGAAGGGTTTTAGGAAACAGGGGAGGAAAAAAAGATTAAGAACCATTCATTAGAAGACTGACTTCTGAGTAGATTCTCCTTAGACCAGTGGTTCCCAAACTTTTTTGGCCTACCGCCCCCTTTCCAGAAAAAATATTACTTAGTCCCCTGGAAATTGATTGTTTAAATTTTAATAGCAATTAATAGGAAAGATAAATGCACCTGTGGCCATCACCACCCTGCTAGATCGCTGCAGCACCCACCAGAGGACAGTAGCGCCCACTTTGGGAATCACTGCCTTAGACAGATAAAGTCCGTTCTCATTTTACAGGTGAGACATTTTAGACTCAGTCTCAGTGAGATCAACTGACTTGCTCAAGATCATAGAGTTTAGTCACAACAATGGTGGAAAAAAGCATAGAATTCAGATATCAGGCCTCCTTCAGCAATGTTAAATGGTTTTAGATATATAAACTTATACATATTTAATGGCAAGCAGCATTAACATAAAATTCCATTATTCAATTATTTTAGTAGGGTTTTATTGCCATATTTTGTTTTTATGTTGCCTATGCTTTTTCTACATCTTTTTTCTACATCACTCTATCCCCAGAGAGCCATCCCTTAAAACAAGTATTTTCAAAGGAGAAAGACAAAAAAAATCAACAAAACTCAACAGATTGACAAAATCTGATTTTAAATGCAATGCTTTGTGCCTATAACTCTCCCTATCATTTCCAAGCACAAATCTGCAAAGGTTGAAGGAAGAGGGGCAAGTCTTTTCCTTGGGAACAACCTCATTCTTTATATTTTTTCAAAATTTAGTTTTAAGTTGGTTTTGTAGTTATTTTTTTCCCATTTATATCATTGTAGTCACTGTGTATGCTATTTTCCTGATTCAGCTTCCTTCACTTTATATCAATTCATATGTCTTTCCAAGCTTTTCAGAATTCATCATGTTCATTGTTTCTTATAGCACAGTAATATTCCATTACATTCATGTACCACAATTTATTTAACCATTTCTCAATCAATGGGCATCTACTTTTTTCTAGTGCTTTGCTACCACAAAATGTGCTGCTATGAATATTTCGGTGAATATGAAGGTTTTCCTTTTGTCAATTACTTTCTTGGGGATATATGCTTAGCAATAGAATCTCAGTCAAAGAATATTGACATTTTAGTCACTTTATTGCCTAATTTCCAAATTGCTTTCCAGAATAGTTGCAACAATTCAGAGATCCACCAACTCTGCATTAGCATTCTTGCCTTTCTATTTCATTATTCCAGTATAAACAAAACTTCAAAATGATATGGCTTATGTACTTTGAGTATGTTTCTATCCTTTGTATTGCACTGGATGTGAAAGAAATGATGGAGTTACTACATTTTAAAATATGTTTGTATGTGAATCATTTCCTAGTTTGTAAAAATCAACTCTGATTCTTCATTGTATCACAGAGGAGGCTCAGATTTCTAAAAGACTGTCATCTATGAGAATTTAAGTATCGTAGGCCCTATTAAGTTGGAAAAGTTTTAGTATGCGATTAGAAATGGTCTATTGTACAAAGAGCCAATCTATAACATTTGGAAGAGTCTCATTGCCACAAGGTTAGCCACCAGGTAATTATTATATATTTTTTGGTTACAAGAGTTCATGAAGAATATCTTGTAAGGCCTGGAGCCTTTGAGATCTGACATGGTGAAGAGAGTACACATATTATTGAATCTCTTGCCATTTTCTCCCCCATGACCTTGAATTTGTATATATTTTTCATATTGACATCTTACTTCCTCTAATGGAATACAAACTCCTTAAGAACAAGGACTGCTTTGCTTAAATTTTTATATCTCCAGGACCTAATATAGAACAAGCATCTTATAAGTACTTAACAGATTGGTTGATGAATTTAATTAAAGATCTCTTGAAGTTTTAGGAAGTATAGTTTTAGACATAAGGGCTTTAGAATTGAAAGATACTTTAGAGAACAACCCACTCATTTTATAGATATTGAAACTGATGCCTAGAGAGATGAAATGACTTATCAAACGTCACTCTAAGTTATAAACTAGTGATTCCCAAAGTGGGTGCCACTGCTCCCTGGTGGGTGCTGCAGTGATCCAGGGGGAGCAGTGATGGCCACAGGTGCATTTGGGGGAGGTGAATAACTGTAAGGGGGTGGTGATAGTATGTGACAGGGGGTGCTAAGTAATATTTTTTCTGGAAAGGGGCCTGTAGGCCAAAAAAGTTTGGGAACCACTGTTATAAAAAGTAGAGCCAGTGCACATAGAAAGCAACTATAACAAAGGTACAATATCCCGGGGACATAGTTTGGAAAAGAAGGCTATAATAGTCAATTGGTAGCACTTCTGACTTATGAAATTCCTTAGATGGCTTCATCAGAATGCCAAGTTAGACATGCCCAGGAAGCAGCACCCACTTCTGAGTTTAGGCTATAACACCTCACAAGGGAGTCACTTCAACTTCACATCTGGCAGTCAGTATTCAAGAAGAGGATAAGACATCAGTGAAAGATATAGAAGGATCAGAAACATTAGAGGAATAGGAGAAATGAATGAAAGATTGGATGAAAAGGCATTTAGTAAAATATAGACTATTCAAAACACTGTGTTAAGTGCTAGAGATAGATACTAGAACTTGATAGTCCTTGTTCTCAAGGAATTCACATTCTAAAAGGGAGGAAACAAACATGTTGGAGAGTTCAGTTACATCAAATATAAAGCCCCAAAGGTCTTAGGGTGCAAAGACAAGACAGAATTTTAATGAATCTTTATTAGTCTGAATCACATGGATAAAACCATGCATATTTCTAATATTGAACCATTTCATGATGCCATGGACTTTCATGTCAAGAACTTTCTTTTCTGGGTCTTCAATAGCTGTGACTTCTGAGGAAGCAGGGTCTATAGTACCTGCAGAAGTCACATTTCTGCATGGATTGATTCTCCAAATGGTATCTATGATGGTGGGCTGGAAGTGGCGGTTGGTGGTCTGAGAATGGGAATTTTAAACTTATCTGCCAATTGCCAAGTGGCAATTCGTTGGTAATTGGTGGTTTGACAATGGAAATGATAGATGCTTTTTTTCATAAGGGTGCCTTAGTTCCTTTACATGATGGTTTCAGGTCACAGTGGCTACAAAACAAGTATCCTATAGGACACAGATAGTCTTAGGGCTCTTGGATTCAGGGTCCTGGGCTCTCATCTAGGTATTGGCACTGATTTGACCTGCTTCATACATTCTGTCTCTTATGTCTTTTTCATGGTACCTTTCTGCTTCAGTGAGGGAAGGTTTCCTGTCCCAGCAAGGAAAACCAAGAGGACATAGTTTCTGCAAAACCAAAGAGGAGGAGAATATCTGAAGAGAGAGGAAGGTTAAGAATGTCAAAAACTGCAGAAAGAGCAAGGATGTTTAGGCTTGAGAAAATCCATTAAGTTAGGTGATTAGGTGGTCTATGGTGACTTCAAGTATGGCATTAAACACTAGTTTGTGGTTTTCTGTCTATACTGTCAAGCAAGGGCATTAATAATAATAGTTCCTATCTTTTGTATGTAACATTTCAGGATTTACAAAATGTTTTCCTTTGAACGCTGGGAAGTAGGTTGTACAAACATTCTTCTTCATATTTTACAGATAAGGGAGTGGAGGCTCAGAAAGATGAAATTACTTACTTGCATGGCCAACCTTCTAATTTTAAAAATGAGTAAACTAAAATCCAAAGAGGACTCAGGGTCACAAAGATAGTAAGCAGAAGAGTTAAGGTTTGAACCTAAGTCTTCTGTCCTATGCTCATTTCAGAAAATCATATGCAAAAAAAATCTAAATTTAGCTTTTTAAAAACCAATAATAATAACTAACTTTTATATAGTGGTTTTATATTTCATCTTCATATCCAGGTTTTATAAATGAGGTAGCTGAGGCTCAGAATTGATTCACCCATCATCACACACTATATTGTTGAATAGATGATCTGAATCCAGGTATTCTCATTTTAAATTGGCACTATACCCCATTAAAAGACTTGAAATTATCTAGATCAAGTATCTTGACAGAGAAAAATCATCAGCTAATAGGGCCGGAAGTGGATGTCTCTAATATGCTAGGAAATGCTTTTGGAACTTATATTGGACAAATTCTAAATCAGGGCAAGTTTATTTGGAATGACTCTTCTGCCTTTTTTTAAAGAATCTTTCCTCTCTCCCCAGCTTAGGGAGATGCCTGTAGGTCAGCATCTGGCAGCATCCTTCATATTGCACCATTTAGGGATACACTTGTTCTATTTATGTGTAAGGATAACTCTGTCCCCTAATATATCCTTGGATAAGATAAAAGATTTTACTTGACTTTGTCCTATTACAGTGTGCACTGTGGAGCTGCCCTTGATGACACAAATCAGTGTTATTGTTGCTCTAACTAAAGACTTCATAGTGAATGTGTCCAGGCCAAACAAACTCCACAGTCTTGCCTTGGGCTCTACCCAGTTCGACTTCATATACTTGAGCAAATTGGATTTTTGCTGCTAGACCTGTTCTTGTTATAACTTTAATTAGTATGATAACTTTTTATTGTGTAAACGTGGTTAAATTATATTTCTGAGGCAAGATATGTCTTTCCTGAATCATAACTTCATTTAGTGTAATTGTTCTTTTTTTTGTTTCATTTGAGGGTGTTAGTGATAAAAAGTGGTGACAACAACCATAAAGACATAAAAAGCATCAGGAAACATTGCCTAATCTACTATAAGATAATCAAATGTCCTATAATAAGAGCTGATATTTATATAGTGTTTTGTGTTTTACAACATGATCTATGTACTTTATCCCATTTGATTCTCACAAAAACCTGAGATCAATGCTATTTTTATCCCCATTTTACAGAGAATGAAACTAAGACTGAGAGAAGTTTATTGTGTTTTACATAATCATACAGCTAGCTAGTGTCTGAGGTGAGGATTTGAACTAGATCTCTGCTGATTCCAAATCTAGAGTTCTTTCTACTATACCATACTGCCTCACATAGGTACCTAATAAAAAATGGTGATAACTGATCATGTTTCAATTTTATATATATATATATATATACACATATATGTGTGTGTGTATACATATGTTATATTATATATGTATGTATATATATAGATATATGACTTATTCTATACAAGATGAGAGGCAGTGTGGTTTAGAGGATAGAACTGGCGTTGGGTTTAAGAAGATGGGTTCAAGTCCTGCCTCTAATATTTCTCAGTCCAAGAAACAGTGGGAAAGTTACTGAAGCTGTCAGGGCTCAGATAATTATTTAAGTCTAGAAATTGCCATCTGCGTTGTTGGAGGGAACTTCCATACCAAGAAATCTTCATAGCAACTAATTCACAGTTTTGGGATTCCCCCCCAAAAGCACAAATACTATGTATGTACAGTATATAATGGTTCAGATTTAGATAGCATTCTAAGATTTGCAAAGTATCCGATGAAAAGATGGCCTGATTTGCTCCTCACAACAACCCTATGAAGTAGGTGTTATNCATATATGTGTGTGTGTATACATATGTTATATTATATATGTATGTATATATATAGATATATGACTTATTCTATACAAGATGAGAGGCAGTGTGGTTTAGAGGATAGAACTGGCGTTGGGTTTAAGAAGATGGGTTCAAGTCCTGCCTCTAATATTTCTCAGTCCAAGAAACAGTGGGAAAGTTACTGAAGCTGTCAGGGCTCAGATAATTATTTAAGTCTAGAAATTGCCATCTGCGTTGTTGGAGGGAACTTCCATACCAAGAAATCTTCATAGCAACTAATTCACAGTTTTGGGATTCCCCCCCAAAAGCACAAATACTATGTATGTACAGTATATAATGGTTCAGATTTAGATAGCATTCTAAGATTTGCAAAGTATCCGATGAAAAGATGGCCTGATTTGCTCCTCACAACAACCCTATGAAGTAGGTGTTATCATTCTCATTTTAAAGATGATAAACCTGACACTAAAAGAAATGAAATAACTGCCTGGAGGACCAAATAGGTAATTAATTGTCGGAGGCAAGATTTAAACTCAGGTTTTCCTGCTCCAACTCTTTATCCAATTCTCTATCTACTTCACTACTTCTCTGTTGTAAATAGAAAGCAAGTTTTAAAAAAAAGACAAACAAAAAGGTATTACACATTAGCAGGCTGCTATTCATCCTTCATTGTTAAGGAGACCAGTGATATCACTGAGTTATGTCTTGACTTGTAGGTGAATTGGAGTTAAATGAGGCAGAGTTGACTGCAAGTGTTTTGGAATTCAATGAGACAATTGCAATACGTTGTCAGCCTCATTCTCTCTTCCCGAGTCATCCAAGTCCAGGGGCAAGACAAAAGTCAGGCAACTGGCAGTGGTCTGGAATGCAGACACCTTGGTCTTCAAGGTCTGACCAACCTCTAAGCTCTCCACAACACCTGGTTCAGTTGCCTCCATGGCCTTTTGAATGAGTTGTTTTATCCACCCAATCTGTGAAGAAAAGTCTTTATAAGCTTGAGGTAGACAGCCCCTAATTCGATGCCAAGTTTGAGGTTCCTCAATTACCCTCAACTTAGTCCAGCCCATCTGCAGAGATAGTTTTAGAGGTGACTTTTCAATAAAGAGCGTCATTCAGTTCTATCTTATAGTGGAAGACACTACTCATTTTTAGTCTAAAGTGTATAATTTGAGTTTTTTTTTCAGTTAGTTGTATAACCATACATTTCTGATCACAATAGTAAAATGTAAACTACTATTTTTGTTTGTAGACTAAAAACTGTGTTCAGGTCTATGACAAGCATAGTAAAAGTATGGCTCACAAATGCCTCTTCTCTTTTTGACCATCATTTATAAGGGGCCTTGAAAACCAAAGATGAGTATTCTCTAAATATACATGAGAGTCCTAAAATATCCAAGTGCCCATTAGTGCTTCCAATTATATTCTTTGGCATTATCATCTATTTTCCTCCAACACCATCATCTTTCTCTGTATTTAACCACATTTTTCTGGCTTGTTACAACTACCATAACCAGTACTGAGGGAAAATGTTTCAAAAACTCTAATATAGTGTCAAGAAATTCATTCACAGTGTATGGACCTCTGAGACCTGAAGTCCTAAGACTGCCCACTAATGAAGACATCCAGAGGCTATATTGTTGAGCTTGACTTTTGAAGGGGCAGAAATACAACTGGTTAAAATGTGGGCATGGGGCAAAATCAGTATGTGTAGGGGGAGAGAAGGGACTGTAGAATGGCAGTAAGGAGCACAGCAATCCAGAAAATGATCCTACTATAAAAATTAAAATTAATATATAAAATAACTTTAAATATTATATTTTTGTAAAATTTACTAATAATCACCAGAAATAAAGGAATAAAAAGATATTTATCTAACAAAATAAAAACATGTGCCCATGGTATTCTACCCGTTTCAAAAGTTCCACATTCACAGCTGCCCTCATTCCAAGAGAAGAGAGGTAGCCCCGGAAATCCACCAAATTTATCTCTTGTGTACGTCAGTCCATAAGGACAGGAAGTCAATGGCTCCTGGCTAATGTAGTTTTAAAGCCACAAAATTTCCAATTACACACTACCTTAAGGGCAGTTGCATTATAATGTGATGGAGGCAGCAAGGTGACTCAGTAGACTTAGTAAATAGAATGCCACATCTGGAATCAATAGGACCTGAGTTCAAATGTGGCTTCAGACATGTACTAGCTCTGTGACCCTAGTAAATCATTTAATCTCTGTGTTAAATCTTCTGGAACAGAAAATGGTAAAAAAAAAATTAAAAAAAAATTAAAAAAAAACAACCCTCCAATATCTTTGCCAAGAAAATCCCAGTGGACAGTATTGTTGTGATATGGTGAATAGGTCAGGAAGTTAGACACTCTAAACAATTTCAATGGGACACCCTGTCTATTAGGAAGACTAAGGCAGAGGAAAGCACAGAAACAATGGTTTTCTCCATTTGTTGATGCCTTGGGGGCAAAAGCCCGTTTAGAATTCAAGAAATAGGGGATAAAGGTCTGAAATTTCTTACTATATAGAGTTTAAAGTTTATTCTATATGATTGAGGTAAGACTTTTTTTCTGATTGAAATCATAGGGAGTTAGAACTAGAAAAGTTTTCAGAGACCACCTATTCCAATTCCCTCCTTTTACAGGTAAGGAAAATAAAGCTCAGAGAAGTGGAGGTTATCAAGGAAGTTAGTGTCAGAGCTAGGAATAGAATTCATATCTTCTAGCTAGAGTTGCTATTATTTATTGCCAGGATAAAAAAAATAAAATTTTTTTATGCAAGAGACTTTTCAAATAAATTCAGTGATTAACTGTTATTATTGTAATAACATAACTAGGTCCATTTCTAGGCAGGAAGGAAGGAGTGATTGTGTGTGTAGTTAGATTTAAGTCATTCATCTCAATGGGCCTAATCTCCTTATTTAAAAACAGATAGGACTGAACTTGTTCTATAAGGTTTCTTTTAACTTGAGGTATCAGGAACCAGAGCCTGCTACTAAAAAGGTGATACTTGTTATTATTAAATTATTTTATTAAATTATATTATTAAATGTTACATTATAAATTAAATTTTAAAAGGACTTTCCATCTGGAATCCCTTTGCCTTAGGAGAGGCTCTCCCTCATGCCTCAGATGTTCTTACTTCTTTAAGAATACCTTACTTTCCTTTAGAGCTCTGCTCAAAGGCTACATCCAGTAGCTGATTTTTTCCAGATCCACTTTAATAGTGCCTTCCCACCCCTACTTCATGTCTGCCATGCTCTTGTGTTTATTTTATACATTAATTTAGAGAGGTCCATGTTGTCTCTCCCAATAGAGTACAAGCTTCTCAAGGACAAAGACTTTCATTTTTCTTTTCGTATCCAGAAACAAGGACTGTGCTTGACACATAGGTCCTCAATATATTTTTTTGTTCAGTCATTTCAGTCACATCTGACTCTCTATCCCATTTTCTTTGCAAAGATTAAGGAGTTGTTTGCCATTTCCTTCTCCAGATCATTTTGCAGATGAAGAAACTGAGACAAGCAGGGGTAAGTGACTTGCCTAGGGTCACATAGATAGTAAGTAGCTGAAGCTGGATTTGAACTCATGAAGATGAGTCTTCCTGATTCCAAGTTCTATCTACTGTGCCAGCTAGCTGCCCCAGCTTACCCTTCCGCTTCCCCAAATTGCTTGTTGATTAACTGACTGCATGATTGCTTTTATTTAAAACTCTGAAGTTTATTTTCTCCCTAACATAATTTAAAATTCTTCTGGGGTCCGGCTTACAAAAGCCAAAGAAATATTTATCATAGCATTGTGAACTGAGGAGAGGAAGAGCTGACTAGTGAAAGGACAGGGCTGACTAGCTCCTTTGGTTGGTATATTTAGAGAAAACAAATTTAACTCCCTTTTGATTGGCCCAAAAGGATGCTATTGCTTCATATTCAAGGAATCTTCATGAAAGCATTAGTAATGTTCCTCTGCTGAACACAGTATTGGGATCATTACAGTCACCTGGTTTCATTCTGTTAGATGAAAAGCTACCTCTGGAACATCACTTAGCACAGCAAAGCCTCCACTCCAGCTGCTGTTGCAGGTGTCACCTGTGGTGCTCTGGAGGCAGTCCCTGAACAGGCTGCCTGCTTTTGAAGTGCCTTTTTTCCAACTCTGTACTAGGCAGGTAATAATCCACTGGCTTTTATTCTAGGATTAAACATCCTGTGACATTCATGGGAACATCCATGAGATGAAGTTATGCCCCAGGCAGATACTCTTTCCCCAAATGGGGAACTAGGTTAGGAAATCAAGGAAAGGAAATATTTCTGAAGTACTTGGCTATCTGTTTATCCCCACGGGAAATAACGAGGTAAAGTGGTGGAAACCACAGGCTCTCTATTAATAGCACTTCAGTAGAAACACAGGGAAGGTCCAACGGATCCTGGTAGAGTTTCCCCAAAATCTCATTCCATGCAGTTCTGATTTGAAGACAAAATCATCACCAGTGCCTCCTTTTGAAAATTTTTTTAAATCTTTTTTTAAATCCTTACCTTCCATCTTAGAATCAATACCTTGTATTGGTTCTAAGGCAGAAGAGAAGAAGTAAAGGCTTCAATCTAACTTTTTAAAAACAAGTGACAAAGAGGTATGTTTGAGACCTCAGACAAAAATGTCTGTTAGCTTTGAACTGTGTGACTGACTTGACTTCTCTGTACCTCATTGTATTTACCTGGAGAAGTGGATGAGATTAGATTCCCTATGAGATACCTTGTCTTCTATTCTCTGATCTTCTGTATATCATATTCTCTGCTTCTTGATGAATTGAATGCTTCAGCACTCCAATAGAAAATCAGCCTAGAGTCAAAGAAATCTTTAATTTTAATGTATTTTTTGTATTTTAATTTTAATGTATTTAGGATATTTTAATGCTAATGTATAGTTGTACATGTATATGTACATACATGTATATATGTACTCAAAGCAACTCTTTTGATTAGACACTGAAACTTTTTAAATTATTTTTTTTCTGTGAACATTGATTTTCTATCTCACTCTCTGATTGGAATTAAAAAAACAAAAACCTTGTAACAAACATATGTAATCAAGCACAATAGAACCCCATATCAGTTACATCCTAAAATGTGTCTCATTTTGCACATGTAGTCCCTCTCTCCTAGCTTAAAAGATGAATAGCTTGCCTTATCGTTGCTCTTCTAGAGTCATGGTTGGTCATTGTATTATGATCAAGGTTCTTAAGGCTTTCAAAACTGTTGATTTGGGGTTGGGTTTTTTTTAGTGTAAGCAGAGTAACTTCAAAAGTTCAGTAATTCTATTAATATTCAGTGTAATTTTAGGGGCCACTTTCTACCCCCAAATAGTTTCCCTACCCAATACTAGGTTCCTGAAATATTATTAGTAGAGATTTATTCCTTTGGCAACTCCCACTATTGTTTTAAAAATGTTAAATATTCTAAGTGAGACGTGTTCATTCAGAAACAACTCAACATGTCATTATTTTTCAGACCCTTTCCATCTGAGACAGGATAAATTGAGCTCCCTAATGAGAACGAGATGATGACATAGAAGGGAAGGGAGCAAGAAGTGAATGTGAGATACAAAAGGATAACAGAAATTGGTAAAGGGACATAGTTCCTGTATTTAATGTCCATCTCGGGGCATAATAATAAGTAATTAGTCTAATCATTATTATTCCTATTTTACAGATAAGGAAAGTGGGGATCAAAAAGGTTATTTTCCAAGATTTCATGACAAATGGCAGAGTTGGAGCTTCTGACTCTTAAATCTATTAAACTGTATATGGTTCTGATAATCTAATAAACTTGCCTTTTAGATTCCTAAGATTAGGTGAGGAACTATTGGACATAGATTTTTTCTAGGAGTAGACAATTATTAAGCCTTGATGGATACAAAGGCAAGGTTAGAATCTTCAATCACAGTCAAATGAACAAAGACAACGGAGAAGCAAGTAACATATATTGGATATCTGAAATTTGTTTTTAAATAATCTCAAGATATTAATAATGATAGTTAATACTTAGTACATTTTAAGGTTTATAAAGTGCTTTATCTATTGATTCTCAGCCCACAGGGATTGGTGGTGCTCTTCCACACCCTGTTTGTAGCCAGACAGGTGATGTGTACTTAGAGTGGGTCCCAGGTAGTCTGACCTCTAACTTTGTCATACTCTGAAGAAAGTTAAGCCTCAACTCCATAACCCTGGGACCAGTTTACTAATGGCTCCAACTGTGTCTCTAAACTAAGGTTTATTCCCACCAAAATAGGAGTCAAAATATTCATATACAATATGGATTAGTTAGAGAACAATGATTCAAGGCTAAAGGACTTGTGTACTTTGAGATGATGAAGATTCTCCTTAGGCCAACATTTCATTTCTATAAATAGAAGAAATACTAAATACACAAAAAAATCCTAAAGTTAATTGACAGAGCAATTTAAACAGGATCCAATAATTTAATCCATTACTATTACCACAATCTGCAGGGCAGCTAATAGTTAAACCACACTGACAAATAAAACAGATTGTGATAGTATTGTTCAGTTCTTTCAGTTGTGTCTGGCTCTTTATGACCCCATTTAGAATTTTCCTGGCAAAGATATTGCGATGCTTTACCATTTAATTTTCCAGCTCATTTTACAGATGGGGAAACTGAGGTAAACAGTGTTAAATGACTTGCCCAGAGACACACAACTAGTAAGTATCTGAAACTGGATTTGATCTCTGGTCTTCCCTGTCTGGTACTCTATCCACTACACCACCTAGCTACCTAAAACACAATTTTTTGGGCTTATACCTGAGCATTTTATATTTTACCTCATACTCTGGGTACATGACTGTTGGCAAAATAGGCTTGGGCCAATCTCCTTATTTGTGACTTTCTCTCCAAGAGAACTGGAGTAGTTGCCCATAAATCTTCCTCTGTCAAAACACTTTTCATACAAATAAAGTTAGATCTAAATAAATGGAAAAACATTATTTGCTCATGGGTAGACTGAGCGAATATAATAAAAATGACAATCTTATATACATTTTATTACTTGTTAAAAGCCATACCAATCAAACTACCAAAAACTATTTTATAGAACTAGAAAAAATAATAACAAAATTCATCTGGAAGGACAAAATATCAAGAATATTAAGGAAATTAATGAAAAAAATGTGAAGGATGGTAGTATATTAATACCAGATTTTTTAACTGTACTGTAAAACAATAATCATCAAAACAATCTTTTATCAGATAAGAACTCGCTATCTGATAAAAACTGCTGGGAGAATTGAAAAATAATATAGCAAAAATTAGGGATAGATCATTATCTCAGACCCTATACCAAGTTAAGGTCAAAATGGATATATTATTTAGATATAAAGGGTAATATTATTAGTAAAATAAGGGTAAAAGAATAGTTTACCTATCAGATCTATGGGGAAGAGAAGAATTTATGGCCAAACAAGAGATAGAGAACATTACAAGATGTAAAATGACTATTTTGACTATATTAAATTAAAAAAGTTTTATACAAACGAAACCAATGCAACCAAGATTAGAAGGGAAACAGAGTCTCATTTCTCAAATATGGGAATTGAGTCAAATTTGTCAGAGTACAAATCATTCCCTATTTGACAAATGCTCAAAGAAAACGAATAAGCATTTTTCAGATGAAGAACAAAGCTGTCAATAATCTTATAAAAATGTTTTAAATTCCTCTTGATTAGAGAAATGCACATTTAAAACTCTGAGGCACCACTTCATACCAATTAGATTGGCCAATATGACCATAAAGAAAAGTGGTAAATGTTGGAAGGAATGTGGCAAAATTGAGACACTACTGTATTGCTGGTGAAATTGTGAACTGATCCAACTATTCTGAAGAACAATTTTAATTTGGAACTATGCCTAAAAAGCTATAATACAATGCATACCCTTTGATCCAGTAATGCCATTTACTAGTTCTGTATCCCAAAGAGATAAAAAAAAGGATGAACGACCCCCTTATACAAATATATATATATATATATATATATATATATATATATATATATATGCTCTTTTGGGGGGCAGCAAAGAATTGGAAATGGAAATGACATCTATCAATTGGGGAATGGCTTAACAAATTGGGATATATGATGGTGATGGAATATTATTGTGTTTTCAACAATACAATGATCCGGGACAATTCTGAGGGACTTATGACTAAGAATGCTATCCACATCCAGAGAAAGAACTGTTGGAGTCAGAATGCAGATCTTTTCCACTTCAGTTCATCTGGGCTTCTCTGCAGGTAGATAGCATTTTTGTCATAAGTCTTTCAGGGTTGTCTTGGATCATTGTATTCCTGAGAGTAGCTAAGTCTATCACAGTGGATCATTCCAGAATATTGCTATTACTGTGTACAATGTTCTCCTGGTTCTACTTATTTCACTCTGCATCAGTTCATGGAAGTCTTTCTAACTCTTTCTGAATTTATTCTGGTCATCATTTCTTAGAAATTGTACCTTAGCACAGGACTTCCCAGATTATAGTGTTATGGAATAATGGGTCCAGATGTGAGCTTTTCCAATATTTTATCTCATACATGAATAGTTCTGCAGCACTCTTCAATGGACCAAGAGGCCAGGTTCTTCATAGCCAGCAGAACATTTAGCTGGTCCCAGACCATGTTTTTTTTTAACCTATTTAACCATCTATCAGGAATTTCAGATCTACCCCAGCATCTTGCCAACTCTTCTTCTCTCCTGTCCTTACTCCACTTCATGAACTGGGAAAAGCAAGCAAATAAAAACTATCATTGCTAGAAAGGATGCCCTTTCAATGGCCCTATGTTTTCGTTTATTCTCGGTGACTCTCCAGATCAAAACTCCCATCCTCAGCCATTATTCTTTTATACAACTTGTCTTTCCCTATTACTATATAGGCTCTTGAGAATAGCAACTGCTCTACTTTTTTATTCCCCAAAGCTAGCATAGTGCTTGGCATAGAATAGACACTTAATAAATGCTTTTTTAAATACATATTGGAGGAAATAACATGTAACTTAAGTGAAGAAGTATTCTTTCTATGTGCTAATTTGTGTAAGTGCTTCTTAATCACTTTGCAAACTAGATGTATAATAATCGTAATTTAAACTAAGAAGGTTAACCTGTGTACTTCCTTTAGAGTTTTAGACACAGCTACTACTCTGGATAGTCAAGACTATTCTTGAGCAAACAAATGCCCTCTAGTTGTGTTAAAGGAAAATGATTTGTGTGGCATCCCTACTTGTGGCTGAAAAGATGGAAAGATCCTCGAGGCCAGAGGGATCAGGAAAAGGCTTACTGAGGAGAGCAGGAATCAAGCTGGACCTTGATGGCTTAAAGAGGGCAGGGCAGCAAGGGAAGACTATTCAAGAGAAAGAAGGTGATATGGAGGTAGGAATTTGACTGGCTGGAGCAGAAAATTCAAGCAAGATCATCATCAGAATGTATGCTCATTTGACTAACTTCTTCAGAGCCCTGATTAGCTGATTAGCTCTCATATGTATGTATATGTAGGGTAGCCACATGGCACAATAGATAGAGCACTGGGCTTAGAATCAAGATGACTCTTCTTCATGAGTTCAAATCCCATCTCAGACTCTGGGCAAGTCACTTAATACTGTTTCCTCAGTTCCTTATCAGTCAAATGAGCTGAATAAGGAAATGGCGAACCACTGCAGTATTCTTGCCAGGAAAACCCCCAAATGGGGTCACAAATAGGTGGACAAGACTGAAATGACTGAAAACCAATATATGTATGTGTGCGTTCACACACACAAATATCTTTTGTAGTGGGCTCTCTTTGTTGGGCAGAGAGTAGAGCTGGACTCATCACAAATTGTCATAGTCCCCTATGTTATTTTATATAGGGTAGTTTGAGACAAAATACTTTCTTTGAGAGGAAATTGGAGTATATCAGAACTTAGCTTTAAAAATATTTATGTTTCTTCAACAGAATGTAAAAGGTTCTCTAATAAAAAAGATGCAGAATGATTTCTTCACACTGCTCAATTTTGTGCCATTGAATAGGAGGCCAACAGGAATTTGAAGAAGGTAAAAGCCAGGGTGGGCAGGTCTCCAAAAATAATTTGTGATTCTGGAAAAATCTCTGACAAATTCTTATTACCCATGCTCCTAAAGAGAAGCATCAAAGTAAACCATGCCAGTGTGTCCCACAATTTCAACAAATCCAAACTGTAAGTAAATTCTTTTTTTTTTCCAGGAACAGGCATAGGAAAGACATGGTGCCTGAGGTTTGTTTTGGAGACATGCCCATAACTCCCATTAGTAATAATGAAAGTTAATGACAAGTCTTATGGGTTTAGACAATGGCCTGCCACATTTGTGACTACTTGTCAGAGAAGAGCTTGTTCTGCAGTGCGGTAGATATCCATTTGTAATTAGCAATTGCATAAACACCATGCCTTGTACATATTTTGCCAACAAAAATTAACTTGGCACTTAGAACGGGGCATAATTTTCAAGGCCTGAGGAAAAAAAATGTTCCTTTGAAAGTGCACAGGTTCTGAATATAATAAAGTCTTAGCTTCCATAAAATATAATTTCTTACTTTCAAATTCAAGGTTGAAAGAATGACTTCGGGTTTTCCAATTTCAAGAAGATAATTTGCTGGCTAACATTAGCCTCCAAGGAAATAAGTCACAATGAACTTTCCAAGCTTAAGCCAACTGTTGGTGCCCCCTGAGCCTGAAAGCCCTCACTCTTTTAGGTTAATACAACACTATGTATTTCACTAGATTAGAAGAAGGCTGTATGAAAGAGTGGAAATGACTTTGGATTTAGATTCAGGAAGACCTGGGTGAGAGTCCTGGTTCTATTATTACCTATTAATGGTGTGCCCTCAAGCAAATAATTTATTCTTCTTCAGTACCATGGGAATAATAATACTTTTTGTACCTACCTCAGAGAGGGGCTAAAAGGATTAAATGAGATAATGCATGAGAAAGCATTTTATAAATTGTGAAATGTAAATTATTGTGTCCCTTCTAGCACTAATATTCTACAAGGCCTATTATTAATGGTACCCTAAGGGCCTGAAAAGAGGTAATTAAATGTCTAAAATGACCTCATTCACAATCAAGAAATGGTTGTATTGCTTGTCAGGATCTAGCTTTATTATTTCACCAAGTAAAAAGAAAAACACTTTTAGATTTACATACTGGACTTGGAATGGGAAAACCTCGGTTTAAATCCTTCCTCAGACACTAGTTGTACGATTTGAGGCAAGTCGTTTAAGTCTCTCTTCCTTAATTCCCCATCTTTAAATGAAAATTGGAATAGATGGCCTTCTAGCTCTAAATCTTTGATCTTGTGACATACCAGAGAGGTTATTTGAATAGTGTACAAAGCATCAGAAATATTTAATGCTTTTCTTGATCCTGTCTGAGTCAGATCCTGGCCACATTATAAAACTTTTTACCATTGATTTTCCTATCTTAAAAATGGGAGAATAAGATTTTTTTATTCAGATAGCGATAGGAAGCTGAGATGAAGATCAAAGACATTAAAAGTATCATCTTATATAGTCTGCATGGAATGATCCTATTTTGTTTTTATTATTTAGGTACCTTTTAGCCTAGTTTACCTTCAGACTGTCTGACTCAGAAAAGGAATTGTCTTAGCCAAAGATACTTCTGAAAGCTGTTCCTAGATCCAGCCTGATATTTGCACAGGTTTTCCTATAGTTTTGGCTTTTCCATTTCTCAGGTAATATATCTATTAACCCTTTCTTAAGGGAAATTTACAAATCAAAACACTTTCAAGACTTCTCTTAAAGGTTCTCTAAGTGGAAGGGAATAGTCTGAATGATATGAACCTTTGCATACCTATGGATTATTTTAGTAGCATAGAATGTACCAGAACTGTTTGGAACTGACTTAAGGCCCTTATTTACTTGGAACCTATAGGATAGACAGACAAATCAATGCATGTGTAGTCAGATGGGGAAGCATGCTGAAAACACCATCTACTAATTCTAGAATCTAGACCTAGAGTAAGAAGTAGAGTCTAGACCACCAGTAGAAACCTTCCCTGCACATTTCTAATTGGTCAGAGACCCTAATTCATCTTTATCCATCTGATTTTCATCCATTGGAAAAGGAAAGATTCCAGGACTGTTGTATGGTATTTATTGGTTATGGAAGGGAGTGGTTTAGAACCAAGTGAGGCCAAAGAGAACCTTTCCTAAGATTTTGCAGTCACTCAGAGCTGGTCTTCACTTTCATTGCTCTTGGAGCACAAAGTTCATTGTTACTTTGTGGGATGAAATTATTAAGAACAGTCTGTCCTCTAGGAAAGTCTGACCCTCAGTTTCCTGACCCATCACTATCCAATTCCAGGTAAGATAGCAGAGGAATAGGGGACACAAAATTTTTCTTCTCTGTTTTGCTATATTCTACAAATACAGTAAATCTGAAATAGAAATGGAAAGGAATTATTTTTTTGTTCCCCAGCAACCTTAATGGATGCTATTGATATGCAAATGCATCTCAGAACTGGCATACTATAAAAGCTTTACTTTTGTTTACAATCTTCAATCAATGTGGTGAATAAACTGTAAAACTCTATAGGCTGATAAAAGAGAACAGTATTGAAGCTGATCTCTTATCTATTTTGGGTATATGGTTTACTGTAATCTCCTGCATCATCACTGTCATCACCACCACCACCACCATCATCATGTTTGTTTTCTTTTCTTCTAGAGAGAAGCATTAAATCTTTGAAGAATGGATATCCCTTGTACAGATAGCTGACTTTCTTACTTGACATCTTTCAGAATCATTAACTTCTTGTACCTGATTTCTGTTCTCACAGTGGTTCTAAGTTATGTTCTATTCATTTAATTCATCTTCCTTAATGGCTGAAACATGCTGTAGTGGTTTCTATATTTATACATGTTTCTTTCAAAGCTAATATTTATCTAGTGCTTTAAGGTTTGCAAAGCACTTCAGGCACACTTCATTGTTACAGAAACTCTTTGAAAGAGATGCTATTATTATGCCCATTTTTGCAGATAAGGAAACTGAGGCTGAGGGCTGTTAAGAAGCTTGTCCAGGATCACATAGCTAGTTAAATGTGTAAGGCAGAATTCAGACTCAGGTCTTCTTTGCTCCAGAATACAGAGCTTTCTCCGCTCTGCCATCTAGCTGCAAAACATAGCAAAATCATTTTCAAATCTTCAAATTCCCCAAATACTTTTATGATTTTAGTTATGGAATGTGAAACACAAAGGAGTCAGTTGACTTGCTTTTGATTAATACATCTCAAATCCACAAACATTTCTTAAACAACTACTAAATACCAGTGTGTCAAACACTATGAAGATACTTTGAAGAAAGAAGGAAGGAAAGTAAGCAAGAAAGCAAGCATGGATGAAAGAAAGATAGAAAGGAAGAAGGAAAGAAAGAGAGAGAGAGGGTAAAGAGAGATGAGAGAGATTGAGAGAGAGGGAGAGAGAAAGAAAGAGAAAGAAAGGAAGAAAGAAAGGATGGAATAAAAGAAAGGAAGTTAGAAAGATAATAGTAAAGAAGGAGGGAAGAAAAGAGAGAAAAGATGAAAAGAGGGAAGAAAAGAGAGAAAAAGAAGAAAAAAGGAAGGAAAGATGGAAGAAAAGAGAAACAAAGGAAGGAGGGCAGAAAAGAGGGAGGGAAGAGAGTGAAAAAAGAAGAAAGAAAGAAAATTTCTGGCCCCAATGGGCTTTTATTCTACTGAGGTTGTAAAATATGCACCCAGGTAAGTAAACACAAGACAACTTGAGGGAAAAATACTAACAACTGAAATCAGAAAGGCTTTGGTAGGAGATGGCACTTGAGCTGAACCTTGGAGGAAGGTAAGAATTCCAAGAGGCAGCAATGAGAAGAAATGGGATTCCAGACAAAGAGGCAGGAGCAGGGTTTGGGTAACAACTAGGAGGCTAATTTGATTAGAATATAGAAAGCATGCAGTTAATGTACTTTGCAGGAAAATATTTGTGCCATATGAATTTTGACATGCATCATAGCATTAAAGCTTTAGCACTAGAAGGCCACCTATTCCAGCCCATTCATTTTCAGAAGAGGAAACTTGAGGAAAAAAAAAGTCAAGCAATTTGTTTAAAGCCACATAGGTCATTCAGTAGCAGAGGCAGGATTTGAACTCTAGTTCTCTGGTACCCAATCCTGGGCTATATCTAATGATCCATATGGTCTCTTACTTGATTTTATTTGGAGTAAGGAGTATCCTCTTCATGTTGTCATTTCAAACATCTTTATTTAAGGATCATGTCCTTCCTCTGTCTCATCTCCCTCCCACCAGAACCATGGATCCTGTCCCTGTGATATCAGTTCTAATAAATCATTTTTTTGCCTCCCCTCTTCCAGAATGAGACCTTGGCCATCTTCATGTTATGACATATCCTTCTCTCCTTCTAATTCCCCTTGATGTGTTTTTCCCCTTTTGAATTTAAGCTCCCGAAGGGAGGTAAAGTCACTTCTTTGTCATTCCCCAGACATGAAATTCCATCTTCCATTTTTTTGTGCCTAGGCTCCCTTTCCCTGCTTTCTATAATGTTCTCCTCTATAACCTCAGAAGTGATTGAGCACTCCATAACTCATAGGTGTATATGGGGTCTGCATGGATATAAGGACCACTTATGCTTGTCAGGTTGATTTGTGCATCTCTAGTATTTGCAATTTGGAACCGGCAGAAAGTCTTCTAGACAACATTGCCTATATCACACACATTGCTACTGCGAATCTCTAAGCTCATTATTTTTTCCCTGTGCAGTGGTTTGATCTGACAGTTAGACCAAATAGTTCACTAATTGCAGTTAGTATGACTTTTTTAGGAAGGATCTCTGTTAAATGAGTTTCAGCAGGCCTCTAGATGAATTTTAATTGGAATCACAAAAGAAGATTTTTTTTACACTCTCTCATGCTCCCATCATTTCAAGTATATTTAAATAAATAAAACCAGAACTAGGTATGCTTGCAAACAGCAATGATTGGCAAACTTTGTCAAAAGTCCTATCTACTATAAAATAATTGTGTTGTCTATATCAATAATGGACAAAATAATTTATTATGATTATCTTTGCAGATCTTTTCCATCTTCTGTTTGTTGTTTTCCTGCCAGTTTTATCCTTAAATGCTCTTGGGATAATTGTTCTTAGTTGTATCTCTTACTAAGCTTTCTGTAAACTTGTTTTTCCTTATACTGCTTCTTGCTAGTTTATGTGCCTGTGCTGCTTGTCATCAACAATCTTCTGTAAAATGTTATAATGTAGTCTGTGTGCTGACTTGGTGGTGTGATTGTCTGCTATATCCCTTCATTTGGCAAGGGGGATAAAGTATGTGCTCCCTGACATGATTTCTAGTCTTTGTCTCTTTGTTGTGGTCATTTCTACATGAAGTCATCATTTTGGATTACCCTTTCTCTTTTTTCCCATTTTTTTGAACCAGTGACATTTGAATAGCTCAGATTGAAATTATTTTCATTATAGGCCAAATCTTTTCCTCATTTTTAGTTGTTCTGTTTTTTTGTATTCATTTTATTCTTCTAACAAATCAATGCCAACTGGGTGGCATAGTGATAGAGTGTCAGGCCAGGAGTTAGGAAAACCTGAATTCAAATCTGACCTCATTTACCGACTAGCTGTGTGACCTCAGTGTAAGCTGTTTAAGCAGGTTTGCCTCCATTCTTCATCTGTAAAATGAGCTGGAGAAGGAAATGGCAAACCCTTCCAGTATCTTTGCCAAGAAAGCCCCAGAGGGAATTGCAAATAGTCAGACATGTCTAAAAATGACTGATAAGAAGTCATTGATTTGTCTGTTCACAATAACACTTTTGATGCTACTCTGCCACAGGCACTACAGAAGCAGGGCTGAGGGCAATTTTGTATTTTGTTTGTTTTTTTGTTTCATGGGCCATCATAGCCTAAGAATTCACCCCTAGTTGGGCAGCCTACCAGTTGTTACTAAGCCTCTCTGCACTTAGCTCTTCTGAGCCTCAGAAAGCAGTCTGTTTTTCCAGCATGATAGAACCTACTAGAATTTGCACATTTTGGAAATAGTCTGAGAAACCAGAGCCACCTGTACACTATGATGAAGATCTGTTTAGGATTTGATAGAAGAAACATACATATTTTTCCAAGAGGATAGGAAGTACTTAGCAGACTAGAATACAATTTGGCTTATATTTGGCAACAAACTATTTGCCTATTAACGTAAACTGTGGAAGAACTTCAATTATTGACTAGAGCCGGAGGTTCATGAAAATGGGTGTTTCTATTCAGATTTGAAACCTACTATTCTTTTTCTTCTAGTTTTTTATTGTTTATATCAGAGTTTGTAGTTTTTTTTTAAGTTGGATTCAGCTTAAGATAAAAGCATGTATTGTGTGTAGTGCACTATTATTGTGAGATAGAAGGTTGTTTTTGTTTGGTTTTTGGTTTTAACCAATGAGGAAACTGATGTTTAGAAAGGTTATGGTACTACTCTCTATTTAATACTTATCAGAGCTAGGTCTAAAACCCAGGTGTCTCATCTTCCAGTCCAGTGCTTTTTCCACTAAATTTCTCAATTTGTAAATTTATAAATTTCAATAACATCATTAAAACAAATGCTTTTGTGTCAAGATATTGAGTTGTTTTTTTTTTAACCTAGATTTTTTAAAAGTGAATTGTTAGGTAAATTACAGAGGGTCTGAGAATCAGAAGGCTAAAACAGACCTTAAAGTCTGTGTGTTTATTTTTTAGTTCAATCTCTTTATAGATGAGAAAATTTAGGCTTTGAAGGGTTAGATGACTTGTTCAAGACCACACATTAGCTGTAGCTAATAATGAATCAGGGGCTAGGTATCCTCATCCAGTATTCTTTTTCATTCTTTGTTTTTAAAGCCTAACTATTTAACCATATTCATGCATGGAAAAATTTACTATTATTCAGCTAAAATTATTTAGAAACTCACACAAGTATATGTATTTTCATATGTTAATATTTTCCCAAGTAACTGCCTGGTGTTTTTCAACCAGATTGTTATTTTCTCTAAGTTGGGATTCATGTCCTCTATGGATCTTGTTACCTTCCCAATTTTGTCAAATACAGTGAGACTGAAGCTCCCTAGATATTATTAACGATGAATTCTTAGTTCTATTTGAAAATAGCAGTTCTCTGAGAAGGCATTTTTCCTAACTCACATTTCATAACCAAGCTCACATTCTTAGGGATTCTTCATATTTAAGAGCTCTAGGTCTTGATAGAGACTTTGTTTACAGAAAATATAAACACACTAAAATCTGTAGAGAGAAAGGACCTAGTGGATTTATTAGGAAATACTCTTGATTAAAATGTATTCTTCAGGCTTTAACTGTTTTTATGTGGAAAGCCACCTGATTAGAATTGAACATGTTTGCCCTCTCCTTCCCCACCCTGTTTTGGCTAAAAGTACCTAGACGTTCTCCAATCTATCTTCTTGGGAAAACTGGTCTCCAAACAGTGTTTAAAGATATTTAAGGGAATTAAGGTTTACAACTCATTTCATTTGATCCTTTAACTAAAATTCAAATCCAGTCTCGATAATCTAGGCAGTAGAAGATTTATGAGACATCTAAAATAAATAATGTTTAATCCAAATACTCTAATTAACACTAGCAAGAAGCAGTATGGCATAGTAGGAAGTCAGCCCTTGAGTCGGGAAGACCTGGTTCCTTCTTTTTTTGGTTTGTTTGTTTTTTTAAAACCCTTAACTTCTGTGCATTGGCTCATAGGTGGAAGAGTGGCAAGGGTGGACAATGGGGGTCAAGTGACTTGCCCAGGGTTACACAGCTGGGAAGTGTCTGAGGCCAGATTTGAACCTAGGACCTCCCGTCTCTAGGCCTGACTCTCAATCCACTTAGCTACCCAGCTGCTCCCCCCCCCCCATTCCTTCTTGTTCCTGACACATAGTGGTTGTGGGACCCTGAGTAAAACACTTAACCATTAGGTGCCCCATGTAACTACCTATGACTTTTAAGTTACAAAACGGGAGCTAATCTGCTTTGGGAGAGGATGTTTCCTCAAGAGACATTCTCAATATTAATGAAATCACAGATTCAACTAATCACTGCTACTACTAAGAAAATTCTTGTTAGTAAACTGTAGTGGAAATTTGGTAACAGGAACTGGCTCCAAATCCTGGCTCTGCCACTTACTACTGTTATGATTAAAAATGATGAGGGTTGAGATCAAAAGGAAGAATAGTATTTTAATAAAAGCCATGCTGATAGAGATAAACTGACCACACACCTGTAAGAAACCTATTCCAACCTCACCCTCAGCCAATTACCTTTCCTCTCTCCGCACGCTCAGGTAGCTAAAGAGCAGTTCCAAGTCACTTCCCCCTATTTTTAAAACCATCCCTCACCTCGAATACGTCATCCAAAACAGGAAACCCATTGGGGATCACGGGAAATGTAGTTCCAAGTATCCCAAGTGATTTTAAATGACACACTACCTTTGTAATCTCAGGCAAATCACTTTTACTCTCTGGACCTCAGTTTTCTATTCTATAAAATTAGCTGATTATGCTGGATGATCTCAAAGTTCCTTTATCCTCATAACCTGTGACCCAAGGTTTTATCCTTCCTCTGGTACTTACCACCTCCCTCTGTGACTGGCCTCTCTGGACCTCAGTTTCCTGAGATGGAGAATGAGGACATTCGAATAAAATGTTTCAAAGCCACTTCAAGCTCTAATAGTCTGTGATTTCTGGGTCATTCTTTCGAGAAATGAAAGCTGAATCAAGTTCAAAGCTCTATATTTATATATAACCTGCTACCCAGTTTTGTCTGTGCATCCACTATTAAATCCCAATGTGACATGTTCTCCTTACCTCCCTAAAAGCTAAATACCACAAAAACCTACCTCACTATCACCATCATCACATCATCATCATTATCATTTTCATTTTCATTCTGGCAAATATAATTTAAAGACTGTATTACCTTGAATCAATAACTTTGTCTTCCCTGGCCTCAGCTTCTTCACTGGTAAATGGGAGAAAATGATCCCTGTTCTTGCATCATATTGGGTTATTGGAAGAAAAAGAAAAACCATCTGTAAATGTCAGTAAATGTCATCTCATCCAGTCATGTCTGATGCTTTGTTACCCTATTTGTAGTTTTCTTGGCAAGGACTCTGGAACAATTTGCCATTTCTTTCTTTAGTTCACCTAATAGATGAGGAAACTGAGTCAAGACTTTCCCAGTGCCACAAGGCTAGTAAATGTCTGAGGTCACATTTGAACTCAGGTCTTACTGACTCCAGGACTGTTCTATGCACAGTTGCCATTGTATACATTAAAGTACCAGAAGTTAGCATTATCATCTTACACTCACATAATACTCCTGTATTTCCCAGAAACAAATTTTATCCTTGCACTAATTTTTACTTCCCGGCCAGATTATCTAGTATTAGTACAGCCATTGTGCTCAGCCACAGCATAGGAATAATGTTTTATTTCTTCAGTGCATTATGTGCGAATTGCCTTTAACTGAAAAGAGAATCAATGGCACTGTGTCCACCTGACTTAAAAACAAGACTTTATCCCTGAGTCCCTGAGAGTTTTCTGTTTATTTTTATGAATGTCAGAGATGGAGTTTCAAAACCCATGTGATGGTCCTGTCAGGTTGGATTTTGCATTGTTGTTCTCTAAAATCAAATATACACAGGGAGTTGCCTGGTGGCTATTAATTTAAAGGTGCCTTGTGTGCCTTGTGCATTTCAGCAAATACCCAAAATCCTTTGCTTTGGTAGAATGTGTCCCTGAATACAGTCACAGCAAATCTCAGACTGGAACAGACAAATGATTCGTGTTGGTGACTAAAATGTCACACTTGTAGTTGTCTTTTTTCGCCCCTTCAACTGGTCCACTGAGCATAGCCTTTTTAGTGGGTAACATTATTTGACACAGTGACAGCACCAATCTTTGGCTAGTGTTAACTTAAAAAATACATATTCAGTCATTTCTGGTACACAATATTCAGTCTCTTGTCTCCATGCCTTTTCAGAGGCTGTACCTTATGCCTGGAATATGTTCTTTTCTCACTTTTACTTCTTAGAATTCCTCGCTCATACAAAATTCAGTTTAAGCGCCACCTCCAAAACAAGTTCCTTAATTTCAAGTGAATGAATGAATAGAAGGATGGATGGATGAATGTATAAATGAAACAAGGATTTATTAAGTTACTGCTATGTATCAGGCCCTGTGATAAACACTTGACAAATTTCATCCCTTTTGATGCTCACAATAATTCTGAGAGGCAAATACTATTGTTATTCCCATTTTACAGTTGTTAAAACTGAGACAGAGTTTTGCAGTTACTAATACCGCTCCATCCAAGATATTTACTTTGTATTTGTTTTGTATATATGTTGTTTGAGAGTTACCATGCCATAGTGGTTAGAGAAAAAACTTGGTTTAGGTCATACCTCTCCCAACCTCCTGATGTTTTTAAAATCACAAATCCCCTCCCTATCACTCTAACTTATGTTTACTAATTGTATTTACTTAAAAAGGTACCTTTTGTTTCTTTTATTTTGTTTTGGTTTTGAATCTTCAAAACATAGTACAATGCCTAGCATCTTGTAGGCATTAATAAATCCTTGTTGATTGATCCTTGAAGAGTGATGGATCTTTTTTGATAGACTGATAACTATAAAGTCTGTATCTGAGATCTGAATTGTTTGATTTCCATTTGCATTTTCCAGTGATATATTTTTCTCTATTTTATTTCTTTTATATGCTTTTCACTATTTCACTTCTGTGGCTTGTAGGCACTGGCACATTTTCTGCCCTGTGTTCATTTTTGTTATTCATATTGCTCTCCTTTGCCAATGACTTGCACAAGTTCTCCTACATTAAGTAGCTAGTGAAATCCTTCCACTCTCCAAAGGAATATATTCAAGGCTTGAAGGATGCTTTTATACTATAGTATATATTACTGGTCCTTTTTTCTCCAGCAGCATCAAGCAGCCTTTACCACTGATATTTGCAATAAAATATGAATTAAAAATTCTTTGGAAACTGAGACTTGGGAGTTAGGAATAGCAGTTCTAGAGTAATGATATTCTTGCTACATAGACATTAATCTTGGCATATGCTCCTAATGACTTTTTTGGATTTATTAGTTTCCCCCATGGCTTCTCAATGTACAATACATGTTAAGAGGGGTGTTAAACTCTGGCCTCTTCAAGTTAAGTTAGCAAAGAGTGTCATGTACCTCTCCTATGGCAATTTTGTTGGGGGGGAAATAGCTGTGGAAGGAAATGTTAGAAAAACAGTCTCTTAAGTCATGACAAGAAACAAAAACAGTGTTATTCCTTAAAAGTTGACCTCAGTAAAAAATGCCAGAAAACAAAAGTTCATAGAAGGACATTTACAAAGGACAAAGAAGACCGTTTTTTAATAAGGAGAAGGAAATAAAACTAATCTTTATTTGTAATGTTAGCAGGTTGCCAACTAGAAATGATGTTGGTGGGCTCAGAGATTGAGTATGTGAGTGTATTTGTGTGTGTGTGTATGTGCATGTACACACATGTGTAAGGGAAAGAAATAGGAATAGAGTCAAGATAAGTATGTTAAAGGCATTTGTATTTCTATTCTGGGTTGAGTAGATGGGTCACTGCTAAACACTCATTTCATTACACTCATGCACCACGATTTGTTTAGCTAGTCCTTAATTGATGCATCCCGTTTCTTAAGAGTCAGATTTCTAGATACTATCCATCACTGAAACATAACTATTTTGCTTTTAAAAATAGTTGATAAAATTACCTCTTTTACCAGCAATCATTTCAAGCCACATTCTGCAGGTCCTCTGTAGGGTATGTGTCTGTGTACACCTATGCTTGAAAGAGTGAAGGACAGGCTGCATGTCTCGCAATAAGGCTCTGATATCTTTCAGGGATAAAAAGCCATAGACTTGCACTCAATGTCACTGTTAAATCTATGTCAAAATTTCAAGGTAACCAAACACATGTAGTTAATTTTGAGGTGTCTCTAATTCAGGCTGGAATAGCTCACTGATGAAAAGCCCATGCCCTTCTCAGTATCTTGAATACAATGCTTGCAGGTATCATTCTGTCTCTTCTCAGTGAAAGAGGGGTATTTGATTTGACAGAATGCTCAAAGCTAGTTATGAGCTCTGGTGACTGCTGTGAATATCCTATTAAATGCGGGCATAAATGTCAAAAGTAGAATCGTGTAAAACTTTTGTAATGGACCTGGTTTTGTAACTCTTTATTTCTGATGCTGGTCTCATGACTCCCAGTTCTTTTTGTGAAATTTGCCTTTTAGATATCATTAGAATCATATCCCTACCCAAGAAATATCATCTCTCCTTCAGAACTGTCACAACATGTCATAAAATATACAGTTGTATCTAGGGATATAGGAATAGAAAATTTAGGGATTAAGAGCTCAATGAAAATATTTTTGAGTAAGGTGACAACATACTCAAATCTTTGTTTTAGGAGTCAATTTTGTGGTAGTATGGAAGATAGATTGGAGAGATACCAATATAATATAAACTCTTGCAGTGAAGATGTCTGATTTTTAAAATGTGTATCTTTATCATCCAGCGCAATACCTGTTTAATATTAAAATTGTGAGCTTGGCTGCAAGTTTTATTATTTTATTAATCAGAAAGAAAAAGGGTTGAAGGATGAAATAGAGAGAGAAGGTAGATTACTTTGAGAAGTTTTTATCCTAATCTAGCTTGCTACATTTGGCTTGCTATTCCACAGCAGCCATGTGGTCCTCCCAGTTCACCCCAACATGGAAGTCCAGAGAGAGAAAGTTTGTCTTGCCTCAGTTTATCAAACTTTCTCTCTACCCAATGACTCACTCTCACACTTCATGCCTAGTGAGACAAAGCCAACTGTCTCCTTTCTCCTTCACTGGCCCCCGGGGGGTGCAGCCCAAGGGAAAGGAAAGGCTCCTACCTCAATTGCTGGCTTTTCTGGTTGACTACAGGTAGTACCAGAGTTTCCATTCTATCCTCATGATTAGAGTCCCCTCAATAATTTCCTTCACACATCTGGAATAACGTGGGTTTAGTAAATGCTTGCCAATTGGGGGAGAGAGAATAAAGGCCAGAAAACTAATTTTGAACTATTGAAATACTTCAGTCAAGAGATGATAAAAGCCAGAACTAGAATGGTGGTCATGTGAGTGCAGAGAAGGGCGTAATTTGAGAGACATTGAAGAGATAAAATGCATAAAATTGAGCAACTGATTAACTATGGGAACCCAGGGAAAAGTTAAGGAAGAGTCCCAGATTGTGAATGTGGATGACTGGAAAGAAAGTGGTGCTTTCATCAGAAAAAGGACAGTTTGGAGGAGGAGCTGGTTAAAGGAGGAAGCATAAACATGTTCTATTTTGGAAATGTTAAATTTGAGTAGATCACTTGCCTTACAGTATTATCCGATTTCTTTCCCTCTTATTTTAGCATAAATCATCTGGATTTACTAGTTGACACACCGTTATTTTGTTTGAATAGTTTCCCTGAATATTTGACCCAAAAGGGAAGTTATAGATCATCTAGTAGTTGCAGAAACCCACTTGACCTTAGTAGAGTACTTCCATTTTGGAAATTGTCTTCCAATGGGCTTGATATGAGGGAATGCTCCCCCCCAATTTCTTTTACAGGTTTCTAACTACCTGCAAGTGAATTCTGTTTTGTGCTGTAACTATATACTTTCCCACTTTTCTCTACCCAGGAAGATATATTCAATTGTAGAAGCTAACGACTGAAATGATCCTTAAATAACCCTTAAGTGCCTGTCCTTGCCTCAGCAGCTATCTGTTCTTTTCCTCTTGCTTTAGATATTCCAGGATGTCCTCTTTTGAACTCTTAGGAAAGTGCTCACCCCAATAGGCATCCTGACACTGACTACCTCCACATTTAATGCTTCTCTTCCCTTTTTAGGAGGAGAACAGACATGTTCATGTACGTGTACACCTCCCAACATCCTATATAATTGAATTATATGTATATACACATACATGCATATACATACATATATTCATAGTTATAAACATACCAAAGTAGGAATACATATGTACACACATTTATACTCAAAAAAGGAAATATTTGTTCAGTGGTTTTCAGTCATGTCTAACTCTTCATGATTCTATTTTGTTGGGATTTTGGGGTTAATTCTTTTTTGTTTTTTTGGCAAAGAAACTGGAGTGATTTGCCCTTTCCTTTTCCAGTTCATTTTACAGATGAGGAAACTGAAGAAAAAAGGTTAAGTAACTTGCTCAAGGTCACACCGGAAGTAAGTGTCTGAGGCTGGGTTTGAACTCAAGAAGATGAATCTTCTTGCTCTAGACCTGACACTGTCCACTGCACTAGCACACGTACATAATCCATAGACATAAAAAAGGGGAACATATATAAATACCTATCGCATGTGTTTATATAAACACATGTGTCCATGCCCACATGGAATATATGTATGTATATATTCATATACATATGCATATATGTATGTATATGAATACATGCATGCATAAACCTGCATAAATAACTCTATTGAGGTAGTTTTACAGACTGTTTCCCAAACAAATGGTTGTCTAAAAAAAACTTTAAGCAATTTGGCCTGTCAACTAAATAGTGATTGTCTTTATTCTTCATTGTTGCCTTTCCACTAATTTAAAAAATGAAAAAATCGAGGGACAGAAAAGTGAAATTTCTATAAGGTGACAGATTTCTATATATCTCTATATATAGATGATATGAGATTTCTATAAGGTGACACAGTTCAACTATAAGTTAGTGTGAATTTTATTAGATTTTCTTACATTAGTTTTCTTCTCACTCCACACCTTTTTTTCTGAGGCACCAAAAGTTTTTATTTAATAAAAATATTTTATGTAAAATTCTCACTATAAATTAAAATTTGTTTTAAATCTTTTTTTAAACCCTTACCTTCCATCTTAGAATCAATACTGCATATTGATTCCAAGGCAGAAGAGAGGTAAGGGCTTTACTATAACTTTTTAAAAACAAGCGACAATTTGAACCATGGGGAAAAAGCAAACAGGTATGTTGTTTGAGGCCTCACACAAAAATAAGCATTGAAATGATTCTCTACTTTATGGATTGAGAGCAGTGAAAAATAAAAAACTGGTATAAATCTTCAAGATCCAGAGACTTAACTTCTGAATAATAATTATTTTTTATTAAAAAAAAGTTCCTGGAGTAGTTTTAGTGGATAGAAACCAGAGGTTCTGGGTTCAAATGTGGCGTTAGACACTTTGTAGCTGTGTGACCCTACACAAGTCATTTAACTTCAATTGCCTATCCCTTACTGTTCTTCTGCCTTGCAACTGATACTTATTATTGATTTGAAGACAGAAGATAAGGGTTTAAGATAAAAAGAAAAAAAATTCTGCTTTTATCTAAGAAATTTTATTTTCTTTGGGACTGGTTACTTCTATTATGGAAATTTTTGTTTGAATATATTTGTTCACAGCTGTATAAGTGCAAAAAAAGTTTTTTTCCTAGTGAATATGATAAGCCATATCAGAATTGCTTTTTAGTTGAGGACAGTGCTATCCTTCTGGAAGAGTAATAGTGACATTTGTGTCTGATGTCAGGAGAGTGTAAATGAAATCTGCTACAATTCAGGCCCATGAATCTTGCCCTGAGGACATTTGGAAAGCATTTTATTAAGCAACTAGATATTAGCAATATGCAGTTTGGTAGGCAAATCATTTCAGTTAAAGAGAGAGAGTGCAGCTATGTACAACCTTACTGAAAGTGAAATAGCTTGTATGCTGTCTCTGAGGGAGGAGACTGAAATCTTTGCTCTTTGCAGGTTGGTGGCTGGATAGCTCCTAGGAGAAAAAGTGGACGAGCTAGTCACTGACAGGAGGATACTAGAAAACTGGCTTTAGATTGCTTTTCCTCAGAATTTTTTTACCTAGTTTTCAAATTTTATATTAAATCTCATTGATTGGTAGGCAAATAATAAGAAGTTTTGAAAGATCTTTGCTATTCTGGCCACTATGGTTGTATTCATTTTTGGCTTTCATGGGTTCAGATCTAATCTAGAGGAAGTTTCATCTCTTGGAATTTCCTTTTATATTATAGTTCTGGTCCATATCCCAGCCCTACCTACCTCTCTTAATGGATTCCCAAAAAGTATTGTTAGGTAGAACAATGTTACCTGAGACAGTTAATCTCGAGTTCACTGTTTGCTACAAATGAGAGACTGTCAGAACTGTATTGTAGCAGGATATCCATAGATGTATATTATTGCATAATAATTATTGTTTGTAAAGTGCTTTATGTGCACTATTTTATGAGAGAGAAAAATCAAGCTCAGGAAAGTTGGGGGAGAAATTGAGAGGGATCATTCCATCACATCAAGTCCATTGGAAGACAATTTTCAAAATGGAAGTACTTAGGTCAAGTTGGCTTTTACAACTGTTAGATGATCTCTGCCTTCTTTTCAGGTCTTATATTCTGGAAAGCTGTTCAAAAAAATAATGGTGTGTCAATGAGTAAATGTAGAAGATCTATGCTAAAATAAGATAAAAAGAAAGCAGATAATACAGCATGACAATTGATCTACTCAAATTTAACATTTCTGAAACAGAATGCATTACTAGTATCTAATTGAAGGTGGGATCTCTTTTATGCTGTAACTATATGTTCTCTCACTTTTCTATGTGCAGGAAGACTATAGAAGCTCAACTTAATGAAGTGACCTTAAATAACCCTTATGTGCCTGTCCTTGCATCATCAGTTATCTATTCTTTCCCACTTACCTTAGCAAACCCAAGATATCTTATTTTGAGTACTATTTAATGTGGTGAAAGTAAAACTATGTATCAGAATAGAAAATATCATGTAGATGTGGGCAAATACATAATTTTATATTTGGAATGGTGGAAACAGTAATTTCAATGGCAGAAATAAAATTTTTAAATGTGTATAAGATCATGTCTTTAAAAATGAATTTAGTACATTATAGTATATTACTAAAAATCTCACATACCAGAAAGCCTATAAATAATTAAGTTCCCTGCTATAGAGAGGGATTAATCACACAAAAATTGTAGAACTGAAGAAAACATTTGGTTCCCAATGAAAACCAAATATTCACATTTTGACCCATTGCAGGTAACAAAATTTAGATTTTATAGGTGTTAAGTGGTACCAATTCCAACTCGATCAAATAATTCAATAGACATCTAGAATCCTTGTGGCATTGGATCAGTAATGACAACACGGGTGGAAAGTTGTATGGAAAATTGAAAAAAAACAGTTAACAGTAATTTGTTTTGCTCTGAGCTTGCAAAAGGAGAAAATATACAGTAAGTTATACTTAACTCAGTTGCTGAGTCAAAGTAATCACTACTATGCGTACTGACATTTGGAGATATAGAATATAAGCCGGATAAAAACCTACAACCTGCTCAAGAATAACTTTACATGCGAAAACAAAAAGAATTACATGGTACTTAGGCCAATTTTTACCTCAACATACATAGAAGTTGTTAGTTATGAGACTAGTTTTAGAATTTCATTAGATCAATTGGAAAAGGAGAGACTTTTAGAAGAGTGTGTGGCTCCTTCCCAAGTCTTTAGGACATTATATTATATAGAATTCAGACAAGGACAAAAACATTAGCCCAATTGGTAGCAGCATCAGTTTCCAGAGAAGAATAACTTGAGATGTATGTTAGTGAGTAAGAATAAACATTAAATTTAATCTTCAGAACCCCAAAATATAAGTTTTGGATAGAGCCAAAACAAGATCTGGGTGGGACCTAAGCATTCTTTAGAGTCATCTGTTTTCCTTAGAATGTCTTTGAGGTCATTCCAACTTCTAGAGTGAGCTCTTTGGTTAGACAATTTCTAGTCATGTAAAACTAGGTTCAAACATATGGTATTCAGAGAAGACTAGTACCTCTAGTGTGAGGGCTTGCTGAGCCCTTTCTAGGGCTGCACTAGAGTCCACCTTCAACCCAAATCTCAACTGGGGCTCTGAGAAGCTGTAGCATGCATAGTAGCCACATCTAGGTAAAACTCTCAGCATATTGGCTAACCCATACACCTTAAACCCATCAGTAAATTTACCCCATTCATGTGCAGACTTCTCCTGGTAGAACTGAATGCGTGAGAACAATTTGTCCCAACAGTTATGAAAGTGGCTGAAGTAGTGCTGTGGAGAGCTTAGAACTTGATCAGATACTGAAGATGCAAAGATCATTCACTGCATCCCAGGCAATTGCCAATTGTTCTGACTTCTGTCTTGCCACTGGACTCTGATGACTATGGAATTCTGTCTCACTTAAATGCAATTCATGTGCAAGTCAGGGCATTACCTTGTATTGTCATTGATTCTCTTAGACAAACAACAGATTCAAACAATATAATAATTAATAAAGTTTTCTAAACAATGCAACACAATATATCCCTACAAAGTACATCTAGCCTAAAGTTGAAACTAAATAAATTATATGAGATAAAAATATTATAGCAATTGAGGCAATAGTAATCTCTTCTGAAATTACTGTAATTATATTATAAAATAAAATACAATTGTTGATATATGCTAGTAGGAAAAGTAACTTGTATCTAATGGGATATATTCTACATGCTACAGATTTTCTCAACAGCTATTGTGATTCAATTCCATTAAACCACTCAGTTCATTTTGAGGAAAGCAGGGACAACATTTATTTATTTATTTTAAATTTTATTTTTATTGGCATGCAAAACACACTTCCATATTGGCCATCATTGTAAGAGTACACTCATAGTACCCAAAACCACCAAATAAAACCATAAATACACTGATGTGAAAAATGCCTCCAACAATTCTTTTTCTGAAGCAACAACATTTATTAAGCCCTTATTATGTGCTTAGTGCTAGAATAGTACAGAAAGGTAAAAATAGGGTTCTGCCTTCAAAGGGCTTACATTCTAATGGGGAGATAACATACAAACGATTATTTATATACAGGATATATTCTATGGAAAGGGAAGGTAATCTCATTAAGACTGCTTAAGTAGCCAGAGGTGGGTAGGACTGAGAAAGATTTATTTCAGAATTCAGGGTTTGAGCTGAGTTTTGAAGGAAACCAGAGGTGGACTTGGAGAGAGATATCATTCCAGTAATGAAGGATGGACTGTGAAAAGGCATCTGTTATGGACAATGTATAATACTAGATGTAGGGGATACGAAAGCAAAAACAAAATGAATAATTCCACCTATCAAGAAGCTTGTGTTCATCTTGAAGATACAATGAGAACTGAGATAAATATAACAGGAGAAAGGCAATGAAAAGAGGCTAAAGAGATTAGTTAAAGATAGATTTTTAGAAATATTTGATGTAGACCATTAATAGATTAGGGAAAGTGAGAGATCAGAGAAAATTTCAAAGAATAGGTAGCACCAGAAATAATCTTAAAAAAGGAAGAGAATTGGCAATGGAAAAAAAAGGAAGAGAATGCTGAAAGGCAGAACATAGTAGGAAGTGCATTTCAGGTTGTGAGAGAGGGAGGCAGCATATTAAAATGAACTCCAAATCTAGCATTTCCCCGTTATAACACACTACTATAGCAAGTTTGGAAAAATGATAGGTATAGATATAGCTAGATGACACAGTGGACTTTAAGCCCTGAGCCTAAGGTCAGAAGATTTGAATTCAAATGTGGCCTCAGAAACTTACAAGCTATGTAACCTTGGACAAGTCACTTCCTGTATTTGCCTGAGTTTTCTCAGCTGTAAAATGAAGATAATAATGGCATCCGTCTTCTAGGGTTGTTGTGAGTTTCTAATGAGATTTAACTTTTAAAGTGCTTCTCAGTGCCTGGCACATAATAGATGTTATATAAATGCCAATTATTATTAAATAGAAATGATTAGAGACAAGGAGAAAAGGTTGGGAAGAGTTCTGATCAGAAGAAAAAGGATTCTTTGTTATCACAGTGAAATTATGCTGCTGACACAGAAATACACTCTTTTTGTTCAGTTGTTTCATTTGTATTCAAGACTTCATGATCTCATTTGGGATTTTCTTGGCAAAGATACTGGGATAGTCTACCATTTCCTTCTCCAACTCATTTTACAGATGAGGAAACTGAGGCAAAAGAGGTTAAGGAATTTGCCCAGGGTCCCATAACTAGTAAGTATCTAAGGTTAGATTTGAACTGAGGTCTCCTTGATTACATGTCTAGCACTCCATACATTGTACCACCTTGCTAACCTGAAGTACATTATAAATATCTACAAAATTATGATAGAAAAATCACTGGGCCCTTCACAGTGATCCTTGAAAGGAAAGAAAGGAAACAACTTTATAATCAAACATACTCATTTTCTGGAATGTCATCTTTTTGGAGACATCAGAGAAATCTCTAGTTCTTTTGATAGGGAGATAGGAGAATCTGTTCTTAATTATCTAGGAATCCTTCATCACTTAAATAACCACCAAAGAAACTGCCTGTATTTTATATACTATTCATTTACATGTATATAGCTATAATAAAATATAGTCTGTCTTGGGTTCAGCTAGAAATCTGGCTGTCATCCCAGTAAAAGACAAGTATATAAAATCTGAATTTCCTCATCTGTTCATTGAGTTACTCCTCCCTAACCTCAACTGCATATATTAATTTTAGTGTCAACCTAATATATTGTCATTGTATTTTGGTGAATAGACCATACCTTAATATGTTCATTAAAGTATCAGTGGGAATTGGAGACTGGATTTTTTCTTTATTTTTTTTATTATGAACTCAATAAAAACAAATATTTCAATTTACTAAGAAGAATAAGAAAGAGGATTATGTAAAAAACTATGGACTTGGCTATTTTTAAAATTATCTCATATATATGCATGTATACATACATATATGTAACAAAACTGCTTTATTTCTAAACATCTTTTGTCTTCTTTGTGATTTCAAAAATGTTTCACTGATTTTTTTGCATGCCTATCTAATCTATTGCTTATCTACACCTTCCTAAAAGAATCTCCCTCTTTGTAACAAATATGTATAATCAGGTAAAAGAAAACAACACAGTGACTGTGAATACTTGTCTTATTTGGCACCTCTGATCAGTCCATTACCTCTTTACCAAGAAAGTAAGTGTAGTCTTCCATCATCACAAGATATCTAATTAGCTGAAGCTTCTTAGACCAACTTGGCTTTCTAGTAGGAAATTGCTATTCTTTCTCTCCATGGTAGAAGAGTATAACATAAGATTCAGAATGTCTGTTTCTGTTTTGGACTCCTAAAATCCTCTATTTGAAAGGAGTGACAATCCTCACTTCTTTGTTTAGACTCAGGCTGTTATATCCAGGGGCAACTCCTAGGAGCTATTCTTTGTTGTAGATTCCCAAAGGCTGCTTCCATATGGTCTCCAGCATTCTTCTTCTCTATAAACAGCTGCTGGGACCCTGGGGGTTGGCCCAGGTGATCTCTGAGGTCCTGTGTAGTTCTAAAAGATTATGGCCTTTGTTGCATCCACAACTGTGGGTACTTTACCACTATCAATGCTCATAGCACTGAACTTGCTGAGCCTGCTACTGGTGCTCTGGTGTCTTTTCAAACAATAAATCCCCTTTCAAAGAATTTGTGACAAATGTTCCAGAATTGTATTAAGGAAGCAAATATGTGCAACTTCCCACAACTTTATACCCCTAGATGAGTGGTTCCCCAATTTTTTTCTTGCAGCACTATTATTTGCCAGGAGAAATCAATTTTTTGTGGAATTCTTTACAAGTTAAAATTCCAAATTTATGTTTTTATGTTATTATACATAATAGACTATTGCTTACTATATTATGTATGATGGGTATGTAAATTTGCATTAAGCAAAACTATATGTGTGTTTGTATGTGTATATATACATGTATGGGTATGTTTAAATATGTGTGTATATATATATATATTTTTTTGCACTAACATCACATCCAAATTTTCATGTCATGCCTAGCAAAATTCTTGGCATACCCATTTAGAACCACTGCCCTAATTGCTCCCTAATTGTTGCCTGAGGCAGCTGGGCACAGTGTCTGAGTAATTAACATTCATAAGCACTGTGAAATAAAATGTCAAAACTATGCCTCCTGCCTTCAAGGAGCTCACATTCTAATTGGAAAGATAGAATATAAATAATTAGATACTCATAAGACATATACTAAAGGGAAATCATCAATAATTGGGCAGAGGCAGGGTGGAGAACTGGGAAGGAAGATTTCATGAGGTGGGGATTTGCACTGAATTTTGAAGGAATTCAGGAAAATGAAGAGGTGAGAGTGAAGAGGGAGAAAATTCAAGACATATAGAAGAGTCTTGCAAAGAAGAGGAGATAGGACGTAGAATGTCTTTTGGGGGACATTCAATAGACATTCAGTAAACATTGTAAGTGACTACTATGTGCTAGAAGAATCTTGCTAAGCACAGGGATATAAAAAGAAACAAAAGATAGTCCCTGCCCACAAGGAGTTTTCAATATAATGGAGCATCTAGTTAGCTAGTAGAGATGATGGAACAGTGTATGGAGGGAAATAAAAGGTAAGAAGGGAAATATAGCAAGAATCCTGGTCTCAAAGAGTTTTACGTGCCAAAGAGAGGTCTTTAAAATTGATCTTGGTGGTTATCAGGAGTCCTAGAGTTTGTTAGGGAAGAGGTTTAGATGGTCAAATCTAAGCTTTAAGAAAATCACTAGCTAGATAATTTGGTTTGGGGACTTGAGGCAGGGAGACCAATTAAAAGACCATTGAGGTAGTCCAGATAAGTGCTATTTCCTTGCCTTGAAGGTTTTGGTAGTGGAGGAAGGGAGGTTTAATATTCATAGTCTCTAAGGGCACACTCCTAGTGTGCTGCATTATTTAGCTTATTCCCTCAGTCTTTGTGGACCACAGTCTTAGGTTTCAAGGTGTTACAAATAAAATCACCAGTTATAAGCATTTATTAGCAAAGAGAGAGAGAGAGAGAGTGGAGAGAGAGAAAGAGGTTCCAGCCTAACTAGAACCAATACTCCATTTTGCTGACTGGCTATGATCACTTGCCAAAGATGGCCTCACCAGATAATAAAATCATACAAAGAACAAAATCACCAGCCCAGTGGCAGGTATGGAAACCAATCAAGGAAATAAAAAAGCCCCCCTCCTTCCTGAGCTCACATCTTAAACCCCATTAGGTCCTCTTTCCATGGCAATGTTGGGTTGGCTCTGCCATATTGTTCCTGGGACTGCCCATTCTTACAGGGAATCCAGGAGTCTGGTCTTCCAACAAGCAATATAACTTTGTGACTCCTTTGTCCTACCACCATTCCATTTTCATTTTTCAGTCATGCTTGACTCTTTGTGACCCCATTTGGCGTTTTCTTGGCAAAGATACTAAAGAGGTTTACCATTTCCTTCCCCAGATCATTTTACAGATGAGGGAACTGAGGTAAGTAGGATCAAATGACTTCTCCAGGGTCCCACATCTAGTAAGTCTCTGAGGCTCTATTTGACCTCAGAAAGATGAGTTCTCCTGACTTCAGGCCTGGCATTCCATCTACTGTGCCACCAAACTGTCACATTTAGAAAATAAATTCTTCAAAGACAGGATATGTCTCAATTTTTTATTTCTGTCTTTAGGACTTAGCACAGTACCTAGCAAATTGTCCATGTTTTTTCTCCTCCCTTTCATAGCTAAATTATTAAGGGAAAAATCTGTCTTATCTTTCCCCACAAGGGTACCCATACCTCTGAACTTCTGAAATTATTTGATATCCTTCCATTCACCCAGGTTCAAAGCTTTAGAGTTTCCCCAGGTCTTCATTCTCTTTCACTCTGTATATCTAATCAGTTCTAAAATTGTAAGAATTCTAGTTCTTCTACATTTCTTTGTTATCTCCTATTCTCTACAAATAAACTCCACCACTTCTAATTCAGACCATAATTAATTGTTATTTTTTGTTGTTTTTTTTAAAGGTGAGTCTTAATTTGGGGAGGCTACATCATAAAAAGCCAGTAATTAGACTGGGGGATATAACAAACACCACAGAGGCAATTCCTAACTATAGAAACAAGTAAGAGAAAATGATGCTAATATGCACCAGGGATATTAGGGCCAACCTTTAGCTCCACCTCATAGACAGGAGCTCACATTTCTTCTAATAGCAGCTGCAGTGTACTAATAAAAATTCTCATAGCCTTTAAGTACAAATTACTTGAGTAACAAGAAAGCACTGCCATGCAACACTGCACAGAAATATGATGTGATTCAGTAATTCCTCAGAAGACAGAATTTTCTCTAGTAATAAGAACAGAGGTTTACAAATAAGAAATGTTTGCCCACTTGACTGTTGGCAGATTACAGTTCAGAGGATCATAGGTTCTCTAGAGAAACACTAAAACAGCTCCTGCCCTCAAGAAACTCATATTCTAATGTAGTTTGCCACATGTAAATAACTCAATACTGAAAAATAAAATACTGGGAAAAGGGGAATAATTAGATGTCAGACAAACTGGGGACACTCCCATACCTCACAAGGGAAGAACTGACAGGTAAACACAGGGAAACAAAATGGGGATGTGAGGTTTGGAAATGACAGTTGGTCAGCTAAATGACAATCTATTAACCAGGGAAAGCCAGTGAAGCAGGTAACTTCAAGATTTGGGTTCTTAATGGTTTAGAGGAGACAGGAAGTACAAACTTATTGATATTAAATGAGAGAAGTAGAAGAGAAGGGTTTTCTATACTATGGAATAGCCCAAATGATTTAACTAAACTAAGGTCTAAACTAAGCTAACCCTCTAACTAGAATAAGATGGGGCTGGAGAGGTGGGCTTCTCACTACACTGATCCACGGTGCTCTTAGATGATCACAGATGTCACAGGAACCAGGAACAAGTCCTATACACAGCCAGTCAATCCAAAACAGCTCTAGGGAGTAAGGTAGATACATCTGCTGTCTACCAGCAGATAATCAAGACCTGTCCTCTACCTAGGCCATGATAGTTGCTTGAAGTTTCTTCTTCTCAGTGACATCCAAATCCCACTCTATCAGCTCCTTGGATACTTAGCAAAGCTGGACCACACAGCCAACATCTCCTTCCTTCAGCTTGGTCAAACGACCCTCATTCTTTCAAAACCCGGCTTCATTCCATTATGGAATGTCCATGAAGTTCAAGATTTCCTCAAGCTGTCATCTATACTCCTCCTCATAATAATACTTACAAGATATATTCAGGGAAGAAGATGTATCTCAGAGGAGAAAACATTTGGAACTGGACAAACTGGTAAAATCCTCCTATAGCAGAATTTTAAAGGAAACTAAGAAAGATAAGATAGGAAGTGACATGGGAAAATATTATAGGCATTGGAGTTAGCACATATAGGGAAAGGAAAGGGATTATAATGTAGAGTCACAGAGATGGTTAGTTGATCCATTAGGCAATTAGTTGACATTTCCTTCCTCTTTCCTTGTATTTGGGTCCCCTATAACTTGCACAGTATCTTGTGCACATTAGGCACTTAATAAATGCTTGTTGATTGATTGATTTGTGTAGTAATCTAAAGTGCTTTAAATTGTCCTCTGTTCAATAAAACATATGTATTATATGTGTGTATATATTTGTGTGTATTTTCATATATACACACATGCATACATACATGGCAAATCATTTAGTTTATCACTGTAGGTCCCAAATCTTGTTCTCATAACTCCTTACACTCTTACAGATTTTTTTTATTGATATCAGCAATGAAAAAATAATTTATTTGGTGGAAGCCTTCTTAGTCCTTCCATTGTTTTCCCAAAGTGAAAGAACATAATTAGCAAAGCCGTTGCTGACTTTAACATGATAGATTCATCTATTTTATTTTTAATTAATTTGTTACATTAAAATATCCATTTAACTCTCTCCTTCCCCACCCCACCCCTATTAGAGAAGGCATTTTTGACAAAAAGATACGTGTACATCTAAAACTGTCTTACTTATTTCTATTTATCAGTTCTTTCTCTGGAGCTAAAAAAAATTATTGAGGATCCCTGAGAACTTTGGTTTATGTGATTTATATCTCCTTATATTTACCATATTAGAAATTAAAATGTCTTAGTACTAAGATGCAAATAATTTTGACCCTCTGGATCTCCTGAAAGGGTCTTGGAACCCCTCAGTAGTCCTGAATCACAATGTGAGAACCACTGTTCTGGACAGTTCTCTAAGGCAAAGGAATTGTCAAAAGATGTTGGCAGAAGGAGTTTTCCCAACAGTTTCCTATATCAATAAACTCACCAGTTCAGTCCCTATTCTATCCCCTGTGCATCTACTGAGCTATATAATCTGCCAATAGTCAAGAGAGCAAACAGAATCTTGACTCATAGATCTCGGCTGTAATTACCATAGCATACTCTAGTCTTCTGAGCAATTGCTGAACAATCAGTTACTCACTGGGTTCCTATGAAATGTTGCATTGCCGGCAGTCTCAGTACTTTCCTACTCCTCAAGCAATTTATACTTAAAGACTATGAGAATTTTAATAATAGACTGCAGCTGCTATTAGAGGGAAATAGAAGCTTTTAAATGTGAGGTGGGGCTATAGGTTGACCCAAATGCCCTGGTGTACATTAACTTAATTTTCTCTTACCTGTTTCCATAATTAGAAATAGCTCTGTGGTGTTTATTATGTCCCAGTCCAATTACCTGATTTTTATGATATAGCTTCCCCAAATTAAAGATAACATTTATTAAACATGAGAAATAATAATTAAAAAGCGCCAGAAACAACACAACCATGTGCAACACATCATCAATGCACGTTTGAATTATTAGAATTGCAAGGTGGATTGTTCACTAGAGTATGTTGTTAAGACAAATATGTAGGTAATAAAGTTAAAAAATGCTATGGCATGTGTTTGTTTAATTGTATTCCGAGAGAAAACTGTCACTGTGTATGTTGTAGCATTTAATGATACTTCTGTGTGTAATAAAGGCAGAAAGCACTTTTATTAGTTACAAACTGGAGAGTAGCTTTGGGTCCTACTTATTTATGGGTACTACTCCCTCCCCCCAACTTTGTGTTTGAATTTCTGTCAAATGAAAATTCCTTTGGTTTAAAACAAAACTAACATGTATCAATTGACAAGCATTCATTGAGCACCTATAATGTACATGTAAGTCATATGCAGATTCGAGAATACAAAGATAGAATAAACAAACCTTGCCCTCAAGGAACTCACTCTTGTAGTGCTAACATACACATACATAAAAGCTGTAAAAAAAAAAAAAAAAAAGGTGAACACCACCATGAACAGTATAGACTTCTAGTGCTATAGAACTTTTGAGAAAGAAAATGCCAGTAGGGAAGAGAAATTTTGGGAACTTGAGCTTTCAAGGACTCATGGAATTTTGATAGAAAGAGAGAAGGAAAGCTGGTCCAGGTGGGAAGAATAGCAAATATAAAAATATTCTATAAATCAACAACAAAATCAAATTAATATAATTTCTCCAGAAAACAAAGATCAGGGTGCTTTTTAAGGGGTTATAAGGTGGAGGATATTCAGTTATTCTTGTTATTCCAAATTCAAAGTAAAAATAAAAACAAAACAAAACAAAATAGCATTTGGGTTATTGCAGAGCTAATCCCAGATATCATGTTGGGTCAGGCTATTTTATATGCCTGTCAGTGTGTGTAAGGAGAAGCTGATCTTTACTATGGCTTGAAATCCATATACAAAATAATTGACCTTATTTCTAAATTTGTCAAGTAGTTAGCACAAATTGCAACTAGAAATTAATGATAGTAATATCTATAAACATATGATTATCTTCTCATCATTCGCCACACCAACCATTCTTATTTAACATACTTGCTTCTGGTTTTAATCTTTTATGCTTAGAAAACCCAAATTCCATTTTGTCATGAAAGGCAGCTTATAAAAGGGGATTCCATATCAGAGACTGGAATCAAGAAGATCTAGATTGAAATACAATCCATTGACACTTTCTAGCTTTATGAACATCTGCAACTTGGGTAGTGGTGCTATGGATAGAGTACAAGATGTAGAAAACCCAATTTTGAATTCTGCCTCAGGTACTTATTCAGTTTCCTCATCTGCAAAATAGAGATAATAATAGCACCTGTCTTTCAGGGTTGTTGTAAGAAGTAATGGAGGTAATCAATTTATCAATAAACATTAAGTACTTTTTATGTGTGAGGCATAGCAGCTATGCCACTTAAAACAGTTTGGCTTTACAAGAAGGTACAAGAAGAGGCAAAAGATAGTCCCTGCCCCCAAGGAGCTTAAAATCTAATAAGGGAGACAACATTCAAACAAATCTATAGAAAGTAAACTATATATAGGAAAAATAGGAAATAATTAACAGAAGGAAGACATTGGAATCTATAGGGATTAGGGAAAGCTTCTATAGAAAGTGGGATTTTAATTTTAATTTAAAGAAAGCTAGGGAGATGAGTAGTTGGAAGAGAGAAAGAAGACCATGAGGGGCATGGGGAACAGCTAGAGAAAATGGCAGGGGGCTGAGAAATGGAGTGCCTTGTTTGTGAAACAGTCAAGAGGCCAGGGTCACTGGATCAAAGATGATATTTTGATGAGTAAGGTAGGAGGGGGCTAGGTTACAAGGAGCTTTGAATGCCAAAAAGGATTTTGTCTTTGGACCTGGAAATAATAGGATGCCACTGGAATTTCTTGAGTTGGGGATAGGGTGACAGAATCAAACTGGACTTTAGGAAAATGGTGACTGAATGGAGGGTGAATCAGGGTGGAGGAAAACTTGAGGCAGGCGGACACCCCAGTAGAATATTGCAATAATCAAGGCAAGACCTGATGAGGACAGATTAGATATGGGGGAGGAGGGTTTAGGAGATAGTGAGAAATCTGTGATGACTCATGTTGTGAGCCTGAGGGACTGAGAAGCTGGTGTTATCTTCTACACTAATAGGGATAGTAGGAGTGAAAAAGGTACTAAGGACTGATTGGTTGAAGAAATAGAGGAATTAACCTTGGTGAGAAATAAGACCACAGTATCATGAGACATAAGAAAAAGGGAGGAGAAATAGAAGTATTGAAATCTGTATAAAAGGGGGTGGATATGATATGTTGATGTATCTTTCTATGATTATTAAACTATTACTAAATGTAATAACTTTCACTATAGCATGGTATAGGGCAGTGATTCCCAAACTTTTTTGGCCTACTGCCCCCTTTCCAGAAAAAATATTACTTAGCCCCCTGGAAATTAATTTTTTTTAAATTTTAATAGCAATGAATAGGAAAGATAAACACACCTGTGGCCATCACTGCTTCCCTGGAATCCTGCAGCACCCACCAGGGGGCAGTAGCACCCACTTTGGGAATCACTGGTATAGGGGATAGAGGGATAACTTCCAGTTAGGAAAACTTGGTTTGAAGTCCTGTTGCACTTACTAACAGTATGGCACTGGACAAATCTCTTAACCTCTCTAATTTTCAGTGTTCTACTTTGTAAAAGGAAAAGAGTTGAACTAGTTGTCACCTAAGCCTCCTTCAAGCTCTAAAACTATTATCTTAAGATATTATACTTGAGTCTGCCTTAAAAGCTTTTTTAATTTCCCTTTTGAGGGACAATGGAATCTAAGAAAGTAAATAAGCATTTACAAATGCAATTATATCCATCAGTCACTGTATAAAGTGCTTACTAAATATTTTCTCATTTAATCCTCACAACAACTATGGGAGGTACATGTTATTCTTATTTTACAGTTGAGATAAGTGAGGCTGATAGAGGTTAAGTGACTTGTCTAACGTAACAGCTAGTAAGAGTCTGAGGTCTCTGTGGCTAGATTTGAACTCGGGTTTTCCTAACTTTGGGATAGTTAGGTAATATGGATAGGATTATAGGCTTGTAGTGAGGAAAACTCTTCTTCCTTAGTTCAAATATAGTCTCAAACACTTATTAGCTGCATGACCTTGGGCAAGTCACTGAACCTTGTTTGTCTCAGTTTCTAATCTCTAAAATGATCTGGAGAAGGAAATGGCAAACCACTCTAGTATCTTTGCCAAGAAAACCCTAAAGAGTCAGAAATAATTGGAAAATGATTGAACAATAGATGAGGTTTAATTAAACAAAAACAAATTCTTTAAAGCTTAATAATTACTTCTTCTATTGTAAACTTTTTGAAGCATGCTTGCTTTGTCCCTTAAAAGAGGTTCTGAATTGGATTTTTAACCTTTGCCTGTTGAGTCCATTGACATAATTAGCTATACCTCATCCTAAATACAGTTTCTTCTAGATACTAGCACCTATTTTTAAAAGGTTCCTCCCAATATGCAACAGCAGGAAAGAAAAGTGTATTAGTTAATAGTATGAACCCCTGTAGTCACTAAATAGTAGAAGTTCAGGAGCATACACAACATCAGGTAGGCATCAATGAATTATCATCTGCATCAAGAAGTTATTCCAAGGATGGCCAGGTTTCTCAGTAGGTATAGTACCAGGCCTGGAGTCAGGAGGATCTGGGTTTAAATTCTGACCTCAGATAATAACTACCTGTGTGACCCTGGGAAAATCTCATTTGATTAGCCCTTGCCTTTCTGTCGTGTCATTACTAAGGCAGGAATTAAGGTTTTTTGGATTTTTTTAAGAAGTTATTCCAATAGTCCAGATAAGAATTGATAAGGACCTGATCTAGGACAGTGGCTGAATGAGTAGAGAAAAGGAAGATTATGCCAAAATTTTGAATTCAGAAATTACAACATATAACAAATGATTGGATATATTGAACATGAGTGAGGAGTTTAAGATGAAACTAATTTTAGAAATGAGTGTCTGGAAAGATCAGTGGTTCAACAGTAATAGAAGAGACTGGATAAAAGGTGGGTTTGAAAGGAAAGAGAGGGAAAATGATGTATTTTCTTTTTGGGTGTGTGGAATTTGAGATGCCCTTGGATCATTCATACAATACAGACTATCTAATAGCTAGTTCATGATGTTGCATTAGAGCTCAGGAGAGACAAAATATGACTGGATATATGTGTGTGTGTGTGTGTGTATATGTGTGTGTGTATGTTTGTGTCTATACATATATACTTTGAATTCAATACTCTTTTTTCCTCTATATTCCCTTACATGGATACCTCATTAGCCCTTATGGATTAAAATTAAAATATAAAACTATATAATATAATTTATATTAAACTCATTTAGTTAGAAATCATCATTTTAATCCATAAGGCTAATGAGATTTTCATGTGAGGAAATGTAGAGGAAAAAAGAGGACTGAAGCCAGAGTGTTAGGGAACACCTACACTTAACATATGTGAAGTGCTGAAGATCCAATAAAAGAGACTGAGAAATAGTAGTTAGACAATCAGGAAGAAAAACAAGAAGAGACAATGTTAGGAAAATCCAGAGTGGAGATAATATCCTGGAAAGAGTGGCATAGTTTTATACCATTTTCTTTAAAATATTAACAACTTTGTAGCCAAGTGGTGTACTAAGCGTAGAATCAGAAAGACCTGAGGTAGATATTTACTAAATTATGTGAATCTGGGCAACTCACTTAGATTTTTTCAGCCTAGGTTTCCTCATTTTATGAGTAATTTAGATAATTATAATGTTTGAAAAATTGTTTTTCTATGTATACCTTTTGACTCAGCAATTCTACTATTAGGTTTATTTCATAAGGTGATTAGGGAAAAAGAAAAAGAACTTTTATGCTCTAAAATATTTATAGCACCTCTCTTTGTGGTAGCAAAGAACAGGAAATTGAAAGGATGTCCATCAATCAGGGAATGGCTAAACTAGTAAGGTAACTTGCTAACTATAATTGTGATGGAAAACTTATCTTCTGTAAGAAAAGATAAGCAAATTGATTTTTTTAAAAGAATGGAAAGACTTACATGAAATTGTGAACAGTAAAATTAGCAGAACGAAGAGAACAGCAATAGAAACATTGTTTGAAGAATGATTTGTATATGTCTACCTCCAGAGAAAGAACTGATGAATAGAAACAAACAAGACAGTTTTATATTTATATATCTATATATACATATACAAAAAGATATAGGTGTATATGTATATATATATATACACACACACATGTCTTTTTTGTTAAACGATGCCTTCTCTTTTTTTTTCTTTGCCAAATAATATTTTTTTTTAGAAAAATTTTCCATGGTTACATGATTCTTGTTTTTACTTTTCCCTTTGGTCCCCTAGCCCCCCATACCCAACACGCATTTCCACTGATTTTAACATGTGTTATCAATCAAGACTTATTTACATATTATTGAGAGTTGCATTGGTGTGGTCTTTTAGTGTCTACATCCCCAACCATGGCTGCGTCAACCCATGTGTTCAAGCAGTAGTTTTTCTTCTGTATTTCCACTCCTGCAGTTCTTCCTCAGAATGTGGGTAGTGTTCTTTTCCATAAATCCCTCAGAATTGTCCTGGGTCATTGCATTGATGCCAGTACAGAAGTCCATTACATTCTATTTTACCACAGTGTATCAGTCTCTGTGTACAATGTTCTTCTGGCTCTGCTCCTTTCACTCTGCATCAGTTCCTGGAGGTCTTTCCAGTTCACATGGAATTCCTCCAGTTTATTATTCCTTTGAGCACAAGAGTATTCCAACACCAACATATACCACAATTTGTTTAGCCATTCCCCAATTGAAAGGCATACCTTCACTTTCCAATATTTTGCCACCACAAAAAGCACAGCTATAAATGTTTTCATACAAGTCTGTTTATCTATGATCTCTTGGGGGTACAAACCAAGAAATGCTATGGCTGGATTGAAGGGCAAGCAGTATTTTATCCCTCTTTGGGTATAGTTCCAAATTGCCATCCAGAATGGTTGGATCAGTTCACAACTCCACCAGCAATACATTAATGTCCCAATTTTGCCATATCCCCTCCAACATTCATTACTCTCCCCTTCTGTCATTTTAGCCAATCTTCTAGGTGTGAGGTGGTACCTCAGAGTTGTTTTGATTTGCATTTCTCTAATTATTAGAGATTTAGAACACTTTCTCATGTGCCTACTGATAGTTTTGATTTCTTTATCTGAAAATTGCTTATTCGTGTCCTTTGCCCATTTATAAATTGGGAAATGGCTTGATTTTTATACAGTTGATTTAGCTCCTTGTATATTTGAGTAATTATACCTCTGTCACAGTTTTTTGTTATAAATATTTTCCCCAGTTTGTTGTTTCCCTTCTGATTTTGGTTGCATTATTTTTGTTTGTACAAAACCTTTTTAATTTAATATAATCAAAATTATTTATTTTACATTTTGTAATTTTTTCTAACTCTTGCTTGGTTTTAAAATTTTCCCTTTCCCATAGGTCTGATAGGTATACTATTCTATGTTCACCTAATTTTCTTATAGTTTCCTTCTTTATATTTAAGTCATTCACCCATTCTGAATTTATCTTGGTGTAGGGTATGATAAATGATGCCTTTTCTAGTGCAGGGAAGGAAAGGATGGATGGGGATACCTGGGAATTTTAATGTAACAAATAAACAAATAAATAATTAAAAAACTTGTTTTCATTTCATTTCATTTACAGAAACTTTAAGTGAATCGAATCAATGAATCAAAAAGCATTTAAATCTTGGTTATGTGCCAGAACAGTCCTAGGTACTGAATGTAACATTTTTTTTTCTTGAAATGGATGGAAAAGAACAATTTCATTGCAGTTCTGTGATGCTAGTGTTATAGGAATCTCTCTCCCCACCCCCACATTGGAGACGTGTCTATAACTTTTGGTTTTAGTTAAGATCCTAGGGCTCTTAAAGGCTAAGTGACTTGGCCAGATTCAGAGAGGCCATATACCCTGCAGACAGAATGTAGACCTAGGTTTTCCTGGCTCTCAGGCTAGTTCTTTAGCCACAATACCATGCTGTCTATATTTACCATTTTTAAGTGTACAAATCCAATTACCATCAAAGAAAAGAGGGGAAAGGAAAAAATAATAATGTTGCTTTCCTTTTACTTGAACTGTTTTTCTCTATTTTCTTTCTTCATGAGGTAGACAAATGATCCAGAAGCAAATGGATGTCAGATATTTATTTTGTTAAATAGCCCATCTCAAAAAATGAAATAAAAAAAACAATCTTTCAAGCTGTGTCACAGGGTCAGTAAAAATTCAATGAATTCTAAATATCCTTTAAAAGAATCACAGAATGTTAGAATATTTACTTTACAGATCATATTTTTCCAATCCCTTTTTTAAGTGCCTTGGAGAAATGGAGTACCTTGCCTGTAGTCACAATAGGTGACTAGTAAGTGATAGCAAGGAGCAGAGATAAGATATAAACCTACATCTCTCATCTTGAGGCCTTTGTATACATCACACTTTTTCTTGAACCTTAAGTTGTTTAAATGGTTATTGATATTCTTAATTATAACCCAGAAGTCTTGTAAGTTTTTGAAGGGTAACTTAAATGAAACATAAAAGAAAAATTCAGTTATCATTAGTACATGTTGTATTGAGTGCATTGGTGTCATTCAAATACTTATGAAATTGATTAAAAAAGTTTGGATCCATAAACCACATAGCGGGGCAGATATCTGGCTCCGTGGTTAGAGTGCTAGGGCCTGGATTCAGAAAGATATAAGCCTTCCTTCTGTCTGTAATATATATGGGCTCTCTAAATCTGGGCAAGTCACTAAGCCTATCAGTATCCTAGGACCTTAACTAAAACTATAAGTCATAGGCAAATCTAACAATAGCATCACAGGACCACACCAAAAATTATATTCTTTCCTACCCTGCATATTCCTTTTATATCAGTTCCTTGTGAGTAGGTATTGTCCCACTGTTTTAAGAAAAGTATATTCAGAACCTAGGACAGTACCTGGCACATTACCCATGTGTAATCCTGGGCAAATCACTTAAACTCTGTTTTCCTCAATTTTCTCATCTCTAAAATGAGGTAGAGAAAGAAATGGCTAACTGCTCCAGTATATTTGCCAAGAAAAGCCCAAATGGGGTCATAAAGAGTCAGACATGATGGAAACAACTGAATAGCAAACCACATAGAGCAACTATTTTGGTTCAGAACCTTATCACCTTTTGCATGAACTATTGCATTAGCTTTCTAATTGGTCTCTCTGACTTCAGTCTTCCCTTTCCTCAAAGAAACCTCCACAAAGTTTTTGCATTGACAGTCTTAAAGTATAGATATGTTCTTGTGTTAAATAAGAAATAGATGTAATATAAAATGTTTTGCAAAACTTAAAATACTCTATAGCTAGCTATTTATATGTGTCATTCTGCTACTTAAAACTTCAATAGCTCCCACTTACCCTTAGCAAAATAAATACAATACTTAGTCAAAACCATCTACAAAATAAGTTCCATTTATCTTTTCTGCCTTTTTTTCATAATAGACTACTTTACAAACTCTTAATTCCAGTCAAAATGGTCTGAAAGTTGTTTCTTGTCCATCATATTCTGTCTTTTACCTCTGTGTCTACATATAAAAATAGTCCCTAATATGTTGAAAATGCTCGCTCTTCATTCTTGTCTTTCAGAATCTTTTTCTTCTATCAAGGCTAAACTCAAATTCCACTTCCTAAATGAGATCTTTCCTGATTTCCTCTCTTTCTTTTTTCTCTCTATCCTTCTACTTTTCACCCCACCTTTTCTCCCTTAGTACCCAGAGTCTTAATGTGGCTTAAGCTTTAATAGCTTACAATTGTACTAAGACTTCTGGGATACCCTGTAATTTTTATATAAAGAAATATAAGCTTCTTGAAAGCAAGGACTCATTATTTTTGCATTTGTTACCACAGCACCAATCAGATCTTGGTGTTGAATAGATGCTGAATAGCAGGAGATGAATAGACTAATTTCTACTTTGAAAAAAGTTCCTTAGGTAGACAGGACTGACATGAAAATTACAGCACAGAATTCTAATCCTAGTACCAAGACTTTGGATATAAAAATCTTTTTGAAACTAAGCTTCTTTATCCATAAAATAAGGATAGTAACTGCCCTGGCTACCTTCCAAGGACATTAAGAGCATCCAATGAGTAGGTGAAAATTCTCAGAAAGTTATAAAGCATTATATAAATGATTGAAATAACAATATTAAGAGGAAAAACAAATTTAGCACTGAAACATATTCCTCATAAGAAAACTTCATAAATTTAATCACTTCCATATCATTATAGATGATAAATTTGTTTCCAGTTATGACTAAGCCTATAATGACATGTACTGTATATTGAAGATTGGAAATATAAATAGCAGCAGAAAGATAAAACATGAACATCTGCTCATTCTTGTCTGCAAGAAGATGCTTTAAACACCTAATTCCTGGAACTAATATTTCCATAAGAGAATGCTTCTGGGAAGGAAAGACAAATCTTATTATCATAAGTTTTTACTTGCTGATGCCATCAAGCTCCACTTTGATATTTTCTTTCTTGACAAATCAAAATAAAATATCCTGATATTTAAACCACTCTGATTTTCTACTGAAACTAGATAAAGTTTTAGTGCAGAACATAGTAATTTTAAGCCATAGATGTTATAGAACATTTGTACTCACTAGAAAGTGATGTAAATTATTCATTTTGAAAAATTTAAGCAATTTTTTTGAAAAATGCATTTTTCTGAATTAACTATAGAAAGTAGCCTGATATATTTTAGTTAATATATCACTTCTCCCCTGGAAAACTTTTATCCACCCTTAACTCCTTTCCCCACAATACTTATTGCAATCATTGCTGTACATAGAAGGAACTAGTATTCTTCTTGAATGAATGAATCATAGAACATAGTTTTGGAACTAGAAAGATTCTTAGAGGCTAGCTAGGCCAACTCCTTTATTTTATAGATGGTCCAGAGTGGTTGTCAATCCATTAATCAATCAGTAAAATTTTATTAAGAGCTCAAAGAGCCAAGTACTGTGTTAAATACTAGGGACACAAAGAAAGGCAAAAATAGTCTCTGGCCTCATGAAATTTACACTATTATGGTTACATACATAGTAGACAGCTTACCCAAAGCAGGATTCTCTAGCAATGACTTGCCAAGAGTCAAGTAATAGAGCTTGATTTGAAACCAAATTCTGACTCTAAATTCAACATTCATCTCACTGTCCCATGTTCCTTCAAATAACATGTAACCATTGCAACATGGAAAATGGCAGGGTGGAATTCCTGCAAGATACAGGGTCAAGCCTCACCCAGAATTCCAGGGGACCCCTCCCCTGTCATTTTCCATGTTGCACTATTGAGTGTCTATCATGTACCCAGCGTTAAACTGAGAGATAGGATCTGTGATTTGATCAGTGGAGAGAGCTTCTTGTGTGGAGAAACTCCCTCCATCAAAGTATATGTGTAATTCAGCTATAACATAGACTTTTGCTTGTCACTGAAATTAAGTGACTTGTCCAGGATCACACAGCTAATCTGAACCCTCTATCCACTCAGGCACTCTTCTCTACAGAATGGTTTTGAGGGATAATTTATTCAATTTTTCAGATGACAAGATAAAAACCCCAAAAGATTCAGTAACTTCCCTAAAGTCACAGAACTAAAAATCATGAGAGCTAAGCTCTTAGACTCATATTCTGATTCCTAATCCAGTGCAATGTCAGGTCTGTAATTCCTAGGCAAGGGCAAAAGCCTTGCCACTTAAAAAGAAGTTTTATAAAGAGGTATTTTCTACCATTATGATGATACTCAATTCCGGGCCCTCCAGGGCACTTGCAGGATACAGATCAAACGAGGAATATTGCGAATGTTCATAGAATAAGTTTTTCTGTTATTTTTCACATTTTCATAATGAACTCATAGTCTTTTTTTCTTTCATGAAAACAGTAAAAATATGAGATATAATATATTCTGTGTTCCCTTCATGAGATATTAGACCCTGTAATGAATCTTTACACATCTGGCAACTTTCCCTTTGACTTCAGGACTAGCTTTCTCTCTCTTTGAGTCCAAGAACACAGGGTGTTAAATGAACTACTTAAGAATAGCCTCAGGCAATACACAGTGGTATCTCCAAATAGCAGAGAATGACTGGATGTTGAAACTGGAGAACTGATTGGTTTGCTAGCATTTTGTCTGAATTTGTGCCTTTGCATAAGTTCTCTGTGCCTTGCCTGGAATTCCTTCCTTCTTTACCTCTACCTCTTAGATTCTTAGAAGCTTCTTTCAAGGCTCAGCTCAGATACCACCTCCTAAGGGGAACCTTGTCTTCTTTCCCTAGTTATAAATGATTTATCCATCTTCAAATTATTTTGCATGTACATATCATTTACAAATTGAATCCAACTGTCTAGTATAAGCTGCTAAGAAACGACTGTTTTTCATTTTTACCTCTATCTTCCTAGATTCCATCATAGTACCTTGCACATACTGCATATAGCAAGCACTCAAAATGTTCTTATTGAACTAAGTTGTTGAATTGCAGCATAACCATTTGTATAAAGAAGTCTCTACAATGCTAGTTGTCTCTTTAAAACTAAGTCGTAATAGTTATTTTTACCCTTAACTCAGATAAATCTATTGATTCAGCTAAAATGATCCTAGATAAAGAATTTGGCTCTTCTGATTAATTGTAAGGGATTAAGACAAAGTAGGGGGAACACTGTACACAGAGACTGATATACTATGGTAAAATCGAATGTGATGGGCTTCTGTACCAGCAGCAATGCAATGACACAGGACAGCTCTGAGGGATTTATGGAAAGGAACGCTACCCACATTCAGAGGAAGGACTGCAGGAGAGGAAACATATAAGAAAAACAAATGTATGAATGCATGGGCTGAGGAGGACATGATTGGGGATGTGGACTCGAAACTACCTCACCAATGCAACTAACAACAATTTGGAAATAGGTTTTGATCAACAACACAGGATAAAACCAGTGGAAATGTGCGTCGGCTATGGGGGGGTGGGTTGCAGAGGGTGAAGGGGGAAAGTAGGAGCATGAATCATGTAACCATGTTAAAAAAGAATATTAATAAATGTTAAAAAATAAAAAAATAAAAATATTATATCACTTAAAAAAATAAAATAAATTAAAAAAAGACAAAGTAGGGGAGATGGGGCAGAAGGCAACCTTGTCATATACTTAATGTCATTAGATTGGGTAGTTGACTGTTAGCATTAATACTTCAGCCAAGCTTTTTAAAGATGCCGAGAAAAAGAATGATATATTTTGAATTGACCTATACATGGGGATAGGTCAAATCATATCAGCAAGTGTTTGTTAAACAGTCGGCAATATAATAAGTGCTAGGAATTTGGACGGAAACAGAAAGATAGCCCCCGCTCTCAAGGAGCTTACATTCTAATAGAGAAAGACAACACATAAAAAAATGTACTAAAGAGGGCTAGAGAGAAGGTACTTGAGCAAGGTCATGGAAAAGAATGTTCTGAGATTTACTAACATAACATGGCAAGGAATGAAGACTCAGCTAGTATTGGACACTTTCCATAAAATAAAAGTCCAGGATGGGGTGGAGAACCATCCTTAAGATTGAAGTGTATTTCCAGTCTGAGAAGTCCAGGAGTAAACTTCAAAGGTAAGGAGATTGCTGTTATGTGATAAAAAAGTCCAGACAGTTAGGAGTAAAGTCCATGGAGTAATGAAGACATGGCTGACTTGGGTGCCTTCTCTAGAATAAAGGATCTGAAAGGAACCAGAATTAAGTATGAGATTATGTTTTAAGAGTTAAGGAGAAGACTAGGTGATACTGAAAGGTGCATAACCATAGCACATTCTGTGTTTTGTGGCCTACTATGCTTCCTCTATATTGTTATTATGATGACTGGTGATATTCATTGGCATCTCTGTTGGTCTGGGGTTGTGACTCATAATAATCTGATGCCCACATGCAAACTAGATCAGAATTGGAGCAACTAATGATGGAACCATTGATCAAATGTAGCCTAGAGTTAGTTCTTTCAGATGGCCCAGCTGAGCTTCTGATTTCACAACCTGAAAGATTATTTTTGAGAATAACTAAAAACATGCTAGAGAGACATATGATCAGCCTGAGTAAGTTACAGAATATTACAAATAAGTTATTATAAAGGAGATGTGAAGAGGATGTCATCAAAGAAATATATCATTGTAATGTCAGGAGAATTCAAGGAAGATTCCCAGCACATTGGGTGTCCCCTCTATGGTAAAGATATGGGATTACTTGGACAAAAGCAACCCAGGATGGACAATAGGTTGCAGTTGACGTTATTGTAATTACCCTTCTGGGTTACTTCCCTTTTTCAGACTCCTCCTACTAGAAGGTTGGATCCTGCAGAAGACAACTGCTACCTGAGGATAAAGGGTTCCTGGGAGTATTATACCCCTCCTCTTTTTATGGCTCATGTGCCCTTACTAATGTGTTTCTTCCTTTTAATAACCAGCCAGGAGAATCAATTAGCTGTTAGCAAAGGCTTTTACTAATATGACATAGGGAGAACAGTAACTAAATGTATTCCTTCTATAAGCTCCAATAAACTATCCTTCCACAAATACAGCTTCTGTGGGAATTAGAGTCATATGGTGTTGAGATACACACACAGCCAAGGCAACTCATGTCTCTGGTACTGCAGGGACTTGATGTCCTTTATTTCATCAAAAAGCCCAAAAGAAACTCCCTTTTTGGTATAATGTCTCTCTTGGGAGCATCACTCAGCTAAACTCCCAGGGTCTACTCCTTTCTTGCTCAACTCGATTTCAAGTTTTAATTTTAACTTTAAATTCCATAGCTATTTTCCTCCTCTTCTCTCTTGTCTTTCTTTTTGGTACATCTGTATTCTTACTTCTTAGCACTTAGCTCTTAGTGCCTATCACTAGAAGAAGGGAAGGGATTAAGCATTTATTAAATACCAATTATGTGCCAGACAACATGCCATGTACTTTACAAATATGATTTTCTTTGGTCCTCATAATAACTCTGAGAGGTAAGTAATGTTTTTATACTGATTTTATATTTAAGGACTCCAAAGCAAAAGGCAGCTAAATAATTTGCCTGGGGCTGTCTAGTGTCTGAGATCAGATTTGATCTCAGATCTTTCTGACTCCAGACCCTGTGCTCTATCCGCTAAACCACCCACATGCCTCTATGTAGAAAGCACTCAAATTCTTACAGACTTGATTCTTACTGAGTTTCTAGGTAGTAATGCCAGCAGATGAGCTATGATTAGTAATCCTTCATGTCCTGTAAAAGACATTAGAATCCATGTCAGTGGAGGACAGGAGCACTTTGTGGAATGGAATGCATTTTGGGAAGAGGATAAGGAAAAATTTTTCCCTCCATCATTATCCTATTCTTCTCCTCCTCTCCTATCTTCCCTCCTTTCTCTTTTCTCCTCTCCTCCCTTTTCCTTTTCTTTTCCCTCACCCTTTCTCTCTCTTTCTGGGGAGAACTCTGCCATTATTTTACTTGTACACTTTGGTTTTAATTTCTTGTTTTATTAGGAAGTATCAAATCTTTCTATTTATCAACACTCACTTTGCAAAAACAAGAAGATAACTCTGAATTTAAAACATGACCTGAGTGAGTTAACAGCTGTACAGTATGATAATAATGTGTGTATAATTATATACTGTCAACTACATTATGTGAGGGAGGTTTATCTAGTTTGCATATTAATCAGAACCAGAGAGTCCCTTTTCCTTCTCCCAGTATCAAAGAGATATTAGGGACTATATAATATGGCAAATGGCCAGGGAGACTTGAGATGATGAAGTAGAAGAAAGACAGTGAGAGAAAGGAAGAGTAGAGGTAGTGATTAGAAAATGGAATAGAGGAGAGATTTCCCGGATACATTTGGATCAATTTCATTTCTTTATTGTTGTACCTCATACATGTGCAGATTTACTGTCATGCATTTTCAAAGTGACAATAAAGTTAATCTTGACCTTAAATCTAGTATATTTTCTATGACAGAGAAAAGATCATAAGATCATAGATTTGGATTTAAAAGCCACCATAGAAGCCATTGAATTTGTCCTTTGATGCCATTGAAGATGCCCTATTTTAAAGACATGGAAAGTGAGGCATAAAGAGGGTAAATCTGTTGCTCAGGGCAACAAATGCTGAGGCAGGATTTGAATTGAAAACTTTCTTACTTCAGTGAGACACATTACCCTGTCTGCTATAACACGAGTGAAGGTGTTATGGTTAAAGGAATGGGTAAAGTTAGGAAGAGGAGATGGTTTGAGCAGTAAGACAGATTTCAGCTCTTAGGCTTGCAGTTTCAAAAAATTAATGCTGTCTGGATGAATTCCTCTGAAATTCTGAGACAGGATAGTAGAGAGGAGTTGAAGTCAGAAGATCTGGTTCAAGACAACTTCAGTTCCTTATCACCAAGAACTTCAGACAAGTAACTTAACTTTCAGCCAAAACTGGACAGTTCTTGACCCTGAAACCACATGATCCTTTGCTAAATTCTAACTTGTCTATACCTCCTACACACACAAAAGCCATAAACACATAAAGCCAGAGTCTTGTTTGATTTAGTTGCAAATATTCACTTTGCAAAAACATTCAAGTTAGAAAAGAATTTTAGGACTCATAATGGATTGGGAAATATCTGAATAAATTATGGTACTTGAATGTGATAGGATATTATTGTACAGAAAAAATGAAGAACTCAGAGGAATGTGGGAAGGCTTGTATGAGTCGATACAGAATGATGTCAGCAAAATTTGAAGAAATTCAGGTATCTAGGTGGCACAGTGAAATGAGTACTGAACCAGAATTCAAGAAAATTTGAGTTCAAATCTGACTCAGATACTTACTAGCTTTGTGACCTTAATCTCTCTTTGTCTCTGTTTCCTGAAATATAAAATAAGGGTGATAATAGCACTTTACCTCCAAAAGAAGTTATGCTGATCAAATGTGATTATATTTATAAAGTGGATAGCACAGTGCCTGGCACATAGAAGGTACTTTAAAAATACTTATTTACTTCTTAACATATACAATGACTACAACAATGTAAATGAAAATAAAACCAAAAAATATGTAAACTCTAAATAACTGTAATAACAAAACTCAGTCCCCTAAAACATATAGTGAAGCTTATCCTCTTCTCTTGACAAAGAGATGCCTTCAGAGGCAAACTTTTGCCTATGAACCATCAGATACTATGTTATCTGTTTTGTTTTGACCAAATAAGTTTTCCTTTATTATCAAAGGGGTTTCAATTTTGGTGAAGGGGGGTAGAATGTGGTGGTTTCTATAGAAATGAATGTGATATAAAAACAAAAAAATCTAAACAGCTCTTTTTTAAATAAAAATTTTTATTAAATTAAAATTTCATACTGAGTACACTTTCACTTAGAATAAACCAGTCAAGTCAGCAGGTAACTAGGTAATAGTTTTTTGGTATATCCTTCCAGATAGATAGATAGATAAATAGATATATAGATTGATATATATAGATATATTTAAAACCCATACCTTCTGTCTTAGAATCAATACTATGTATTGATTGATGGCTCTCAATCCACTGAGCCACCTAGCTGCCCCCCCCAAGGTCTATTTTTAATGGCTTAATTCCTTTACTGTTGAATCAGGCAGGCAACCAGGCCACAAGCATATATAAAGTGCTTATCATATGCCAGACACTGTTTTAAGAGCTGAATATTTATATATAAGCAAAAAAAGAAAGACAATACCTTCCCTCAAGGGGATTTAAAGTTGGTTGGTTTGGACTCCTCTCCAAAATGGAGGCCCAAGAAGGACCCACCAGTGAGAGAAGGTGGTGTCATGGAAGTATGTCTAGAGAATTTCTACATGAGACCTGAGGAATGGTCTCATACTTATTTAAAAGCTTTATTGACCAGTCAGCACCTCCCATGCTGGTATACCTGTGTGTGAGGGGTTAAGCTTATATAACAATTGAGTTTATGGTATGTAGGGTTTCTGAGGGAGCAGAAGAGAAAATATCTGTTCAACTGTTGTGTGCTCATAAGCCATGGCCCCTTTTATTTCTTTGTCTCCTATTGACTATGACTATTATAATGATTACCATCCAGAATGTTACGTATGGGTCAAATGAAGAGGCTCTGATGATGAGGTCCGTTTTAGAGCTACCATTCTGCAATTATATTCTCTTGAATCTGTGTTAATTCATTTGTATAGAAGAATCAAGGTGGTACAAGTAGAGGAGTAGCTACCCCTTTGCTAGTACAAAAGATTGTAAACGAAGTTCATTTGCTAAATCATGAGGGTGAATCATGTTATGGCTTAGTCTATAAAAAGCTCCTTTTAAGAGTACTCCTCTGCCTTTCACTCAGCTGACTGATGAACCAGATGGACTGTTAAGCTGGATTTTTCTCCTCATCAAAAGAAAGCTGGCACTCCCATTGAATAGCCCCAGACCAGAAAGAATTTAATTCGTAGGATTTTTGTTTATATCTTTAAGTTGTTGCCTTCTAGTTTTCACTAAACCTTTTTTGGGGTGGGGGGGTTGGGGATAGGAACTATGCTTTTGGGATGGGGAAACTCAGAATGGGTCACACAACTCAATTAGACAATGTGTTTTCAAGTGTCCTTCAGAATATATCACCCAGTATTAACTGTGGAAGAGTTCTGCTTGACATTTGAAGAAGTGATGGCTAAACAAATACATTCCCATCCAGTAATTCAGTTTTAGTCCCCAAGTCTCACCACTCATTAATTGCTTTTCTAATTGCTTTATGTGAAATTGCTGATGGATAGTTTTTACTTGTAAATTTTCTTTCCCTAAGTCTTTGACAGTTGCCAATTTTCTTACTAGATAATTTAGGGTAAGGCTCAGAACTTGCCTGATCATTTACAAATAATTTTAGCACTACTGGATTCTGAAATACCCTAGTGACAACATTCTCTATAGTTTCGTTTCATGTACTATTTCAAGATTTTCAGTTCATGATTATAATTTCCAGGCTTTGTACTGTATATGCCACATGAGGGGTCTTTAGCAATGTCCATATTCCATCAAGGAATCATAGAATCTCAGATTTAAAAGAGATCTCAGAGGCCAAATCATATCTCCAAAAAGAATTCTTCACTACAGCAAAATCAACAAAAGATCATTCAACTTTCCTTTAAGGACCTATTAAGAAGGGGGCTCAGATACTTCTTGGGACAGCCCATTCTGTTTGGGGCCTGTTCAATTGTTTTTTCTTATATTAAGTCTAAATCTGTCCATTTTCAATAGCTACTCATTGTGCCTAGTTTTGCATCTGAGATTGAATAGGATTAGTCTAATATGTCCTTACATGACACAAACCTTCAAATACATGAACACAGTCATAATGTCAAAGTATCCGGCTATCATTAAATGTACCTGATGCTTTTTTTTTCAAATAAACTCCAGTTTACTTTGTTTTTATTCAGTTCTGGGCCAGTATATCTGTCATATTCAGTTGCCATAACAATTATATGTAATCATGCATAGCTTAATGAATTGGTCTTACTCTCACTACTACTCGTGCTGCTGCTGCTACTACTCCTACTACTAGCTATCATATAAATAGCTATTTAAGGATTGCAATATATTTTACAAATATAATTTCATTTTATATTTATATCAACATAGTCAATTAGGTGTCTTTTTTATCCCTGTTATACAGGAAACTGTGGCCAACACAGGTTCAATGATTTGCATGGGTTCAAACTTCTAGTAAGTAACTGAGTCCATATTTGGAATCAGGTCTTTCTGACCCTATACCAGCACTCTATCCACTGTGCAACCTAGAAGCCTCTAGCATAGTTCATTGTATGCTATAGCCTCTAATGTCCTGGGGTTTAAGGTTCTCAGGGTAATTCCATAAAGAAATAGGAATATTAGAGGAATTCACCATCTCTACCAGGGGTTATTTAAGCTCTTTGGTGTCATAGACCATTGGCTAGCTGGCGAAACCTATGGACCCCTTTTCAGAAATAATGTTTTAAAATGCATGGAAATACAAAGGAAATGATTCTGAATTATTAAAACATTTTCAAAACTAGTTTAGGTACTCCAGTTTAAGAACCCATATTCTATAGAGGATCCTGCTTCCATTTTTAAGTCTGTTCAGGATATGCTCCACGACAATGACAAATAATTTTAGTGGACGTGAATCTCCTTGTTTTAATGTCTCTCTTGATGTTAATAATCCAAAGGTAGTTGAATGTAATTATCAAGGAACTTGATATAATCTTGTATAATAATATGAATGACATACTACATCATGTTGGAGAAAAGCTTTTAAGGCTATATTTTGTTCTTCTAAGTCAAATACTGTTTTATAATATACAAACAATAAATAAACAGGATCTTGTAGTCATTACAACATTTATCTATAAAGTTGTGGTGTGCTGTAGAAAACTGCACACAGAATCTTTCTTGCTCTCTCTCATGTTTTTTTAATACTCCTTGATCATTTGTAGATAATTTTTAGAATTATTTTTTTAAAGGTGAGAAATTAGGTCTATGGGTCAGTATTTATCAAAACCTTCTTAACCTCCTTTTTTATTATTAGTCTTTATGATTCCCCCTCACATACTTTAATAATGATAAATACTAGTACTTACATATTGTTTTCAGGTTTTCAAACCACCACACATATTATATTATTTGATTCTCACAACAATTCAGTGACATATGTGCTATTATTGCCACCATTTTACATATGAGCTAAGTGAGGCAGAGAAAGGTTAAGTAGCCTGAGATCACATAGCTAGTAAAGATCTTAGGTGGGTTTTGGTCTCAGGTCTTTCTGGCTCTAAGACCAACACTGTATCTACTGTCCTACCTAGCTTCCATTCTTAATATTTTTTTCTCCCTGACGTATATAAAATAATCCCTATCTTGAAAATCATGTCATCTCCAGTATGTATTTTCTCACCTTGATTTGGTCTACTGCTGATGCCATTTCCAACTTCATCCAAGTGCAAATCTACATCTTCATAAAGTATTTTGGGGACCTTTCATAACAAAACAAAAGTAGTGGATCCACTGTTGTTAGTGGTGAAAATAGCTTAATATGGGATTTCCTTCTGTTTCCTATTTGTTGTACACTTTTCATCCAGTTGTGAATTCTCTTGAGATGATTTGTTTTAATTGGGTCTCATACCAAGTTTTCTATAGATTTATTTTTGTCTTCATTCCTTTCCATTGTCGATGAGGTGAAATACTAAATAATTTTCTTCCATCCTCCCCCATTGTATTGCATATATGTATTTGTACTTTAAATTTCTGTTGCACTCAGTAGCTCTCTGTGTCTCTGTCTCTGTCTCTGTCTCTCTATCTTTGGCAAAGGGATCTCTAGGACACTTTTAATGACCTTACTTTGTTTATTTTAAATAATAGAGTAATAAGTCCTTGCTGTGCTCTGAGTATTGTCCTTTAACACTGGGAATGCAAAGAAATAAAAAGTGTTATCCCTTCTCTCAAGGAGCTCACATTTTAATGGAGAAGACATATCAATAACTAGGCATGCATACATAAGCTATATATAGTATATGTGAAAAATGATCTTAGAGTGCAAACATTACTTGAACTGTGTCTTGAAGGAAGTAAAATTCTTTAGGAAATAGTGATAATGTCAAACTATTTGCCATTCTTCAGTTTCAATGGATTATTTGAAAGGGTCAGGAGGAAACTGTTGCAACAGTAGGCATCTGCTACTTTTTATCATTATTTATCCTTCTATTTTGATGTTGGTTTTGACCTTTACTCTTACTAGGTGATGATCTGACAGCAAACAGATAGCCCTTTCTGATCTGAGTCCCCCATTAGTAATTAGCTGAGTCCTGTCTCTTGAGATAGTGAATTTCGTTCATTTTCATGTGAGGTTGTTTGGGAGCTTGCCATATATAATAGCATCTAGCTTAGTTCTCAAAAAAGGAAGCATATATGTGAGATTTCTGAATAGCCTGGAAGTGTTTGTTCTCTTTATTCCATTAAATCTATACCATATTTTATGTAATATGTAATTACTTTTCACCATTCCTTTCTGTGCCCACTTTTGCATTGAATCCACTAAATATCAACATACACACATGCTTTGTAGGATCTCTTTAGGGTCTTCATAGAATTTTTATACATCTTCGTACCATGAAGCAGATATTGATTCATGAGCTGCAATTATCTTCATAACATAATTAAAATGCATTTTAGGATGATTAAATCAGGCAGTGATTTGTGGGATATGACAGGGAGCTGGGGTGGGGGTTAGATGAAGGGAAACAAGTTGAGATACAAGTTAATGTCACTATAACCTACATGTAAGTTGATGACAGTCTTGATGGGTACGGTGGAAAGAATAAATATGATAGATGTCCATTTTAAAATGGACACAATGTAGTGGAAAATTGGAAAAGAATGACTTCTTTTAATGTTCTTGGGGATCACATTAGAATTAAATATCTCCTTAAGATCTTCTGTATTGCTCCTTGTACCCCATTATTAACCCCCTCTTCACTGATTTATCACTGCTATCCTAAAGTTGAGTTCTTTAACTTGTTCATTGCATTTGAGACACTAAAAAAAAAAAAGAATTTATTTTACCTGTATAGACAAGCATCTCTACATTGTCTTCCTTTCTTTGTCAAATGCTATTGCTAAAATTTTCCCATCCTGAAAGAATAAATCAACATACTTATATATTGAGAACACTAAATTTTATAATCCTATTGATACTCATCAGCTATTAAAAAAAAACAAACATCGGCCATCTTGTTTTCACATTTAAGCCCCTCACTTATGCCATATGGGAAATACTCCTAATGCTACAGCGTCACTGTTTATGGCTGTCCTTGTCGATTTTTGCCTGAGCTGATGACTTTGTGTACATTGATGAATATATTGATTTAAGTTGTAAGAGGCTTTTTAAAATGGTGTTTTAAAGGGGTAAATTATTTCTCCTCTTTCTGATTAATTGCTACACAAAATGCCCCCTCCCCTAATTAATAAAAGAGTGCTCATTTTATTTTGGGATTTTTAAATCAATCATTTGAGTAATGTGGAGAGGGGCAACAGACCTCGAATTAAAACTTCGCCCACAGAATTTCATTATTTGTCTGGGACGAAAGTTGAAAGGTATAGTTGTGCTGTTTTCTCCCAAGGTCTACGCTTTGTGTTTTTCCTCTCCTGAACCAACAGATTTATAAGCCATGTACTTGAGCAGTAAAACCATTTGCCATTTGTGAGAATTGGCTGACATTTCATTTTTCCTGTGCAGACTGCAGATTATGTTGACATGATTTCGTGGGGCTCTGTGCTGTTTCATTAGCATATTGCTCATGACTGAAGCTGAAATGATTTCACTCTTGTGGCATAATATCCAACATTTTTCTACAAGTAGTTTAAAAAATGTATATGGTTTCTTTGAAAATAACAAGGTACTACTTTAGTCCTATAAACACACACACACACACAGACACACATGCGCACGCACACACCCCACATCACATACCACCCAGTATTCTATTAATGCAACAAAATGTATCACAAAAATGGTGTCAGAGGGGAGTGAAAACCTCCATAAAGGCATGATGTGTTTACTGTTGATATCTCTAAATCTTGGCTAGAAAGAGAAGCATTCATGAAATATTGGGCTTAAACCAAGATTACATCAGTATGGTTGCAATATCATACTTGTCAACCAAAGGGATAGAGCTGCCTGAGTGTAACACATGAAAATGAAAATTCACTTTTTGATATAAAGCATAATTCTTTTCTGGTCCATGATGGATCCCTCCCCTCACCCCCACACTGCTCCCCCAGAAACGAGGGCCAGGCAAGACAGCTGTAGCATGGGAAGGCTTTATTTGAATGGCCTGGGAAAGCAAAGTTCTGACCATATTTAATTAAGCTGGCAATCAAATCATTACTGATGCTCTGATTGTAGGCTTTAAAATATGACATTTGCCTTTAGCTAATCGCTCTCTACCACTGTGCCAGCATCAAGGATGCCCAAAACAGGCAGAGCCAGGTTTCAACATTACCGAATTTTCTTCTATTTAAATAGTAATTGTGATATTAGAAATGTAGGTGAGAAGGGTGAGTTATGTTTTACCACTCACTTGCCGTTATTTTCTCTCTTCCTTTCATTATACTGGCATATTTTATGAAGACTGAAAATCTCTCTGCTGCACAAACGCTGCTTTTCCTGACACTAAGCACCTAGATGAAGTATTGTGTGATTGTTTCGGTCACATGTACCTTAGTGTTTAAGCAAAACAGTAAGCCAATTAGCAAGGCAAGTGCCACAGCTAAAAGATGTGCTATGTGCATGGCCTAACTGGCTTTAATGTTTCTCTTCTTCCTCTTACATTTGTGACTGGAAGTATTCCTGGTTGTACTTATAGCACTGCAGAGAAATTCTTAAGGGGGCAAAATATAATTTCATGGTTATTTAAGATAATTATTCCACTAATTATGTACCATTAATTCCATTTCCCATTTGTTTCATTGACATTTTGAAAGGGTACAGGAGATTGTTTCCTGTGAACTTGTTCTTAACCTCCTTCGCCCTTCTCTTCACCCTGCTGGATATGTATGATGTGTTACACTAGCACAGGCAATTGAGGATATACAATAGAGGTGACCTGCTTTCCATGTTACCCTCATTAGAGTAGCATTAAGCTAGAAGCGGGGGAAAAAACCTTCAGTTTTCCAAATTTACATTGATCAAAAACACATTAGCTATCTCTTCTCTCTCACAGTTATTCCACCCTTATCCATGTTCCCTCAGTACAAGATTTTTTACTTTTTCTTCAGGTTGCATTGAAAAGTCAAACACCCAAAGAAACAAAAGAAGTAGAAAAGAAACTGGGACCACTAAATATATTTTATCCCAGCGATGGATTTTTTTTTAAATTTAGGTAGTTCCCCCTAATTTCTCATTACATTTAAATAACAACAACATACACTTATATCTAGGAATGTAAGCAATTTTGTTTCTTTTAATTATTTTATCAAATCAGAAGGAAGAATATTTTAACATGATTTCTTTTGTGTTAAATTCAGATTATTTTTATTTTAAAATATACAAAAATACAAATGTAAAATATATATAAATAAAAATATATAAATTGAAAATATATAAATGCATAATGTTTACAAATATGCATATACATATACCCAAAAAGCACACAGTTCAGAACGTGGTGCTAAATATAATAATTTCCAAAATAGTTTCATTCTGATATGACTAATTATAAGTTTATTCTAAGAGTGCCAGATATTCTTTTTTTCAAACATTTATTAATATTCATTTTTAACATGGTTACATGATTCATGCTCCTCCTTTCCCCTTCGCCCCCCCGCCCTCCCCCCTCCTATGGCCGATGTACATTTCCACTAGTTTTGTCATGTGTCCTTGATCAAGACCAATTTCCAAATTGTTGGTAGTTGCAGATATTCTTTTGAGGAGCTGACAAAAATTACACTAAGAGTAGCATAGTTTAATTGGATAGAAGGTCTGGGAGGCAGGAAGACCTGAATTCAAGTATTACCTCTGATATAGCCTGTGTGACCTTGAACAAGTTGTTTTTCTCTCACTGCCCTAGACTATTCTAAGACTAAGTTGCAGATCAGCTGGCTATCTGCATTGTTGGAGAGGTTTCCTCACTGGAAGCTCCATATTCCAAAGATAGCTCAGTGTAGTAGAGAGAGCACTGGCCTCAGAGTCAGTAAGCAACTCACAAAATATCTGAGTCTCTTTAAAACAATACATTTGAGGCAGATTACGAATTATACTGGTGGAGGGAATTTCCATACCGACACAATCCCAGGTTATTATGTGAAAGGAATAAAAGCAATGAGAGTAGTCCATTGCAAAGTCCATTGTCCAGTAAGAGAATTCTGGGTCGTTGGTGTCTTTAAGAGAAGTTGAAAAACTTCTTTTAGGAGATGTTCTAAAGAGAAATCTTATTCAAGTACAGATTGAACTAGATGATGATGGAGGTTCCAATTCTAAGAGTATAGGATTCTATGAATAATAAGTCATTTGGAGTAACAAGACAACATAATGCAAATGAAAAACTTAAAAAAAAAAGAATGAGCTATTATCCTGTCATAGATGTAGATCAGATGAGACATCGTGAGGCGTGTTACTTTCTTCTAGTCCTTGGAGTAATGTTTAGTGCTCTACTTCAGCAGTATGATGAATGTTGCTCTAGTAGGCAAGAGTACTAATAAACTTCCAAAAGGAATGAGTCCTCCCAGGGACTAATTTGTGCCCTTACTGTTGCCTCATTGCAATTTGTAATCAGTATTAAACATAGAATATTCTTTTCCGTCAAGGCCAGTGGGTAATGTATTTTATTTCTATTTTGTGAAGAAGTCAAATTTGTTCTGATTAATGAAGGATTGGATACAAAGTGTACCCAATTGCTATGGTTGTCTGAGTCAGAGAACAAAAGCTAATCATTATTCAAATCAGTACTATCTGATATTCATAAATGAACGGTGCATTAGTGTGTGTGCTTGTTGTAAGCAATAAGCACCAACAGAGGTAAAGATCAAAATATTCCTTGGGGATTTAGTTTATTACATTCTTTGTTGCCAAGAATACCAGTCGATACTGGAAGTATTCTATAGAAGGAAGGAAATAAGCACTTATTATGCGCCTATTATGATCCAGGCATTGTGCTAGAGTTTTACAATTATTATCTCATATGATCCTTTCAGCAGCCCTGGGAAGTAAAGGCTATTGTTATCCTCATTTTACTGGTGGGAAAACTCATGCAAAAAGGTTAAATGCTCATAGTCACATAGGCTAGTGAATTACTGATTTTGGATTTGAACTCAGATCTTCCTGAGAGTCTAGGGCCAGCACTCTATCCACTCTATCCTCTACTTTCTATAGTATTAAAAATAGGAGTATTGGTCAGGAAGTTTTGGTCTCAGTAGTGACCTTGGACAAATTTCCTAATCTCTATGAACCTCTATTTTTTCACAATTTATCCCTTCCCAATAGAGTAGTTTCCTTTTGTTCCTATTTATACATGCCTTGTCCAAGAAACATGTGAAGATCCTCATGTAAGGATATAAAAGCACTGCATAAATACTAAACCTCCCAGACCAACCCAAGAATCACTAACAATGTCACCACTATTTCATTATTTGGATGAAGGAAACAAAGACCCCAAGTGACTCATGTACATGGACCCACGTAATCAATAGCCCAGCCAGAGAGGCCAACATTTATATTTACAAGTGTATCATTTATTCCACTTGCCTGGTTGACTTTCACTGAAAAAGTAGATTCTGGGTCACTACATCGACTGCTTTCTAATACTTAGTGCTCTCCCAGACAACTAAAACAATCTGGTTTTCTCAGAATTATGTTTTCCTTTTGTTATTTTCATGAGTTAATCTGAAATATCATTGATTATAAATATTCAAATTTAGACTGTTCATGTACTCTAAGGATCTTGACTCACTTGCTTCCATTTAATCAGATTAGCAGTCTCTGGGCTCCTATACTATACATAGACACTTGTTTCCATGGAAACAAGGAAGCTGCACAAGTGTAAGAATATTTTCGCCCAGTACTACTCTTAATGTTTGCAACCATTACATCACAACTTCATATCTTTTCCCTTACTACTGGGAATGGGGGGGGGGGGGAAACCTATGCATTTTATTCTCAGCAATCAGCACAATCTCCAGATGTTACAATGCCCAATTAGGTCTTCAGGATACTGAAATCAATTAATCTCAACTCACAAGTGACAATTTGAAAAGTTACAGATACACGATTTCCTGTTTCTCTTTAAGGTAGAAAAATGAATTTCATCGAGACTAATGGGCAGATGATACAAACTACCTGAATTGTATTTCTTTAGTATAGTGGTGCATCATTTATCTGGTATCATTAAGGAATAAGTTGTTCCATATAACTAAAGCTTATTCCCTCAAACACTGATGCTGTAAAAAATTCTTGAGGGACATATTTCTAAAATGTATACCGTACTTCTCTGCTCAGGGTCATGCTATTGAATATCAGTTACTGTACTGTACCATGACCCAGTGATGCCTTGAGGCATTGTTAAAGGATGTAAAGATGGTTTATCCCTGCATTAAATGACTCCAGACATCTATGATTCTTAAGCCTGGTATAAGGGCATCCTGCCTAAGGTTGATCATTTATTCTGTGAAAACAAGATAGGTGAAACAATGTTATGGGGGGAAATAATTCTGGAGGGACCATACTATAAATAGAATGACAGCATTCACACTGTAATTAAAGAGACTCGGTAGAGATGTGCAGAGTAGTAGATCTGAACTGAAGGTATCTGAGCCACCTTCCTGGCAGTGAGTAGATGTGGCAGTTAAACTGAGCTAATTAAAGATTAAGAAGGGAAAATTCTGTTACTAGTAGTATGTAAGCATGGTGACAACCTAGTGGCTCTTGGGAAAGATTGGGCTTTCATAAAAGATGAGCTGTCTGTGGTAGGCATGGGTTGGGGGGAGTGAGTGGCAACAACTACATTCCATGAGAGAATGTTCGTCAAGTACTTCAAAAACTTTAAGACTCTAAACACATGTCAGTTATTATTATTGTTTGTAAGATCACAGATTTAGATATAAATTCCCTTCAAACTTGTTCCTTGTCCAAACTCATAATTTGTACAGATTGGGAAACTGAGTTCCAGTGACTTATCTAATGTCAGTCAATTATTTAACAAGTATATATTAAACTTTTACTATATGCTGAGGATTTTGTAAAGTTCTAGAGCTACAAAGAAGGGCAAAAGTATTCCCTATCCTTGAGAAGATTATAGTCTAGTGGGAAGGTAGACAACATGTAAGCAAATGGGTCCATACGAGATTCTAAGAAGAGGAAAACTCATCTCGGGGAGAAAGGCATTATTAGCTGGGACAACTGGGAAAGGTCCTCTATGAAAGAAAAAAATTTGAAGAGAATCTTAAAGGAAACCAGGAAAATTAAGAGGTAAAAAAGAGGACAAGCATTCCATCTATGGTGAGAGCTACATGCTGTGATGCCTGTCCCCAAAGTGTAGCATGGGGATCTCACTGTGTGGCTTGAAGGGATGCAAAATAGACATCTCTGGCCTCTACTTTTCTCTAAAAAAGACAATCTCTTCCAGAGGGCAAGGGGGAAAAGGGGTTAGAGGCTACCACTCTGCTCTCCTCTGAGAGAGGGGACACTGGGCTAGAATCATACCTATATGATCCCTTTCATATTGTTCATTGGAGGATCAGGTTCAAATTAATTTTCAATAATGAAACTAATGCTGTTTCATTATTGGGGGAAGCAGGAGAACCCCAAATTTTATATGCAAGTTTTCATCCTTTTCCCATGAAAAACCAGTTCCACAATGAACACACATATAGCAATTAGCCAAAAGAGTCACTTATTCAATTGGTTGAAAAAGAGAAATGAGAGAAAGTATATACATAGAAGAAGATATACCAGGTGATACAGAATGAAGGAGCTCTCCCATGAGAGCAAATTAATTCAGCTCAACCAAGAGAGATAGTCCAAGAACTAATCCAGTGAGCAGTTTCTAGTTTAATGCTCAGGATAGGAACATGGTAAATAATGCTATTTTCTCTCATGTGTTCATGGCTTCCTGAAAGCCCTGACTCCAGAAGAAATCAGTTTGGTAAAAATAAGAATTAATAATATTATATCTATGCAACCCTTCATCAAATACCATGTGTCCTATCTTTTCCTTCCCCTGCCACTGAATTAGACAAATCTTCTATGATGTAGTAATATAGACATAGCCCAGCTGAATTTTAAGAAGTCAGCTTTCTAAAGCTCCATTGCTTTCTGGGTGGATGTGTTTGAGAAACTCAGACTTCCTGGGGCAGCTGGGTGGCTCATTGGATTGAGAGCTGGGTCTAGAGACTAGAGATGGGAAGTCCTAAGTTCAAATCTGGCCTCACACATGTCCTAGCTGTGTGACCCTAGGCAAGTCACTTAATCCCCATTGCCTAGACCTTACTGCTCTTCTGTCTTGGAACCAATGCACAGTATTGATTCTACGATGGAAGATAAGGGTTAAAAAAAAGTCAAAACAAAACAAAACAAAAAACAAGAATAAAACCTCAGACTTAACAGAAACAGACTCTTATTCCAGAGAGATTCTGAAGGTCCAGTTCTGTCTCAGATTGTCAGTTTTCAATTTGCAACTCAGTTGATTGACCAGGCAATATTACCTCAGAATTCCATGATATTAGCATGAGATACTAATTAGTGATATTATTGTAACACAAATTGTTTAGAACAATGTCAGGGAAAGTATGCCTATTTGACTTTTTATGGATTCTCTGTCCCTTTCCTATCTCTGGCTGTCCTCAATGTTGTCTTTGCAGCTACCTTGCCAGTCTTATCTCCTCACCTTCCTAATTTGTATCCTTTAATGTTCTGTAGCCTAGTAAGTCAGATAACCAAGCCTCATAAAACTGTCTATGAAATAAATAGGCTGTGAATGAGCAGTCACAAGAACCTCTATTAGTAAAGGATATGAAGCCTTAGTGAATAGGTTTTGTGGCTTCTCTCTTCATCACTGAGTTTTTCTTTTTAACTTGTTTTTGAAGTCTTGACTGTAGAAGTGAGAGTTAAGAAATAATAATACTAAAGGAAACATATCTCTCCTGATGGAATGAGAGTTCCCTCAGGTTGGGAACTACTTCTTTTTTGTCTTTTTATCCAGGGCTTAACACAGTACCTGACATTTACTGGGCACTTAATAAATGCTTATTTGATTTAATAGAATTTTATGGTTCTTCAAATATATTATCTCACAAGAACTTTGTGAAATGGGTACTGCATGTCTTATTGTTGCCATCAAATGAGACAGTATACATAAAACGTTTTGTAAAACTTAAAATGCTATTAATGCTAATCACTGTTATCGTCATCCTTATTTTAGAAATGAAGAAACTGAGATTCAGAGATTTTCAGTGATTTACCCATGGTCATGGCAGTTAGGTGACACAGTGGATAGAGTTCTGGTCCTGAAGTCAGGATAACTCATCTTTTCATGTTCAAATATGACTTTAGATATTTGCTAGCTGTGCAATGCTGGGCTAGTCATTAAACAATGTTTGCCTCAGTTCTTGATCTGTAAAATGAACTGGAGAAGGAAATGGCAAACCACTCCATTATCTTTACTCTCAATGGGGTCACAAAGAGTCAGATATAACTGAAATGACTGAACAGTAACAACAACAACAAAAGCATGGTCATATAGCTAGCTAATAGGTATCAGCAAGGCAGAATAAGAACTCAATCAATCACAAATAGAGTATTTACTCCATCTTGTCCTTTCAGCCTATTAAATATTATACTGTAAATCTCAGAGATAAAGATTTTATTGACTATATCACTGAAGAGACTATGACACAGACACTTTGAATGGCAAGTTCATCCTATAAGTTAGTTTCACAACTTTAATTAGAGCCATAGAAATTGTACTGTAATTAGTGAAGAGAATTGGTTTAATAATAATCACCACCACAGAAACTATCTGCATCTTCGTAAAAAAAGCAAAGGTTTATCAAGGGTAATTCACACCTGTATCCATCTGGATATTTTATCTTAAGTCTTATCATTCTGGCATTTTGGCAAAGGCCATTATGTATTCAATTTCTATTATCTCATTGACTGCCTGATATGTCCTGGAAAAACGAGGGGAACAAATACAATATCAGAACTTGCATGAAGAGCGTTGAGTCCATTTTGTATGAAAATTGGTTGAAGGAACTGGGCATTTTTAACTAGAAGAGAAAACTCAAAATGGAGGATGATAAATTGTCTTCAAGTGTTTGAAATATGGGCAAAAAAAATAGATTTGTTTTTTCAAACCCAGAAAGCGCAACCAGCAGCAAAAGGTAGAAATTTTTTGAAAAGAGGTAAATATAGTTCTTTATGAAGGGAGGTAATAAACCAACTTGCTAACATAGAGCTGTACAGAAGTAAAATGGGTTCTCTAGTGAGCTAGTAAATTCCATCTCCTTGGAGGTCTACTCCTTGTTAGGGATGCCTAGTAAAAATGCTTTTCATGTACAAGTTGGCCTATCCACTGACTGCTGAGGTCTCTTCTAATACTCAAATTTTGTGACTTTTGATTCTGTGATCATATAAATATGAAACAATGATAATGTAATTTCATGAAGCAAAAATAGGCTCAATAAACTTGGAACTAAGTGGGAGGAAAGGTAGAATTTGGAATTTTAAAGACTTTTGTTATAAAGAAATCAGAAAGTAGCAAATTAAAGAAATGATATTTTAACATAACTATAATTTATCATCTCAGAAAGACAAGCTATAAATTTCATGATGAATATGTGTGCATATGCATGTAAGTGAGCTGAAATTTGGCTCTTTGCCTCAGTCACCTACTTAGAAGAGCTCATTAAAAATCATGAGTTTTCCTTTCTTTTTCATGCATTTCTAGATGATATCTTCATATCCTTAGCTAATAGTGACATCTCCCCAGTGCATTATTATTATCATTACTATTCTTATTTGTCTGATGCCTGGTATTCTCAGTGACTGAGTTAGAGAGAAATCTAATCCAAAATGTACTAAATCATGCCTGTACATGAAAAATAATCATTTGTAAACTGTAGTGTTTTCTCACATTCTAAATTACCAGTGATTCTACTGTGTGACCTTGGAATGAAAGTGAACTACAGTATTTTTAGTTAGAGCATTGAAATTGAAGCCATTCTGGGACTTAGTTCCCTCTTTGTAAAATGAGGGATGAAACTACATGACTCATATGATCTTTTCCAAATCAAAAGACTCTATATATCAGATCAGAAAAATAGATGACAGTTGTGAATCCATTGATATCCAGTCTTTGAAGTGGCCTACCTACCTGGCCAAAAAATACTTATTTCCTGCTCAATTTGTCATAGAATTTCAGCCCCCCTGGTATTTTTTTAAAATATGCTTTTAAAATAATCAACCAAATGTAACTACTATCATCTGCCTCATACATATGCTTTATTTTCTTAAGTGTCCAGAGCTCTGGTCTGAGAATTATTTCATAGTTTTTGTCTTCTATGATCATAGGAACTGTATTTTGATTCTTATTGTATTCCTAGGACTTAGCACAGTGCTTGACTCATAGTAGGCATTTACAAAATGTTTATTCATTTGAATTGAATCATATTTATATAGTTCCCTATTCTATAATTTTTTTTAAACTCAGTGATATGACTAGTTAGACTTGGCAGAAAATGGCAATGTATTTGTTGTCTTTTAAAAATAGGCAATTATAAGGATGGCAGTTGTTTTAGTACTGTGATCAAAATGAACATGAAGAAATCTTGTAAATAGAACATCATAGCAAATATTAAGAGGAATAATTGTTTTGTAAATAGAATGATAGATCTGGAATCAGGATCTGAGTGTAAATTCTGCTTCTGAATTTTAGTAAATGTATGACCTTAGGGAAATCTTTTAATGTATTTGAGACCTAGTTTCTTTAGCTCTAGAAAGAGATGCCTGTTATGATCCTCAGAATATAGATCAGTGGTCGGCAACGTATGGCTCTCCAGCCATATCTGGCTCTTTTGAGGGCCAGATATGGCTCTTTCTGCAGGAGCCATAAAGTCAATTTTTTTTTCAGGCGCTGTTACAGGAGCGTGTACTGTGAGCACTGGTATGGCTCTCACAAAATTACATTTAAAAAAATGTAGAGTTCATGGCTCTCACGGCCAAAAAAGTTGCCGACCCCTGATATAGATGCATATATATGCTGTATAATTAGAATCTGCTCCCCAGGACTCTAATTCCCAGCATCCCACTTTCATTCTCACTTTATATCCTTAAGTTTTGGAGATAAAGTTTGTGTGTGACCCTACCTCTCTCTTCCTGCGAACATGGTGGGGAAAACGTTCTTTACTCAGACTTTTACTTTTGTCCTTTTATTTCTTCTACTTCAAGTGATTATTAATAATTCTTATAAAATATAATACTTAGAGTTATAGATATTAATTTAAATCTTACAGTGTATATACATACATATGTATCTAGCATTATCTATCATCTACTTATCTAAATAATAATATTAGTTAACTTTTATATGGTGTTTACTATGTACCAGACAGTGTGTTATGCAATTTACAATTATTCTTTCATTTCATTCTCACAACAACTTTAGGAAATCTATCATCATCCCAATTTAAAATTTTAAAGATAAAAACTAAGATAAGATAAGATAAACAAGATATGTGACTTTTCCAGAGCCACAAGGATAGTAAGCATCGGAGGCCATATTTGGACTTGAGTTTTCCTGTTCCATCATCTATGTGCTCATAATTCTTCCCTTCTCTCTCTCTCTCTCTCTCTGTCTGTCTCTCTGTCTCTCTGTCTCTCTGTTTCTCCCTCTCTCTGTCTCTCTCTCTCTCTGTCTCTCTCTCTCTGTGTTTTTGTCTCTCTTTATTTCTCTCTCTCTCTCTTGATTCTATTGAACTATAGATCTATCTACTTTAAAGATATATGTATAAATGTCAGGAAAGCAATTTGGCATGTATATTGGAAAAAATACTATTTCTGAAATTAGAGAACCTGAGTTCAAATCCCACCTCTGCCGCTTAGTAGCTGTACAACCACATTTAAGTTGCTTAATATCTGTGGTCTTTGGTTTTTTTATCTGCAAAATGAGAGGGTAAGAGTGTATTGTGTCTATGGCTTCTCTAAACTCTAAATCTATGATTTGATGATTTTTATTCTATCCTCATACATCCCCCAAACAGAATATAGTTTACATTCACTAATGAATCTCATTTAGCAAAATCATATATTGTGTAAATATTGCAAATAGAACTTTTTAAAAATGTCCTGTCCTAAGCATATTCTAGTACCTCTATGGTAGAAAGGTGGCCCCAGGGCTTTTAAAAGTTTTGAGTGAGACATAAGCTGTGGATGGATATTGAATTGTTTAGGCTTTGACTGTGGGCCTGGAAATGGGTTATGGATAGGCCTATTGAACAGGGACCTGTCCAGCCAAATTTGGAGAGGTTTCTAACAAAGTTGATTCAATGGTGATGAATTTTTTTAGCCAGAGAAACAATTGAAAATGATCTTATTCTCCACTGACTTGTGAATAACTAATCAAATTGTGGTATGTGAGTGTGATCAAACTCTAAAAAATTGTGAATATGAAGAATAAAAGAAAGCATGTGAAGATTTATATGAAATGAAATAAATTGATATAAATAGAACCAGGTTAAAATATATGACTACTGCAAAGTTCATGGAAAGAACAAAACTGTCAATAACAAGCCAACTGAAATTGAATATTGAGATTACAATGACCAAATTTGGTCTGCGAAGAAAGGATAATGATATGAAAATGTGCCTCTCTTATTTGGATGATGAATATGGAGCACTGAATATTCTTAGATTTGTGGACTTGACTGATGAGTTCATGCATTTTGCTGAACTGCTTTTCATTTTTTCTTTCATTAAAAAATATTTTTATCAGATGGTTTTCCAGGAGGGATATGGAAAGAGATATCTTGAAAAATAATGCTAAAAACATTTTGTTTCAATTTTTTTTAAGAATAAACATTCCTGAATTTCAGAGGAATTTCTATCTGTGTTGATGGAGGAAATACAATGATTAAATATCAGATAATTTGGAATATTAAGTTTATAATCAGCTACAAATAATAGCCATCAAGACAGATCTGAGCCCAACTGGCAGAAGTTATAGAGAAGTAGATTTCTGCTTAGGATAGAAATTGAAATACCTTTTCATTGGACACAGTCAAGTAGAGGTTAGATGACCTTCGGCCAGGGATACTGTCGAAGGATTTCCATCAAAGGGTGGAATATTGCCATATGACCTCTCAGGTTCTCTTCCAACTCTTAAGATTTTATGATTCTCAAATAAAACATAGCAAATGGAAACTTCTTAGAGTATTAATTAATCTTAGAATTTTTTATGTTTCTGATTAATTTTGGGAGGGGAGAAGTGTTACTGTTAAACATGAGTATCATATGGAAATCTTCAATAAGCCAGATCCCATCTGGAGAGTAAGTAAACTATAATATGACTATAAATGGGTTCATTTGAAAGTACAGTGACACTCACTCCACCAAGAGATGAGGTTACAAATTAGCTAATTGGTTATGACAATTACAGAACATAAAATGATATCCTGATCATTGAACAGTGAAATAAATGGGTGTGGAGATCTTTTTTCCCTCTCCTCCTTAATATGCATTAATGATTTAGATATGAATAATAATGGAGTACTTATGTTCTTTTCCTTTGTTAGCAAAACCATGCACAAAGATAAATATTGATGATTACTAATTTTTATGAATTTCTTTATGCTTGAACACCAAGGAGATGGACTATGCGACACTTTGCCAGCATGTTTAAAAGCTATTATTATTTCCATTGTATGTAGGAATATCCAAGTCTCAATATCTGATTTTTAAAGAACTTAAATAAAACTCAATTCTCTAGCAGACTGAGTCATGGTGATAAAAATCTTTTAGATTTTTTTTATAAATTACAAAAGAAAAAAGGAATCAAGGTCATTTAAGTGCTGAGAATGAAATAAAAATTGTTAGAGAAAATGGAAAATAACCATCTAAACTAGATTTTCAAGTTGTGTATTAATTTATAGCTGCATGGATAAATATGACCAAGAACCTAGTATACTTTGAAAGATTTCACAGGAACATTTCTATATAATTGCATCCACGTCAATAACAAACAAATCTATAAGAACTATGACCATAACATGAAAACTGTACTTCTACAAAAATCTGAAAGGAGCTGATATTTCTTCCCCTAGACTTTGTTTCTCCCTGTCAGCAAATGTGCATAAATGAGTATCATTACTATTTCAAGTAATATGCAAAAATTCAAAACATTAAAAAGTCAGCATTTTTTACCCCCACTTATAAATGACTGGTAGGAAAAAAAGAAGCATCTAAGCCATTTTATGTTTATATATAACATTGTTGATATATAAACGTAAATAATCCTTCAGACTGAACAGAAGATTAACTAGCATTTGAATCATTGAATCACCAACTAAAAATGAAAACAATGATAACACATCATTATGTGAACAATTCTATCCTTTTACCTGAAGAATGTCATGCCTGGCTCTTGATTTATAACAGAGGTCAATATAGTGATTCACAGTGCTCCCCAAGACAGTGTGAATCAGATTAAAATGTAATTGGGAACTACTTAACAAGATAGATAAAAATACAATAAAATATAGATAATGTCAATAATGTGAACCACTGAGATCTTTACTTACCATTTAGTGGCCCTGTTTCTATGTGAATTTAACATTAATGGTATGAAAGACACAAGGGTCGTGATATGAGAGCCACCTTCTCTAGCCTATTCTATTGTTTTAGAGGTAAGGATGCTAGGAGACTGTATTCTCTATAAGGGAAAAACCACTCAGCTCTGTGTGACTACTGAAAGGAATCTTATTTTAGAGGAAACTTTGTTTCTTTAGAAAATCTCAAACTCTTGTGTATTTATAGGGAAGAATAAGCCTTAGGGCTACTTTAAGAAAAAAGAGAAAAGAAAAGAAAGCAATGGGACAGCCCTGAAAATTACAGATTGTTCTGATTACCTGGATTAGATCAATTTGCAAGTACTTGGAACTGCTTTTGATGCTAGGCAAAAATCAATGTGACTTTGTGAAGAATGATTTTTGTTGGACTAATCTAATTTTCCCCTGTGCCAGAATGACAGACCTAGTAGATACATCACAAGGTTTAGACTTAATACAAGTTGACTTTAGTAAGATTTCCTGTTCTGTTTCAGATGATACTCTAATTAAGAGACGGGAAAAATTAGAACTTTGTAGCAGTAGGTGGGAATGTGAATAATTGGAGGTTAGTTATTGATGGCTCAGTTTTGGACAATGGGTTACCTCACTGAGTGTTTTCCTTTCCTGTCATCTATGATCTGAATGATAGCACCATAAAAAACTGGTGTGGCTACTGCCTCAAGGAATTAAATGTCCTTGATCTGGGAAAGATAATAGAAGTTAAGAAAATGAAATCTTAGCTATTTAAAATGCTCCAAATCAGGGGCAAGAAAGTGCATTCTAAAATTACAAGATAATCCTGCATAATACATAGTAGATAGATTGCTTGACTTGGAATCAGAAAGACCTAGAATCAAATCTCTGATGCTATCTATTGGCAAATCATTTAAACTCTCTTGAGCCCCACTTTCTTTACCTATAAAGTAAGGATGATGATCTTTCAGTGGCCTATTGTAAGAGCCAAATAAGATTATCTGTTTAGAGTGTTTTGAAAACTTCCAGCATTGGTTATTGCTGTTTTGAGCTTTGTGAAACAGAAACCACAGAACTTGTATTAACTCTCTCCTCCCTACCTGAAACCCAAGAATGGACCATTCCTTCTAGGATTGTAAAAGGACTTTCTTATTTGGCTAATGATGTTTTTTTAGACCTTATGGGATTTCTCTGTTAGATATCTTTTGGGGGGAAGAGTTCATAAGTACAAGGGCCCCTCACCCAGTTCTATTTGATAGGAGGTGGTAAGAATAACACTCAATTGTACCTCTCTACTTAGTAACCCAATCATTTGAACTGTTGGGCTCTGTTTTTCATTGTTATAGAGGGAAAACCCTCTCTGGACAATTGCCTCCTAATATTAGAATGCACACAGAGATAACAATGAGCTGAGCAAGATGCTGTAGATCAGAAGATCAGGACTCAAGCAGTAGATCAGAAGATCAGGACTCATGCGTACATATTCTTGAACAGCAGCTAATAGGGTGCTCTTCGCATGCTAGATTTTCTATATAGTTAATTGAAAATTTTAACCTAATGTAACTGTAAAGTAAATCACTAAAGACCATGGGGATTGTATTTGCCAACTTAGGACCCCTCACAGGAGAGCCAGTCTAATCCTTGTCAACAGGACTATTATAATGGAAGATAATGATATTTAAAAGCTATTATAGTATTGACCAGAATAATTAAATTTATAGAATAATAATCTTTTCATTAAGTCTCACACAATCCACAATTAATGAATGAAAATTAATTGAGAAGTTTGAATTAAAAACAGAGCAACAAGGATGGAAAACTGAATAGCGAAATTAGAAAAAGATTGACTATTTGTTCCTGTAACAGGCAAGGATACCTGGTCAAATTTCCTTAGATTTTTTAAGGGACTGTTGGACACAAAAAAGATACTAGAATATTATTGAATAGTCATATAAAAAATCAGTAATCAGTTTTCCTGTGGCTTATGAGCTACACAAATGGTAAAAAAATACACACACACACACAAAACCCAACAACAATATACTTTTTAAATTACTATACTCTAGGAATGATGAATAGGATGATTTCAGAAAGATCTGGAAAGACTTTCATGGACTGATACAGGGTGAAATAAGCAGAACCAGGAAAATATTGTACACAGTAACAGTGATATTGTGGATCAACTGCAACAGATTTAGCTATTATCAGCAACACAATGATCCAGGACAATTTTGAGGGACTTAGGGCAAGGAATTCTATCCATCTCCAGAGAAAGAACTGTTCAAGTCAGAATGCAGATGAAAGCATATGATTTTTCAGTTGTTTGAGTTTGGGTTTTATAGGATTATTCACAAAGATGAATGGTATGGAGATGTGTTTTGCATGATAGTGCATGTGTAGCCCCGATTAAATCCCCTACCAGCAATGGGAAGGGAAGGGGAGGAGAGGGAGAAAGATAAGTTCGATCATGTAACTTGGGAGAAATTGTGTGAAAATTTGTTATTGCATGTAATTGGTTATATATGTATTATATACATATACATGTATATAATATGTACATATGTGTGTATGTATATATACATATATAATAGATAATAGATTTAGAGTTGGAAGGGATTTTAGTATCTATATATTCCAAAACTTGTCATTTGACAAATGAAGAGCTGAGATGCATATAAATTTAATAACTAAGGTATTAGATTGATTCCCTCAACTGTCACCAACTAGTGACAATTATTATTACTAATAAATATCAGGGTCAATATTCCCCACAGCAAACTAGTTAGTGACCAAACTAGAATTTGAACTCAGATTTTGATGACACCAAGTCCACTATGCAATGCTGCTTCTGGACCCTGGAGTAACTATTAAAAGTAATGGCCTTTGAGAGCTACCTTATGACCAAAGTCCCTTTCTAATCCTTAGAAGTTGCTTATAACAACAAAAAAGGTTAGAGATTTGAAAATTCCCTCCAGGCTTTGCTGTATATTTAGAAAGTCTGCCTTTAACAGAAATTGTGATCAATGTGGGACTCTCCCCAGTCAGAGACCAAAAAAGTCCTTCAAATAATAATAACAACAGGTGAGATTTAAATAGCATTTTCAAATGTGCCAAGCTCTTTTGGACTGAACCAGGCAGGACAGAACCAGTCAAGTTTAGTTTAAAAGGCAGAAGAAACCTACTGTCAGTTCTACTCATTGACTTCTCCTGAAAGCCACAGTGAGCTATGCTAACCATTTGATCATAATTCTTGCTGTAGAATCTTTGACTACTGTGCCACCCTTGCAGGACTAAGAGCTCTACCTTGTCCTTGTCCTACTTTCTGACTTCACAGAGCCCAGTCACATTTGATTGATCTTGGCTTTCACTTGGTCTTAATGATTAACCCTCTTCTCCCTCCATGATTTCAACTGATTACCTCAAGATTGCAACACTCAACCTTTCCCTATTGATTCTTCTTCTTGGAAAAGAAAATTCTATGGGAAGGCTAGAATAATTATAGTTTTTTAGATTAAAACAGAGTAGGGACTTTAAAATGGCCTCTATTTCTAGTAAAGGAAATAAAGGACTTAGACTAGTTAAACCAGGAGGGATGCAGGCCATATAATTGATTAATTCATTCACTCATTCATTCAGCTTTTATTTATTGTGTGCCTATTATGAGCAGTTAACTACATCAGGCTCTGTAAGAGATACAAAGACATACTTGATATGGTTCCTGCCCTTAAATAACAGGGACTATATGGCATAAATTCAAATGATTGCAGCACAAAGTAGGAGGTGTTGAGTGAACAGCACAAACTCACTTAAAAAGGATTGCACTCCTGGTTGAGATAATCAGGGAAGGTTGAAATAACTCAATGGCAAGCAAAAACTAAATAGCATTTAAGCTGAGAATGAAACATTGGATGGATATGGTTTTAGAAATCAAACTAATGGAGTGTAAGAAGATAAAGGAAATCCTGGGATTCTTGACAAATGGAATGGCACGAACAAAGGCATTAGGGCTAAAAATTGGTATATTATATATTAAGGGAATAGCATGAGCTCACACACACATATATATATTAAACAACATAAAGTGAAGGAGTTCTCCCATTAGAAGCAAGGAGACTCAGCTCAACTAAATGAGAGAGTTCAAGATATTGCCCAAGGAGGAAATCCCCATGGTCTCTAGAGTAGCAAGCTGTGACCAGTAACATCATAAGGGACTCTCTCATGTCTTCCCTGAGCCCTTCCTTACAGCAGTCTAAAGCAGAATTGGCCTTTTCTGTCTTCCTTCTCAAAACCAGAAGCCAGAAGTTTCCAGAGTTATTTGAAGCTTGAAGGTACTCAAAGTAGACTGGATGAGGATTGAAGTTCTCTCAGCTCTCATAAACTTCATCCCATCCCTCAAGCAGATCAGAGCATTCCTCTTCTCCAGTATAATGACAGTCTCATAGCAGTTGGCTTTCAGATAGGGTTTAACCTTCTCTGCCCATTGGGAATTATTTTTAAATCAGAGGATGTTAGAAGGAGCTGGAAAAAACTTTCAAGTATTTATTTTAAAATGAGGAAACAGACTTTAAGGAATAGCTTGCTCTACAGACACATGTACATATCTGTCAGTCAGAGTCAGCCAATAAACATTTTTTAAAGATTTACTTACTATGTCCCAGGCATTGTATTAAGTGCTGAATATAAAAAAAAGAAAAGGTCAAAGATAGTCTTTGTGCTCAAGCACCTTAAAATATAATGGGGGAGAACATATACAAACAACTATATTAAGGCAAATTATGTACAATAGGAAATTTTAAAAATCAACAGAGGAAAGGCATTAGAAAGGACACCTGACTTATTCAAGCACAGACCGACAAATATACCCATAGACATATACAAATACACACCTAAAATTATTTAGTTTGCTCATTTGTTTATTCATGTAGTCATTTATTAGTTGTGGAACTGGGGACTAGTTCAGTGAATGACTGGCTAGAGAGCCTGGGGTCAGGAAGACTTGATTTCAAATTTGATCTTAGTTGTTTTCTTGCTTTGTGACCCTGGACAACTCAAATAAGCCCTGTTTGCCTCAGTTTCCTCATCTATAAAATAGGGAAAATAATTGTACTTATATCTCAGGGTTTTGTGAAGATCAGATCAGGTAATAATTGTAAAGCAGTTTGTACAGTGCCTGACAAAGAGTAAGTGCTAGGTGAAACTTATAATCATTAAAATTATTAATAATCAGCCTGCTTGAATCTCAAGACATCACAATGAAACAGCTATAAAATAGGCATTACCTAGATTCTTAATTTAATTATTTATTTTAAATTTGACAAATGGAATGGCATGAACAAAGGCATTAGGGCTAAAAATTGGTATATTATATATTAAGGGAATAACATGGAATTTTATATTTTTAAGGAGAATTATGGGATAAAATACATGAAGGTCCCCAAAATATATCTAAATATATCTAAAATGTATTTAACATGTGTCTCTGCCCACCTGACAAAAAAACAAGCGGACAAAAATCACCTTTAGTCAAGTCTTTTCTCTGGGCCATTTCTTTCAACCAGTCCTCATACAGCATAACTTTCTATGATCTCAGGGAATTGTAAAACAACTTGTCAAATTCAAGGTGAAATTCAAGAAGGACTAACCTGAGGCCATGATTCAGAAATGAACAATTCTATATCTGTATATATAGCTGTGTATATGTATCTTCCCTTTTAAACAAGGAGCTCCTTGAGAGCAAGGACTGTCTTTTTGTCTTTCTTGTAGTTCTAGGGCTCAGTGTACAATAAACATTTAAGAAATGTTTATTGTCTAATTGACTATAATGATAAGTTAGTCAAGGAAAGCAGAAATGGATTGGAAATTATGATAGGCTACAACTTGAGAACTCATCAAAAGAACAATGCTTTGTCTGCTTATGGTCAAACTAGATAATATCTAAGGTACCTTCTAGACCTAACATTCTAGGATTCACTTAAAAAAATAATTTTTACTTTCCATCTTGGAATCAATACTGTGTATTTGTCCTAAGACAGAAGAGTGGTAATGATTAGGCATGGAAGGTTAAGTGATTTATCCAGGGTCACACAGGTAGGAACAATGGGGGTTTAAGTGACTTGCTTAGGGTCACACATCTGGGAAGTGTCTGAGGTCAAATTTGAACTCAGGACCTCCCATCTCTGGCCCTGGTTCTCAATCCACTGAGCCACCCAGCTGCCCCCCCTCCCCTAGAATTCATTTTAATAGGAGAATGCTGTAATAGTTCTAATGTTGCACTTGAGAGTACAAAGTCCTTATTAATGTATTCCTTTTAATTATTTTCCCCTAAATATTTTAGAAATGAGATGAAGAAATTTAAAATGATGTAAAGCAATAAAAACTATTAATGATAGGAAAATAGATTATATCAAGAAAAGTTAACTGAGATGAGAGTTTTAGCTGTGAATATGGATAGAGAGATGCAGAATGACTTAGAAAGTACCTGTTGTATCCTAACATGTTCAGGAAAATTAGACTTTCGCCAGGACTCAAGCAAAGGCTGTTCTCTTCCTACTACACTGCTCATTCTTGCCAATGGGTTTTCTGGCATTTCCTTTTCCCCTTTACCAAATCACGTGAACTAATGTTCTCTTGCCACCTTATAAATCCAGTTTTTGATTAACCTTGGGAAAAGAAAATTTATCTGGGCCACCAAGGCAAATGGATTTGGGTAGGTATGTTTTCCCTGTTCTTTCTTTCATCTTCTTCTTCTCTCTCAAACACATTGCTTTTTAAAAGGGCCACCTGCTTTCTTTGTTTTCCCTACTAGCAGTGTCTGTAGCTTTTTCACCACTCCCAGTGTTCATCAGTGGATATGGAACATACACATCCCTGACTCCAGATGTGCTTTGGTCATCTCAGATACACAGGTGTGCCTCAGGATAAAAAGAGTTGTTTTTCACTGTTCTAAAATAGGAAAGATTACTGTGGGGAATGTGCTGTCTGTCAGCTATTCTCCATTTCTCCAGGTGGGAATTTCTTGACTAAAGCAAATTCTTGATCTTTGTTCCCTTCTCTCTCCTCCTCTCAGGCTTCTCCTAGATTGTCCCTTTTCTGACTTAGATTATTTTTGTAATTCATCATCAATTTCTTCTCAATAAGGTCTTATCCCAAATGGGAAACATACTCCAAAATTTTCTTATCGTAGATGTTGTCATGTCATCTTTTTATTTAGTTTGTTTCCCTACATATTTTCAGAAGGCCACACTTCTTGTCCTTCTGTCTTCCTATATCTATCATCATTTGTTCATTCCCAGATGTTTTTCACATCTCTCTAGGCTTTTTCACTTTCCTTCCCCATAATCCTTAAGTTAGATCCATTTGTCTCCTGTAACCAGCATCCTGTAGAATCTTTGTACTTTATTTATTTATGTGGACTGAATTCATTCAGCAGTCACTTGGGAATTGCAAGCTCTCAAGGGCAAGAATTGCTCTTACTTCAGCTACAGGGAGGCTTGATTCAGAACTATACATGATAAATTATAAGCATGTGGACAGTCTTGTCTGGACTAAACAGCATGACTTGTTTCAGTGAGAATATAAAATATTTCATTGCTCTCAGAATGAGGTTTCTGAAAAGGAGCAATAAATACATCTGGCTTAGAATATTATATACATTTACTTTGTGGTAGCTGTTGCTAAAAATCACCTCTAATGATTGACTAGATATACTAAGAGGCATTCAGAATTGCAAAACCAATTATTTATCTTTTTGTTGATGTACTTTATATTCTATTTGGCTTAATTCTTTTTCTGACTATTATATTTTCAAATATAGTCTGGCTCTTTTGAAAAAAATCACTGATCTGATCAGTTCATGTTCCTCTACTTTAAGCTGTCAGTTATCTGAGAGACCACAGGCTTCTAGGACATCCACTGATGTCCCTAAAATAGAGAACAGTAGAGAGCAATAGAGAATAATGAAAAGAGCCCCCATCTTAGGAGTCTGAAAAGAAGTGGGGTTTGAAACTTGATTCTGTGACCACGAACACCATTTAATTTTGCTAAGCCTCAGTTTCCTCATTTGTAAAACGGGGAAGGAAGCTATTGTGTAGTTTCAAGCTAAATAATGTAAATGGGAATTCATTAAGCAATCCAACCATAGAGAATATGATTATGCTAAAATGCCCTGGTCAGAACATTTGGATTCTTGTCTTCATTTTGGGGCACCAAAGTTTAGAAAGGACATTCATAAGTTAGAGAGAATTCAAATGGGGACATATGGGGAGGTGAAGGGCCTCAAGGCTATATAACCTACAAGAATTTTTGAAAGAATTAGAAATGTCTAGACTGAAGAAGAGAAGGTTCAGGAGGGGTCATGATAACTGTCTTCAAGTGTTTAAAAAGCTGTAGTGTGGAAGATGACCTAGATTTTTTCTACTTGTCCCCAGAAGGCAGAACCACAAACAATGGATGGAAGAGACTTACACCAACTTAAGCACAATGTTGGAACTGGGCAGGGAGAGGGAAGCTGGAAGAAAACAACTTCCTATCAATTGGAAATGTCCAAAAGTAGAATGGAATGCCTTGTTAGGTAGTGAGATCCTTCTCAATGGTGATTTTCAAGCCAAGGATTAATGGCTATTTGTTAGATAATTTGTAATGGTGATTCCTTCCTTCCTTCCTATCTTCCTTCCTTCCTATTTTCCTTCCTTTCTATCTTCCTTCCTTCTTTCCTATCTTCCTTCCTTCCTATCTTCCTTCCTTCCTATCTTCCTTCCTTCCTATTTTCCTTCTTTCCTTCCTTCTTCCTTCCTTCCTTCCTTCCTTCCTTCTTTTCCTTCCTTCCTTCCTTCCTTCCTTCCTTCCTTCCTTCCTTCCTTCCTCCCTCTTCCTCCTGGAAGGTTCCCTTCTTATTGATCACACTACACTCCTAGACCAGACCCTCACTTTTCTTATCTGGATGATATTATAAAAGCTTCTTAATCAATTTCACTTCTTCTTGTTTTTCCCTGTCCAAACCATTGTTAGTGCACCCTCCCCACCAATCACTCTGTATGTGTGTTTAAAACAATAGAAATAGTAATAGCTAAAATTCATGTAACACTTTAAGGTTACAAAGTACTTTACAAATATTTCACTTGAACTTCAATATAACCCTGTAGATAAAGTGCTATTATTTTCCTCCTCTCCACCCCATTTTTTTACAGATGAGAAAATGAGTTTAAATGACTTTCTTGCATAGGGTCACAAAACTAATTCCACACTAATTAGTGGTTAAGGTAGGATTGGAACTTAGGTCTTTCTAATTCTAAATGAACTATTAAATCCATGACACCATCTAGATTTTTCAAATCTGAATATACATACCTGTGAATGTTTTCATTCTCCAGGACAATATGTAAGCTTTTTGAGGGGTGGGACTTTCTCATATTGTATTTATATCTTCTGATCCCAGCACCATGCCTAGGGCATAGGAGACATTTGATAAATGCATGTTAAGTGATCATTTCATTCAGGTATGAGTTGATCTAGATGGCTTCTGAGACATCTTCAGCTATGTTGATAACATGACTTTAATTTCTCTTCACAATCTGAGATTCTATGCTTCTATAATTAATGGAGCAGGATTGCATCCTATGGCCATAATGAAATAAGGGAAAGATTTATTACAACATTGCTTTGTTGTATGCTAAATTAGACTCGTTTGGTAGGAAAGAGTTTGGCACTTCATAGAGACAGATGTTTGGGTTGTTTTGGTTTTTTTTTCCTGTGGTTTTTGTTTTTTCTCTGCAGACAATGTTGTCTTAGCTCATGGTGAGTTTGCTACACATTCTTTCCTTGGCACTTTTCCTTTCTATCTTAACTAGGGGCAACAATATGAATATTTCTTCTGGAACTAAATATATAATGACCATGAATAACAACAACATCCCTTCAGGTTACCTTGTCATTCTGTTTTTCTTGTTTCAGGGTAGAAGACTTTACTTAGAGTGAAGCAAATTAGGGGTGCCACTACTCTCCATTATTACAACTATAAATCTATTGAGCACAGTGTTGAGCAGAGATTAGGCACTATAGATATTTGTGGTTTATTTGATTGATTGCATCTAATATCAATATTATATACAGTATTTTTGTCCCATATGGCATCCAGACAGTAATCATCTGGCATGGTCATTCAATGAACTCTTTGGATAATAATTATGGAAAGCACAAACTCTGTGTATCTCAAGTAACAAAAACAAAATACTGCAGTCACATGGACACATTAGATTTGTGCTTGAAGTTTCTTTTCAGTCTTTTTTTTCCCTTTACCATTTTTTGAGGCCAGGAATCTAAATCTTTATTTTCATCAGTTATATTGAAATGCACTGAATGGAAATGTGGCAGCTGTGTATTCTCATTAAGACTTGAAAAATACATTCGTTGACATCTTCTTGGTCTTTGGAGAAGAAATCTATTGTCCAATACACTTTCTACTATACCTAATCCTTTCAATCATTATCCATGTAATAGTCTGCTCAGTATTTTTGCAAGAAAACAACAATGGTATACCGTACTCCACAGGTGCAAAAATAAAATAATTTGAACTATCATTTAGTTTGCTTAATTTAGCAGCTTCTTATGTTTAATTATGCCTATTGTTCATAGATTTGGTATTGAGGGCTCAACAAAGATGATGCTTTAAATCTACAATGAAATGTCATTGGGTTGGCCTTAGACTGAAGTCTTCTTAAATCCATTCTTCAATCATAAGAGTTTAGATATCCTTGGGGCTGAATAGAATAGAAAACATCATTTGGTTGGCAATTCTGACTTTTTGGGTCCAAAACATATTGCGGTATGTGGAAGCTTGAGTGTGAATCTATGTATATAGCCTCGTGCACTATGAACTGTCAAGTGGTAAATGTGATTAAATAAGTAAAATGATGATTATTCCCTTGAAGCAAGCAAAATTCTGAAGACACAGTGTATTCTATTAATCTAACAACTCAGGCTCACCAGCAATGATAACTCAAGTCAGGAAGATAAGAAAACAAGAGTGTATACACAGCCAATGCAGCACTGACCCTTCTATTTTATCTGCTACCAACAGAGCAAATAGAAAGAGTATATGGGAACAGCCTTATACCAATTTTGTGGCTCTGTGATACACTTACTTATTATTTATATTGCTGTTTTCCATTGAGCTTCTCGATGTCTCCCAATACCTTGTAGAGTGTTTGGAAACTAATAGCCCTGCATTAGAATCTTTATTGAATTCAACTGAATGCATGCAATTGCAAAATATTTTCCTTTTGGCATATATATATATGATATATATGATATATATATATATATACATATACATACACATATACACACACACACATTCCAGGAATGAGTCCTAACAGGACCTGGGTTGATATCTTTTTTAAGTTTGGACTAGATCTACCACTTCTATATACATCATATACAGAAACTTTCAAGGGATGAATCTTGCTTGTGATAGTTTTATATTTCTCTTGAAAGTGGGCATTCTAGGCAATGGAAAGAAGCACTACCTGTACACTTTGGTTTGTTAGATTTGAGCCATTGACTTTCTGGGAACCTGATGATCTGCCCATCTGATGTTCTTCTTTTAAGAGTGTGTTTTCTACTCCTTAATATTCTTTTATGAAAATATGTCAGATAAAATAGAAGTTTAGATATTGTTCTTTTGTCTCAGCAGGAAATCTTCAATGCCAATCTTTGCAGTGTTTCCCAAATTGTGTATTTGTATCATTTGGACTGAGAATTCTATAACATTCAGAAAAAAAGTCCCAATTTTCTTAGGAATAGATAAATCTGTCAGTTAATAAGCATTTATGAAATGTGTACTATATACCAGGCATTGTGCTAAGTGCTGAGGATATAAAGAGAATTGAAACAAAATAATTTCTGTTTTCAAGGAGCTCACAGTCCAAAATAGGGTAAACAATGTGCAAATAATTATGCTCAATCAAATAGAAATGTACAGGGAAACCTGGGGATAATTTAAAAGGAAAGACACTAAGATGAATGAGAATTGATAAAGTTGTCTTGCTGAAGGCGAGACTTAACTGAGACTTGGAAGAAGTCATCAAGGCAAGGAGGCAGAGATGAGAAGGGAAGAAGTTCAAGGCATGGTGGACCATCAAGGAAAATTCTAGAACTCAGGAAATAGAATTTCTAGTTTGAAGAACACGAAGGAGACAAGGATCACTGAATCCCATAGTATGTAGAGAATAGTAGGCGTAAGAATGGAGAGGCAGGGAGGAGATAAGCTATGAAGGTCTTAAAAGTGAAAAAGAAGATTTAATTTTTATCCAGGAGATAATGTAGAGTGATTGGAGTTTATTTCATATTGAATAGGAGGATGGCCTAGTCAGACCTGATAGCCTGAAATCAGGAATGATTGAGGCAGGGAGGATAATTCCAAGACTATTACAATAGCCCAGGTGATGAGGTGCTTATATCAAGGTGGTAGCAGTATTCCATGTCAATTATTTTTATCCGTTTCTCAGTAGTAATTATCATTCACCATCATAGATAATTTGAACTAATAAAGTGACTTAAGAAATCTGTTTATATTCACTTTCTCTATGATGATGTATTAGGGTTAATCATCTTACTGTACAGAACTAGACAAGCTCACCAAATTTCAATAGCTTGAACTTTATACTGATTGCCACTTAATAATGCTTCTTGAAAATACTTCTCATTGATTAGGAATTAACAGCGATGTAATCAGAAAGAGGCCTCAGGTGTCTGGAGTGACATTTTCATCAGTGGCCTTTAATATTTTTCAAGAAATAAACTAACAGAACGCTTGGCATGTAATGATTTTAAGCATTTGCATATGAAAGTCAAACCGAACATAGTGTACAGTATGGTTTTCTTAACTGCATATTACAGACATGTCATTATGTTAATCACTAATTCAGAGTCCAATATGATGGGGTTTTATACCCTACATTATATAGAAAAAGAGTAGTACAAAAGCATCTATAAGAAAGCAAACCCTTTCCTTTTCTAAGTTCTCCATTACCGCCACCTTTCTCGTAGTCACCCAAGCTTGCAATCTAGATGTGATTTTGAACTCCTCATTCTCTTCCCATGACCCCATATCTAATCATATGTCAAGTGGTATCATTTCTACCTTCCTAATATCTCTGAACAATAGCCTATGGTGTAATATTTAAATTAATATCTAATAACTCCAAGCATCATATTTTATAAGATTTATTAATAATCACTTGAAGTAGAGGAAAGTAAAAACCATGTGCAAAAGAAGTTTATCCTGACTATGGCTGGGGGAGAGAAGGAGAGAGTGGAGTAGGAGAAAACAAAAAAGTCGGGGTTACAGAAACTTTTATCTACAAAACGTAAGGATGTAACATGGGCACAAAAAAAGAATTCTGGGAAATGAGTCCTGGGGTACAAAAATCCTAATTTACAATGGGATGGGACATATATATGTATATGATTTGGGGGGTAATTATTAGACCATCAATATTAAATGAACTAGTTTTCAAATAAAAATATGCTTTATGTGATTGAGGAAGTCTCTAGATCTTTACTTAGAGACCATTTACTCTTCCTTTACAGGAAATCTTGATGGATCTGTTTTCCTATCCAAGGGCAGATTGGAAACAGCACACTAGGGTTGAAAGGTTGGAGATAGGAATCTTAGAAACAGGAAAATCGATAGCAGCAAAGAGAGACTGGTAACAGCTTAAAAATAAAGGAAAAGGCAGAATCTTATTAAAAAAACAGAAATAAGAACTAAAAGTATTTTATTTTATGTTGGTATAAGACGTAAAAATATTGGAAAAGTATAAGGGATAGGGAGGGGTGTTAGCCAGGTTATCAGGGACTTTGAATGTCACCAAGAAGATTTTATATTTGATCTCAGAGAAGATAGGGAACTACTGGAATTCGCTGAGTAGAAAAGGAGTCATGCCTGGACCTGCACTTTAGAAAGATCACTGACACCTAAGTGGAAGACAGACTGTTATGGGGAGAAATTGTTACAGAAAAAGCAATCGGAAGTGTATTTCAATAATCTAGACACGAGGCGATGAGGGTCTGTATCAGGCTGATGGCAATATAAGAGAGTATATGGCAGAGATATTATGAAGGTAAAAATGGAGGCCTTGCCAGCAAATTAGATAGGTAAGGTTAGAGAGGATGAGGAATCAAGTATTGCACCCTAGTTTCAAGCTTCAGTGACTAGGAGGGTGGTGGTTCCTTTAACAGTAATAGGGAAATTTGGAATAAAGAAAGGTTTTAGGGAAAAGGTTAAGACTATTCAAGATGTCCAATAAGCACCTGGAGATGTGACACTGAGGGTCAGCAAAGAGATTAGGGCAATGAAATTTAAAATGATCAGCACAGAGATGATAATGGAATTCATGAGAATTTATGTGATCAAAGAACAAAATGAAAAAGTGAAAGAATGTAACAGTGGTTCCCAAACTTTTTTGACCTACTGCCCCCTTTCCAGAAAAAATATTACTTAGCCCCCTGGAAATTAATTTTTAAAAAATTTTAATAGCAATTAATAGGAAAGATAAATGCACCTGTGGCCATCACCACCTCCCTGGATCACTGCAGCACCCACCAAGGGGTGGTAGCGCTCACTTTGGTAATCACTGGGAGAAGGGCAGTTAGGTAGAACAATAGAATGCTGGGTCCCAGATCAGGATGACTTATCTTCCTGAGATGAATATGACCTTAGGTACTTACTAGCTGTGTGACACTGGGCAAGGCACTTAACCCTATTTGCCTCAGTTCTTCATCTGTATAATGAGCTCCAGAAGGAAATGGCAAACCACTCTGATATTTCTGCCAAGAAAACCCCAAATAGACAGTTAGACATGACTGGAAATGATTTAATAATAACAAGAGGGAGAAGAGAAGAGGTCTCAGGACAGAGCCCTGTGGGATACTTATGTCTAGTAGGTATGACCTAGATAAATATCCAGCAAAAGAGACTAAGAATGTGTAGTCAGATAGGCAGGAAGAGAACCAGGAGAGAATAGTGTCTAGGAAACCTATAGAGAAAAGAATGTCAAGGAAAAGGGAGTAATCTATAATCTCAAAGGTCAAGAAGGATGGCCTCAGTAATGAAATCCTGAAGACACATACAATGAGGAGGGGAAATGATAGTTGTTTAAAAGAATACCATATATTTACAGGGAGAGCATTATTTAACAAAAAAAAAAACCATAGGAAAAATTAAGGAAGGGCAGAAGAGTACTAATGTTGTGGGGGAACTTGAGGTGAACCTCACGTTGGGAACAGGTACCCGTTGCAAGAATGCAAGACTCCAAAACTTAACTTAAAAATAAAAAGGGAAAGTTATTAATTTAGAAATCATGTTGAATTGGCTGGGAGGACAGTGCAGGTAGCACACTGCCTCCTAGAGGAGATTTGTCTTGGGTTTTATATACCCTTTTGAGAACAGGGTCTATGTGACTAGAGAAAGGATGATGATGGCATGTCACTGGGTCTCTGGAACCTGGAATGGATCTTGTGGTTATATCCTATGCATCGAAGTCAAAAAGGGGTGAACTATCCAGTTTAAAAGACAATCAGATATCTGTGACATAAAGTAGATGTTTATCAGGAGCAAGCTGGGATGTGCCTATCTGTGCTCATCAAAAATGGAGAGAGGGCAGAAAACCTCAGAGTCACCTTCATGAATGTAAGGAAAAATTAAGTCCTTTAAGTATTCTACACAATCTTGGGGGTTAGGGTGTCTGGGGAAGCCTATACCCCCATTTCACTAATACAAAAGAGCACCATGCATTTTTTAAACCCTTAACTTCTGTGTATTGACTCCTAGGTGGAAGAGTGGTAAGGGTGGGCAATGGGGGTCAAGTGACTTGCCCAGGGTCACACAGCTGGGAAGTGTCTGAGGCCGGATTTGAACCTAGGACCTCCCGTCTCTAGGCCTGACTGTCAATCCACTGAGCTACCCAGCTGCCCCCTGCACCATGCACTTTTAAGAATAGTGTCTGGAACTGTGATACCTGGAGTAAGCTGAGATTGGCAACATATGCTAAGGAGTCCCCCAAAAGGGCAATTTTAAGCTTTGTTGGCAACAAGAAGAGAATCAAAGAAAGGAGAGATAATACCTTTGCTTGAGAGGGTTGGAACAATAAATGATAAGTGATCTTAAGAAGGGTATATAAATCAGTCACCAATTCTGTTTCCATTTTCTCTTCCAAGAATGCAAAGAATAGGGGGGCATGTTTAGCAAGGATTTGAATTTCAAAGTAATGGTTTAAAAAATGCCTGGTTTCACTCAGTGAGTTTAAGTGACCAACTTGGATGAACTGTGCACAAGGGTATTGAGAGAAGTGGCAGGTATGATTGCTAATCCACTGTTGGTGATCTTCTAAGACAGTGAGAAATGAGAGAAGTTCAAGAATATTAGAGAAGGGCAAATGTTTTCACAATTTCCAAAATTAAACAGAAAGGACTGAAATCAGCAAAGTACAGGCTGGCAAACTTAAATTCTATTTCTGTCAAAAGTCTAGAAAGTATTATTAAAAGGACAGTCTGTATTTGGAAAGAAAAGCTGGGATCTCTAAAGACCAGTGTATATTCTATTTCTTCTAAACCATATCGGGGATATTGGGTTTTAAGCATTATAATTTAGGGAGTGCATATGCAAGTTGGAACAGATCCAGGAGATGGCAAGAAGATTAAGATGGCAAGTGGGCTATAAATTATGCCATTGGTTAGAGGAAGTAGGGATGTTTAGCCTGGGGAAGAGAGTACTTATAGGGAACCTATCAGTCTTCATGGATTTGAAGGGCTTAAGTCCCTATCTCCAGTCCTATAGAGAGAAAATAGAATTTTAAAATACTAAAAGTTTTAAAATTATATAAATTTTAACTGCTTTTCCAGCAGATACAAAGGGGTACAGATTTAGATTATTCATATCCCCTGACTACTGACTGACTGACTGACTGGGGTTTTTGGTTTTTTGTTTTGTTTTGTTTTTGTTTTGTTTTGGTTAAATACCTCCATTCCTGGAGCTTTCCAGCTCTGGTCTTAACTGGTGGTTTTGAATAGAGAAGAGGTGAATGACCCTCTGTTTCACTCAAAGAACTAGTCAGAGGCAGAATCATTCTATGACTGTGCTGTATTAGTTAAATCTCCATTACTAGGGTCTCCAAAAGGGTTTCTTCTATGCTTCTTCAACTATAACCAGACCTGATAAAAAGGACCTGTGTGATTAACTGTCTCTTCAAATTCTGTGTTTTCCCATCATGTTCCTGTATACTGAGGTTTAAAAAAAGATAAAAAACAAAAACCTCAGGCATCCTTTCCTTTCCCACCCACCACCCCCACGACTCTGTATATGGTATATTTGGTGAGTTCCAAGCCTACTAAGGGAAACTACAGTAATTTTAACCCTCCTGATAGGCAGCTCTTTATACAGAGAATAGTAGATCCACTGAATGTAATTTATATAGTTTAGGAATTAAAAAATGTAACTATGAGGAGAGATTTAGGATTAAATGTAAAATAATCTAGACATTCCTGGTTAAGAACAGGCTACTTTAAAACTGGCATTTGAAAAGCAAAGAAAACAGAATAGTGTGCAATTAAATTGGATTCCAAAATCATTAAAAGGGGTCATCTTTTAGAAGTGGCAGTCGAAGCCCATTACTGAACAAGAATTTTAGTGAACCAGCAAGAATACTGTTCAGAAGCTACTTACTCATTGCTAATTAGTTTCCTGGCTTTCCTCTCATATTAGGATCTGATGAATGCAGGTTTCTATTGTGTCTGTTTAGACAACCACTTTCAGTTTAATGTTAGTGACTCAAAAGGACAATTTTTTTCTGGTTTTTGAGGTAAATGAACTATTCCCTCAGCTGACTAGCTATGTGAATGGATGATATTAGCAATGCTTTCCCCTTTGTTGGAATTATGAGGTCTTTTGATAGGTTAAAGTAGTGTATCCTTTGTGGCTAGAGAGCAAAATTTCAATGTGATCTTGTTTTTGCTCCTTTGAATTTTGTCAACTCTGATTTTTTAATATGGGGAATATTGTTATGAGATATTTAGATATTTCAAAACAAGTACACTTCTTGTTCCCAGAGGGTCTTGGCTCATGAAGTTAGGCAATTGGAGAGCTATTTTTGTAGAAATACAATTTTCTCACAGATCTTTCATCCCTCAATTGTCTTTCTACTGGGCTACTAATCTACATTCTTCTTTCCCTTTTGAAGAAAGAATCCAAGATGGCAGGTTTCTATTCAGAATAAAATATTTTGGAAAAAAAAATTGGAAAAGTGAAGAACTGGCCTATATGTGCTATTAGCACTGTGGCTTTTTCTTTGCAATTGCAACATCTGTAGGAAAAGTGAAAAAACAAATCAAATGTCTATATATCTTATGGGCATTATACACAGCATCTGTTTCTACATAACCAGATTTTTCTTTCTAGTGTTCATCCAAATGTTTGCTGTTGTGTATAGCATAAAGAGTGAATGGAAAATTTTGGCAAAATTGTCCTTCAATTATGGTAATAAATTTACGACAGAGACTGAGTAACCACTGACAGACCAAACATTAGTCTGAAAGAGAAATAAATTACTGAAGGAGAAAAAAGAAAAAAATAATGGATTGTGTGATTGAGATGTTTTCTATAATAAACTGAAGTTCTTATTATATCACCAGGAAAAGAATATATTTTTATTCTTAATGATATGCATATTTAATATGACTCCAGGTTGTATCAGTTTATCTTGCTAAATGTTACTAATAAGAAAACTTAATAGTTTTGACAGTCAACCAGGTTATTTTTCCCAAAATATTATTTTGTTATTTTATTATTAAATATTATGTAGTCACACAAGGTTTTAATCTCTATATTTGATTTTCCTAATTATGTTTTCCAGTTTAGCTAAGATCATAGATTTTTCTTAAATCGGTTCAGCCCTAACTCTATTTGGTGTATTAGTAAAATTTAAATCACAAAAAGGAAAGGTAATGCTTTCATAGAGACTTTGATATTTTAAAATCTGCAATTACTGAAACAGGATGTCAATAGGGTAATAATACTTTGAGGGTGAATTTAATTAGAGAGCTCATAGAAATTTAGAAGTTTGATAGGAACATAATCCATGTAAATATTTTGATGTTAAAAACTGTTAATGAGTCTAGGGGTAATTTAAGGTCACAAAAAGTGCTATCTCCACATTTAGATTATGAGACTATGAGTAGAACATTTCTGAGTCATTTAAAGTGTAGGTACAAATGTTGATATTTACAGACTTTTATTAGCATTACTATTACAAATTCCATGTTAACAAATCACGAGTCTTAGTGCTTCATAGAAGACATTATTTTTCTTTTCTTTTTCCATCCATAATTTATTTCTCTCAGTCTAATGCATGGTACTTCAATGTCTAGGCAGCCTGTCATAAATTTATTATCCTAACTGAAGGACAATTATGTCAATTTTTCCCATTCATTCCTTATGCTTTCCACTCAGCAAACATTTGGATGAAAACTGAAAAAAATATGGTTATGTATATCGTAGAGGGGTTAAATAAGTTATGCATGTTCTTACTGTTATTATACTTTTGAAAGTTTGATATTATACACAAAGAGGTGTCCTTTGTAATAATGGTAACACATATTCCCTATAAACCATCAGTCTTGTGCTTGAGGTTTCATCTCTAACCAAATAATCTAGCCATTAGTTGGTCCCATATATTTTGCTGCTTTAGTAGATACATGCTTTCAGCGATGTGAATATTCTCCCCACTGAAGCAGACCACAAAAGATTCCAAACCCACCATGCCTTCTCATCCTGTGCAATTCCCGTATAAATCTGTCATGGACCCACCCACAGAGACAATGATGATCTGGCTCTGGGCGCGCTTTCTCCCATATGTGTCTTTGCTTTTCCTATGTAGAGACTAAGATAAGAAAGACTGAAAATTATGCTATAAAGATAGAGTTTCTGACAGGGATCTGTGATCACAGTCTCTAGGACTATTCCATTTGGTTAAAAATATAACATCAATCACAAGACTGATGGATGATTACAAGGAATATGTGTTATTATCATAACAAGGTACATGAGATGCTAAAGTTGTTATAATTGCTTGCCATGTTTTTCTTGTCTTTATTCTTTTTCTGTATTCTTTATTTTACTATTTTCTCTAATAACTTTGTGGCCTAACTCTACACAGAAAATTGATTTGGGAATGACTCATATTAGTATTGAGTCATTTCCAATGAACACAATTTTATAATTTGTTATATTATTTGGCACTTACCATGTTTAGCAATTCTGATTCCTGTTACATAGGTTTGAGTTTTTTGAGCATTCTACAAGGTTTAATTTCTTTCATTTCTTGAACATGACCTTTCTACATTGCACTAAAGTCATTTTACATGTTGTTTTAATTTGAAGGGCCTATTTGAGGTCTTGATAAAATTTATTTAATTTACTCACTCTATAGAACCAGTGTTGGTACCCAAAGTAGAATTATTTTAATTGTGGCATTTTTACAAATACTTTGAATCAGCACTATAGTTTGAAAATGACCAAATATCTGATTAAATAATGTTAACTTTTGATACATAGTAATAACTAACTAAAAAGTTATATATGTATATATATAAACAATAAATAAAACGAGTAAATAAAACTGATTCTTCAAAGTCCTTTATTTCTTCATCCAATGAGAATCTGCTAGCCAGCCTGCCATTAATTTGCAATTTCTTTTTGCTTTCTGGTTTGGTTTAAAGCAGAAAATTCCATCCCTTTAGCAGATAGTCTACTTTTTGGTTACTAGAAACAGATCTTATATTTACTCTAACTTAGGTTGAAGCTAATGTTTCTAATTTAAGAACTGTGTGATTCCTGTATGTTTGCATATAATTTCATGTTGTCCCCTTCATTAGATTGTGAACTCCTTGAGGCCCAGGTCTGCCTTTTGCCTTTCTTTGCATCCCAAGTATTAAGCACAGAGTCTGAGATATAGTAGGTGTTTCAAATATACTTACTGACTGATTCTTATCCTCCCCTGCTACTTCTATTATTCTGCCACCATCTCAGAAGCAGAAACAAACCACCGCAGATTGAAGGCCATGCAGTGTTATTCTTTTTTTCAAGACCTGCACCATGACAATCTATTCTCTATACCTTTCAGCTATTCAATTGTGAATGTGTGTTTTGTTGTATTTTTATGTCAGAGACAGCATAACAAAATTAATAGAGATCTGTCCTTGGAGCTAGGAAAACAAAGAGGTTTAAATTTTGCTTCTGACAAATACGGGCTGTGTGACCCAAGTCAAGACACTTTACCTTTCAGTGTTCCAGGCAACTCTTTAATAATAGAAGTTGCAGAGAAGGTATCCACTTGAACTTGCAGGGAGTCTCTTCACTCTGGATTTCCTTGAGCCAATAAGATCAATAATCCAGTCCCTAGTGTTATCTGAAATTACTATAGTCAGCCTACTGGTGATAAGCCTTTCCATACTTAGAGTGGTCTGCAACACAAAAACAAACAAACAGGAATAATCTGTTGCTGGGACAATATTAGAAGTACAGCCAGAATTGGTGATCCACCTTTAAGAAGCTAATTTCATTTTCATAATAGGATGTGCTATTGGAGTAAGACTTTGTGGAGAAAAAAAAGGAAGGACCCTTTTTTTCCCCTCAAAATGGCAAGTATGTAATTATGGAAAGAAACATGGATATGAAAACAATCATGGATTTTGGGGAAAACATTGGCTGTCTTTCTTTGAACTAATCATTGACTCGTTAAATGTAGATATCATTTTTCTTGTTAAATGGATAAGATTTTCTAAGTTTCTTACATTATTAAGATTTCAAAGCAAACACAAAATAATGGAAGTGAATAAGACCATTGGTGAGCTAGAAAGGGAGAAATAAATAGGGAGAGAGGCACAGGTGAGGGACAAGAATTACTAAACATGAATAGTAATAAGCTAATGGAAAGAGTTCGGTCTAAGTGCTCTGTTTAGAAAATTAAATTATAAAAGAACCTCTGAGCTTATCTTAGTTCATATAGGCTGTCACTGCAGAACAGAAGAGGGCCAATTGTGAGAATTCTCCACTGTGGTTTTTTTTCAGTGGCATTCTCCCCAGTCACATGTCTTCTAGAAGCCCAGGAATGGCATCACCAAGCTACCTACCAGATTCCATCTTGTATCAAGGGGTATCTTATTTGAATATTACCTGACTACAGAAAAGTCATGTCAATATAGATGGAGGGAGTAGTTTTTATAGTTTACAAAATCTCAGCAATGTGGTCACACCTTCTTTTGAGTTATTATTTAAGGACGATAGCACAAAAACCAAATAGTAAATTTATACCAAACGGGATGGTATATTTTAAAAAGTCTATTACTGTTTACACATAATGTTTATATGTAGACATGCACACATATGCCCACCCATTCCTAAGTATACTTGGGCATTCTTATACCTTCTACAAATAAATTATATATGTACATATGCATCTCTATGTATTTGACAAGTGAGGCATTAGATAAAAGGAATATGAATGGAGTAAAAACAAGGTAACTTATCAGTCTACAAAGATTAGATACAAAAATTTATATGATATATATGTAAATACAAATATACATATATGCCCAGGTATGTGCATCTCCTCTTTAAGATAGATAGAATATGTCTGAGGACATATTTGAACTCAGGAAGATGAGTCTTTCTGACTCTGAACCTAATATTCTATCCACTATACCACCTACCTGCCCTATGCACATAAATACATAGTTCTTTTTCTAACATTCTATCTATCTAAAAGAGGGGATGCACATACCTGGGCATATATGTATATTTGTATTTACATATATATCATATAAATTTTTGTATATAATCTTTGTAGACTGATATGTTACCTTTTTTATTTCTTTATTTCTTTATTTTTTATTTTAAACCCTTCTGTGTATTGTCTCCTAGTTAGAAGAGTGGTAAGGGTAGGTAATGGGGGTCAAGTGACTTGCCCAGGGTCACACAGCTGGGAAGTGTCTAAGGTCAGATTTGAACCTAGGACCTCCCGTCTCTAGGCCCGGCCCTCAATTCATTGAGCTACCCAGCTGCCCCAAGTTACCTTGTTTAATACAACTAATCTATTATAGTTATTTAATTAATTTAATTTTAATATATTTAAATAACATTTGACAGCTGCAAAAGATAAAAACAAATTTTCTTCCTATAAAACCTATATTTTAATATAAAATAAAATTTAAAAAAAGTTGTTATGTGTATTTCATGTCTAAAATGTAAAACCTCCCCAAAGTTGTTGTTTGCATGGCATCAGCAGCATTGCAACCAAATTGTCAAAATTTATTCTCGGAGTTCCTTGCTATAACTGTTACATTTCAATTTGGAAATGCATTATAGGCAACCTAGGAATGCACATCAAATGAATCAATTGAAAGGTCTAGTAAACCAGGATCTTTTTTTTTAAAATTGAAGCTATGCGATGATTATTGACTAGTAGTCCAGGAGATTTTGTATAACTTAAATACAAATTATTCAAATAACTATAAATATTGAAACATAATGGGATGCCTTCTGCAATAAAAACTTCCTTTCTACTGGGGTAGGGGGATAAAAAAAAATTTATGTGGTAAACAGAAAAAAAAAACCCTGAAAATTCTAAGTGTTTATTTTACAAAGCACTGCTATTATTATCTTGTCCAGATCAAGATATTTTCATTCATTTCTTATCATGATGATGGCATTTTGTAGTTAGGACTTTAATGATAAGAAAACCGATTGAACAGCTATTTGGGTGTTCTTAGTAGTTCCTTTCTAAAAAGCAAACAGCATTTTAGGATGAATTATTTCATTCCTTTCATTAAAAACAGCAAAGATGTCCACAATGAAAACTCTGTAGTTTTATTGTTCAGAAGCACTGGAAAAGCATTCCAAAGGCCTTTTTGGCTAGACAAAGCTGAACAAGGAGAAAAGAATATTGTAGAGTTTGTTTGAAGCATATGTTGCTTGCTTTTCTGTCCTTGAATTGATTTTTACCCTTCTGAATCTATTTGACCTCATGAAGAAGCTCTTAAACTATAAAAGGTAGAAAGCCCCTGTAGCACAAGGGCACAGAGAAGATAAGAATGATTTTGTTTCTTCATCCAATATTCTGAGGACTAGACTGCAAGGAGCAAGTCAGGCTCCAACCATAAAGACTACCAATATCAACTAGTGACCTTTTAAAAAGATCACCCATCTGGATTCTGGTTCATTGCATTGCAAATTGTTTTCTCTCACTTCTGGCTTGGCAGGGCAGTATTCAATCCAAAAAACATTTATTAGGCATCTACTATGTGATGGGCACAGGGAATATAAAGACAAAGACAAAACAATCTCTGCCCTAAAGAGACTTACATTTTGCTGGAAGAAATACCAGGTATACTCACAATTAAATACATACAAAATAAATACAGAGCAAATATTAAATAATTTGTGAAGGTTAGATGGACCTGCATTGAAAATGGGAGGTTAGAGGGAATAAAAAAATCAAGAATAGCTCAGGATTGTGGTGCCTTCAAAGGATATAGGAAAGTAAGAAAAAGAGTTGGAATTGGTGGAGAAAGATGATTTCTTTCTTGGACTTGTTGAGTTTGAGATGCCTACAGAAAACCAGGGGGATATATTCAGCAGGAAGTGAATGAGTATTATAGCTCAAGAGAGGGATGAGGACTGGATATTTATGTGAATTAACTGCATAGAGTAGGGAGGAAACCACTGTTTATTAAATGCCTGTTATGTACCAGGCAGTGGAGGAAGTGCTTTATAAGATATCTCATTTGGACTTATAACAACCCTGATAGATTGGTGCTAATACTATCTATATTTTATGGCTGAGGAAACTGAGGCAGAGAGAGAAAGAGTAAGTAATTTGTCCATGGTCATTCAACTAATATGGATCGGATCTGAGGCCAGTTTTGAAATAAGGTCTTTTCCTGACTCCCAGACACAGTGTTCTAGCTACTAAACCACCTAGCCTGTGGATCCATGATGAAATCACCAGGAGAAAGGATCTGGATCTATCTTGGGGATATAACCACACAAAAGGCAATAGTTATGAATGATGATCCAGTCAATTGACCAACTGATCAACAAGTATTTATTAAGCTCCTATAATATGCCAGGAACTATGCTAGTTCATGGGGATAAACAGAAACAAAAATGAAAACATCTTGCCTGTATTAAGTTTCATTTTATTAGGTAAATTAATGTACTTAAATAGATATATACAAAATATTTTCCGGATGGTAATGCATTAGTAGCTAGAAGAATTAGGAAAATTTTTATAAAGAAGTTAATACAAAGAAGGCAGAGAGCAAAATTCAAATTCAGAAATCTTAGGAAGGAGATCAGGAGAGAATACCTCATTCTCAGAAGTTGCAAGAATGATGATTAAGAAAAGGCTATGGGGCAGTTGTTATTGTTCAGCTGTTTTTCATTCATGCCTAACTTTTGTGTCTTGACTCCTTTGGGGTTTGTTTGGCAAAGCTACTGAAGTTGTTTGTCATTTCTTTCTCTAGTTCATTTATAAATGAGGAAACTGAGGCAAAAAGGGAAAAGTGATTCTCCCAGGGTCACACAACTAGTAAGTGGCTGAGGTCAGATTTGGACTTCCTGACTCCAGGTCGGGCACTCTATCATTGGGCAGTAGGTGACCATTATTAACTTCAACAGGAATAGTATCAACTGAATATTTGCATTAGAAACCAGGTTGGAAAATGAGTGGGTAGTGAGAAGTGTAGGAAATGAGTATATGCATCTTTCTTATCCTTAGAGGTTTAGGATCAAAAGGAAGGAGAGAGAAATTAAATGGCCTGGGTTCAAGAATGTGTCAGAGCCAGTTTCAACTAGTTTATGACAGCTGATTGTTATATTTTCATTGTGAGCATTTATTCCTCAGAAACTGGCAAATGTTATAAATGATTTATTGCTGTGTTGATTATTTAGATGTAATAAAGTAATTAAGGAAATGTTAATAATACAGATTAAAATTAAAAAGTGTGTCTTGCATGCATTTTTTCAGTCAGTTGTTTGACTACACATATTTTCTAGCATGCTCCTGCCTCCATCTTTGTGACCTTGGGCAAGTCAAGTCAATTTTCTGGGCCTTGATTTTTTTATCTAAGAAAAGGGATTTAAACTATGTTGCCTTATGGTTTAATGGACTTCTATGGGTCATTATTTAAACTGATAAGTAGTATATACCTAAAACCTTAAGCAAGTGTCATCTGCAATGAGGATATGTTAGAATCCTTCATGGTAAGATCAGTGGTGAAGTGAAGATGTCCATTATCATCACTATTATTTAATATTGTATTGGAAATGCTAACATTAGCAATAAGGAAAGAAAAAGAAATTGAAGGAATTAAAGTAGGCAATGAGGAAACTAAACTATCACTCTTTGCAGATGATATTATGGTATGCTTAGAGAATTCTAGAGAAACAACTAAAAAACTAGAAATAATTAATAACTTTAGGAAAGTTTTGGGATACAAAATAAGTCCACATAAATCATCAGCATTTATATATATATATATATATATATTACCAACAAAGTTCAGGAGCAAGAGTTAGAAAGAGAAATTACCTTTAAAATCACTCTAGACAATATAAAACATTTGGAAATCTATTGCCAAAACAAACACAAGAATTATATGAACACAATTACAAAGCACTTCATACAAATAAAGTTAGATCTAAACAACCAAAAAATATTAATTGCTGATGGGTAAACCAAGCTAACATAATAAAAATTATAATTCTACCTAAATTAATTTATTTATTCAGTGTCATACCAATCAAACTACCAAATAATTATTTTCTAGAACTAGAAAAATAATAACAAAATTCATCTGGAAGAAAAAAGGTCAAGAATATCAAGATAACTAATGAAAAAAATATGAAGAAAAGAGGCCTGGCAGTACCAGATCTTGAACTGTACTATAAAATAGCAATTATCAAAATGATCTGCTACTATCTAAAGAATAGAATGGTAAGTCAGTGGAGTAGATTAGATACACAGTATCCAGGGGTAAATGACCCTCAGCAACCTAGTGTTTGATAAACCCCAAAACCCCAGCTATTGGAATACGAACTCACTCTTTAACAAAAACTGCTGGGAAAATTGGAAAACAGTATGGCAAAAGCCAGGTATAGACCAGTATCCACATTCTATACCAAGATGAGGTCAAAGTGGATATCTGATATAGATGATACCATACCTAATTTAGAAGGGAAGAATTTATGAACAAACAAGAGAGAGAGAGAACCTTATAAGGTATAAAATGAATAATTTTGATTATATAAATTGAAAAGTTTTTGTACAAACAAAACCAATACAACCAAGATTGTAAGGAAAACAACAGTGGGGGAAATTTTATAATAAACATCTGTGATAAATGTCTAATTTTTCAAATTTATAAAGAACTATGTCAAATTTATAAGAAGACAAGACATTCCCCAAATGACAAATGGCCAAAGGTTATATCACAAGCAATTTTCAGATGAAATCAAATCTGTCAGTAATCATATGAAAAAAAATGTTATGAGTCACTCTTGATTAGAGAAATGCAAATGAAAACAAAGCTGAGGTGCCACCTCATATCTTTCAGTTTGGCCAATATGGCAGTAAGGAAGGTGGTAAATGTTAGAGAGAATGTGTCAAAATTGGGACATATTGGTGGAGTTGTAAACTGATCCAACCATTCCAGAAGGCAAATATGGAACATTACGCAAGGGCTATAAACTGTGCATACCCTTTCATCTGGTAATACCACTACTGGTCTCAAAGAGATAATAAAAAAGGGGAAAGAACCTACTTGTACAGAAATATTTGTAGCAGCTCTTTTGGTAGTGGCAAGGAATTGGAAATTGAGGGGTTGTCCATCAATTGGGGTCTGGCTGAACAAATTGTGGTACATGTTGGTTATGAAATATAAGAAATGATAAGCAAGATAATTTCAGAAAAAGCTGGAAAGATCTGTAGGAATTGCTGCAGAGTAAAATAAGCAGAACTTAGAGAACATTGTACACAATAATAGCAATATTGGACAATGATTATCTGTTAAAACTTGACCACTTTCAGTAATGTAATGATCTTGGACAATCCTGAAAGACATAGTGGGGAATGCTATTCACCTCCAAAGAAAGAACTGTTAGTCATTTTTCAGCTCAGTGTATTTTTTGTTTTATTTTAGGGTTTTGGTTATGTATAAGTGTGCTCTTACAACAATGACCAGTATGGAAATGTGTTTTGCATGACAATAAAAATTTAAAAATAAAAATAAAGTAAACTGTATTGCCTCATAGTTCCCTTCTTTCTTTAAATCCATGAAACAATACTAAGAAAACTACCCTTTTGACTACTTCCACTGGGAAAAACATCAAGATTATAGGATTCAGAGGTTGAAGGGATAGAAGAGAGCAGTTAATTCAAGACCTTCATTTTACAGATAAGAGGCCCATCTGAAACTAGGAACAGTAGGTCTGGGATTTAAAAAATGGAAGGTAGGAAAGTAATTTGAGCAAGATGTTTTTACCTTTTTTGATACTTTTATGATATTAAAATGAAGTTGATGCTGAATCTTTTAAAATTAAAATTTACCTATCTTTAGAGCAAAATTATACAATTTTTTTTGTCATAATAAAATTTTATTTATAAATGAAAAGAAATTCTCATTTCAAGTCAATAAATTCACATTTTTATTTGATTGTTTCATATAACAAAATAATATTTAAAGGGTTAATTGTCATATTTTGCTTTAGTGTTGAATATTTTCCAAAAAGATTCTTCTCTACTAAGTGAGCAACTCTGTGTACTTTTAAAAATATTTTTTTTCGCATTTTAAAAGAAGAAAATCAGTTCAGGGGAAAATGGAGATTGCCTAAATTACATAAGTGATTAAATTTTTGCTAAGAGAACAGAAAAAAAATTTAAAGAAAAGAAGGAAGGAAATTAAATGATTAAGTAAAGAAATATCCAGCCAAGGTTTCAGTAATGTCATCTATTGAACCAGTTGATAAGAATTTATATTTGAATGAAAGTGTGGAGAAAATAATTTACGTGAGACACTCATATTTATGGAGTGCAACTGATTTAAAGTCTACATAGAAGCAGGTATCAATCAGAAGAAGTCCCTTGTACTGATATATGAAGTCAAAGAGCTAGTGTCACCTTGGACCCCTGATTCTTGATTACTGGGGATAAGGCAGGACCCATCAGTAAACAATCAGTAATGAATGACAGTGTAGGATCACTATCTTATGTGCTGAGTGACAGGAGGTCTTCTGAGAACAGAGGGAGTTTTATTATCCTTCAAAGCCTTGCTGGCTGGAAAAAAGCTAGCAATGGGGCCTTATGACCATTTTCAGGGAAGTTTTGTACAAGGTCCATACAAGGAAGCAAAGTTGTGACATGAGAGAGGTAACTCTTCTCCTATTTGGGATGGGGCTACAGGATTCAATTTCTGATAAACAGAAACTTTAGAAAAGCAAAACAGCAACATGCTAGAGTTTGTAGTTAGAGTTAGTGTAATAATACAGCTGCTATCCTTCGTGAGTTCTAATATTGTATAATCTTTTTTTTTTTTTTTTACCCCTGTACTTTGGTGTATTGTCTCAAAGGTGGAAGATTGGTAAGGGTGGGCAATGGGGGTCAAGTGACTTGCCCAGGGTCACACAGCTGGGAAGTGTCTGAGGCCGGGTTTGAACCTAGGACCTCCTGTCTCTAGGCCTGGCTCTCACTCCACTGAGCTACCCAGCTGCCCCATTGTATAATCTTTTAATAAACAGAATCTAAAGGAATGCCTTATGTAGATAGGCAGTGTAATTTATGTAGATGGATTTTTCTGAGAATTACATTTTTAGTTTCTAATTTTTAAACATTTCAGATATAAAAAGCATAATTTTTAACACTATTCATTACAGCTTAGTTTAACATTAACAATTACTCAGATTCTATTTTCATTTTTTTTAAACCCTTACCTTACGTTTTAGAATCAATACTGGTTATTGGTTCTAAGGCAGTAGACTGGTAAGGGCTAGGCAATGGGGGTTAAGTGACTTGCCCAGGGTCACACAGCTAGGAAGTGTCTGAGGTCAGATTTGAACCCAGGACCTCCCATCTTTGGGCCTGACTCTCAATCCACTGAGCCACCCAGATGCCCCCTTCATTTTCATTTTATAGGTTAAATATGATAAACATTTTCTTTTAAAACATTTTTTGTTTGTTCCTTTATTTATTCTTCAGTCTGAGTCTTCCTATTTTGCTAAGCTTGAATGTGCCTGGCCTATTCATGAGCCAGATCCCATTAGGAATCTATAAGGGAGCTTTTGTTTCAGATATGGGCTGGTTTGTTCTTCCAGAGGCAACCTAGTGCTCCTCCAGCCTAAACTCACCTGATTGATGTCAGATTTAGTGTGGACACCTGATTGGCTAAGTCCACTGCAGTGCAGAGGTCTTGAGTTAAGAAATCTCTCAAATTCAGCTTCCTTGGTAGATGGGATTACAGTCATGCCACCACGTTTGTCTGTGATAAGTATTTTCAATAGAATATTTGCAGAACCAAATAATTTCATTTAATTTGGTCATTTATATATTGTATATCAAAATAGTATTTGCTTATCTTTTTAAATTCTCTAATATCCCCCAATTAATTTATATGGTTTTATAATTTAATATGTTGCATTTTAAAACAGAATTTAGTGAATGTTCAGCATATTGGAATGTCCAAATGAAGTCTAGTGGTTCTCATATAGATCACTTCAATTTCAGAGATCTAAGAGGAGGCAATCAAAATAAAGATGAAGATTCCTTTAACTATACCAAAATATAATGAAAGGAAAGGCACTGGGGGTCATTCTATGCTAATAAACAAAAGGAAACTACCTTAATTCCTTTGAAGGTTAGAAGTATACAGGACATAGTTTCTTCAAGTCTCAATATTCATCTGGCGATAGAATTATTGCTAGGTCAGACTTCAAAACCCTATGAAGAAAAGATGACTGATTTTTCATTGCTGCTTTATTGTTTTGAGCCAGCTCTCATTTTTGATATCAACTGTCTCAGACCTAACTGGTCTTGATATTAGATTACTAATTTTGTTGTTTTTGTTTTGCTTTGTTTTCTGATGGATTCAGTTTGGGAAGACTATTAGATATCTAAAGACTACTAGAATCTGCTGGCCTTAAATGTTAGTCCTTCATGGAGCAACCCACATTCTATGGCAGGTACCTATAAAGCCCACAGTATTTATTCCTATGCTTTTGGGCTCCAACAAAACAGCAATCAACTCCTTTACTCTACCCTGTCTGGTCATGAAAGCATAAAATAATGTCTTGGCTCTCTCTATTCCCTAGATTAGAAAGATTCCTTTTTCTTAAACTTTCTCTCCCTAAGCTTTACATTATTCTCTCTCAACCTGGCAACTGCTTCCCTCATCCTCCTAGAGGTGTATTATACATTTAAACCTAGAATCTCTGTCACTTTCTCATTCTTGACTCATCTCTGTCTTGGCTGGTCCTCCTGAAATAAATTTCTTTGCTATATGATAATAAATAGCTTTAGCCTTTATGATAAAAATTGCCTTTTCTGCTACTGACCCAAATCATGAGACCTTTTCCTCTCTAGAGGTCATATGACTTAGGATGACATGACTAGCCTTCCATTATGTCCTTCCCTTTATTTCCATGAAATCTTCCTTAGCATCTGGTATATCTGCCAGTGGATTTCAGTGGAGAGGACAAACACAGTCTGTGGCCAGTGAAAATTTAGACACCAGTTCTTGATCCAGTTGTATGTTCTAACCACCCCCTGTTTTAGTGGTCCACATGTGACTACACCTCCATATCTATGGGTGTTATTTACTGGAATCCAAATTTATCATTAGGAAAAATCCTTAGTATATGTTTATAGAACTGCCCCTATCACTACCCATAATGTACCTTCATTAATTCTTCTCATTACTTATAATATACCCAATCAAATACCATACCCAAATTCAGATACCATACTCATTAAGATACTAAAATGTCCTATGAAGTCTTTATCAAAGACAGAATCCTGGAATAGGGGGATTGTAATAACTAAGACAATATTTATTTTGATGTTCTGAATGGAGAAGGTTGTCACTAAAGAATGCTTGCTAATAAAAACAAAAACTGTAAACTCCACATGTTAATATGAATTTAAATGAAAATCTGCCCACAGAGGTCCCTTGTAATTCACCACTTTTTTTTAGATTAAATTTTGAGGACCCTTGATTGAAAGATTCATATGTGATTTTCAAAATAAGAAATTGCCACAAATTGGTAGCTAGGTGCTATAGTAGAGAATATTAGACTTGGAGTTAGAAAGGCTGTAGCTCAACTAGATATATGACTTTGGGCAAATTGCTTAATGGCTTTTTTCTTCAGTTTCCTCATCTGCAAAATGAAAGAGTTAGACTTGATGGTCCCTAAAACTGATTCCAGCTCTAAATCTATTTCCCATGACTTACTTGACCTCTCTGAGTTTCAATTTATCTATAAAATAGGGTTAATAATAGAATCTACATCTTTGGTTTATTGTAAGGATCAAAATAAACCCTAAAACATCATCAAAATATTAGTTAGTAGTGTTGCCATGTCAAAATATAAAACATACAGCTTCTTGTATTGAGTATTGGGTCATAACAACATGGCAGCCAGTCAGATTCTGTGTCTAATAAAGGCACTAAAGAGTGTTATATGGAAGAACATCTCATGCTTACTTTTCCATGATGACATATTCTGATCATTCCTAATTTCCCATCATCAGCAGCCCAAAATGTAGCTATCTGCCATAGATTTATCCAAACACTTCTTGAGCTTATTTATATTTCTTTCCCTCTTTCCTTTTAAATTCTATGGTTTAGTCTTGTTGACAATTCAATTAATTTTAGCTATAAGAGATTATCTTATGTAGAACTAATAGAGTAAAACCAATCTGACCTTTAAAATGTAACTGCTATTTACAGATGTCAAAAAAAGAAAGAAAAAATGATTAGCTATGAAGCATAAATCTCAGAACGATGATTTTTTTGACCTTATACATGTATAGTTTTTCATGTTCCTGTTACTAAGTATTAACTGTTTCCTTTCAATATTAATAGCATTTATACATGTCTGCATATAGGCAAACAAATAATAATTTCCCCCGCCTGATGAACAAAAATTGGGCTCATAATGTAACAACTTATATGAGGTGGGAATAATGATTTATACATACATGTATATATACATATAAATGTATAAGTATCTAAAATACATATATGTGTGATTTGATATTTCCAACTCATATGTGTACATATATATATATATATCTATATAATCTATGTAATATGTGAGTATAGCTATATAATGTATAGATGCACATATGTACATTCATATAATGTGTATATATATATATACATATATATATATTTATTTGTTTATTTGTCCAGACTGCTGATTAAATTGATATATAGAAATGCTGGCATGAAAACTGTCTACCAATGCTATTCTTCTTTAAGTTATAATCTTGGCGACTTGGAGTCTTGAGAGAATAAGTTGCTTACCTATGATAAATATCTATTAGACAGAACCAGTGTGTGTCAAAAGCAGGCTTTAAATCTAGGAGTTCACTACTCCAAGGTCATTCCTCTATCTATTGTGTCATAATTATTTCTCTGATAAGGGAAATTATCATTAGTGTACTTGGGAGAGTTTATGCAAAAATGCCAGGTGCCTTCTCAATAATGTGATTGCTAAAATGATATAGGAGCTATTTATTTATTGCTAATAACCATCCCTGTCCTTTTAGGGTATGTTCTCTAATCCAGGTTAAATTAAAATGAGAATTCCCAAAAGACATATGTAACAAACACACACACACACACACACACACACACACACACACACATATATATATATACATACACATATATGCATGTGTCAGTATGTAAAGTTTAAGTTTTATGCATTCCATGTGGCACTATTTGATATATATTTACATATAGAACTGGCCTAATTCCAACATGCAAAGTAGGCATAGCTTCTCTTTGGCATCCTTATATCTCCACTTCCCATAACTCTTTTTCCACTCTTGGCAGCCACTTGTCTCTCCTGTGTCTCCATTTCTGCAGGGCCTTTTTCTTAGCTAGCTTCTGATTAATCCGGGCTAAGGTTTTAGCTGCTAGTGGTTAAGTTGCTGGCTTTCCAGGAGTACTTGCATTTTCATAAGGGAATCTTGAAAGTAAAAAGGCCTTTAACACTGAAAAAGAATGAAATTCTAAGACATCGTGATAGGAGGTGGGGGTGTTCTTGAGGGGCAACGAATGCTTCATGCCCCTTGAATTATATGAGATAGATAGCTGCTTAAATTCTTTTTTTTTTAAACTCTTAACTTCTCTGTATTGGCTCCTAGGCAGAAGAGTGGTATGGGTCACACAGCTGGGAAGTGTTTGAGGCCTAATTTGAACCTAGGACCTCCCATCTCTATACCTGACTCTCAATCCACTGAGCTAAGCAGCTGCCCCCTGCTTAAATTCTTATTCATGATGCTGAAGCTGTTTAAATTCCTATCTATTTAATTGTTTAATAGAGAAGACTCTTTGAGGCATGAACTACATCTATGGCCTAGGTGTGATTAATTTTTTTTATAGTAGAAGTTCCTAAACTTTTTTGAGTGTAATGAACCCCTTTGGAAATCCAATGAAACTTATAAATCCTTTCTCAGAATAATGTTTTTAAATTTTGAAGGAAATGCTGAATTTAATTTAGAGGCTAATGAAAATAAAGATGTAATTTTTTTTTGCTACCTAAGTTCCTAGTCCCTTAAAATATATCCAAGGATTCCAACCGGAGCTATTTCAGGTTAAGAGCCCCTGCAGTAGGAATATTAGCAATACACATTCCTGTGTGAGGTTGCTTAATAACTATAACTAGGTTTATTTAATTCTAATAGATTAATTATTCAAGAATTTTTATTTTATATTTTACTTCTACTTTATGCTTTTGATTTGCATAATTCCTTGTAGTTTGCTAAATGCTTTCATGTATATTATCTCATCTGATCTTCACAATTGAGGCAATGTGAAAGGTCCAGCCCTGGGTCTTCGACCTGACTGAACTTGATCAGCTTCCCAGGGCACCAGCCTTCCATTTCCAGCAGACCTTGGCCATTTGGTGGCCCCAGAACTTTCATCTCTTGCTATTGCTTAAGCCTTTGTAGAACTTTAACTTGAGGCACTGCTCCTCCTGACCTTTTTGAGGGCTTGATTGTTTGGCTTCAGGGAACTTCTGTCCCTAATTCTTAATAAGTTTTTCATTTTTTCCAACCACTGTAATCATAATTGGATACCATATTCTGACATCTTTTCTGTCTTCCTTCTTTCTTCAACTTTAAGCATTTTCAACCAAATATGGAATATTTACAAAGGAAAGGAAAACATCTATATTGAATATTTGATTCAAATGCAATAATTAGAAATGTTAATAAAATAATCTGTTTTTTCCATTCTAAATGGTACTTAACCTTCCTAAGTTACTGATGCTAATAACAGTTCCTGCAACCTGTCTTGGGCCATCATCTCCTCTAGACAAGGCTCCTGATGCTAAGGTATCAAAACCCAACAAGATAAATATATTTTCCATCTCAGAACATCCTCTTCTAATATGAGATCTGATGATCCAAGAGTTCTTGATCAAATTCATTCATCTTCATTGTGATCTCTGATTTATTCTTCGCTAGTTGGGCTGCTTGAAAATGGGGCAGAACTGGGTACAATGGACGGAAGATGTTGACAGGCTCTAAGTCTAGAAAAACTTCCCAAAAACTAGAGTTATCTAAAAGGGCCACAGGATTAATGAATTCTCTTTCACTAGAGTTTGTTATCCTGAGGCTGAGTAACCACTTATTAGGGATGTGTAAATACATCCTATTCAGTTACAGATTGGACTAGGTGACCTTGGAGTTTTCTCCCAAGTCTAAAATTCCGAATCTACTTCAGGATTTATTTCCCTTCAAGTTTCATGGCATAAAAATATTATTGCTGTATGATATTTCCTTCTGGCTAATCTCCATTTTTTGTGAAAATCAGAGATTTCTCTGACTTCAATACAAAACTCACCAGTTCAAGAATTAGAATCTACAAAGCCCTGAAGCATGTGAGCATGACATACTACAAAAACAAAACTACACAAACACACACCAACCAGATGCCTTCTAACAAAAAGATAGTTTTCCTAGAGCTCTGTGGATCAACAAACTAACTCTTATAAACTAGGAGTGGGAGGTTATCTCCAAGCGAGGAACCTTTGTGGAAAGTGGCCAGAATCAAGAATGCTTGCATACTCATCTGTTCCCAGCTATAATTGTACATAGTGAAAAGAGTGCTCCTAAAATTGGCCCTGCTGATGAATTCCTGTGTGGAAACCAGAGTTTATTGTTTCTTGGAGAGGCAGTTATTATAGGCTTCGTTGATGTGAACCTTTGAGTGGCCAAATAGCCCTCATTGTCATTCTATGAAAGCTAATCTTTGAAGAGTTCTTTGGCATTAGCATCTCTTACATAATGAAATAATAAAGCTAAGCTAAATACCCACAGTGGTAGAAAGTGATTGGCACACTGATTGTCACACTTGAATAAACATTGTAAACCTTGAAAGGGAAAAATAACTAAGCAGATATAAAATTTTATGACATATATGGGACAAGAGTATATCTGGGGGCAGCTGGGTGGCTCAATGGGTTGAGGGCCAGGCCTTAGAGATGGAGGTCCTAGGTTCAAATCTTGCCTCAGTCACTTCCCAGTTGTGTGACTCTTGGCAAGCCACTTAGCATCTGTTTGCCTCAGTTTCCTCAAATAAAAATGGAGATAATAAAAGCAACTGCTCAGAGGGTTGTTGTGAGGATCAAATGAGATAATAGTAAAAAGTTCTTAGCACAGTGCCTGGTACATAGTTGTTGTTCCTGTTATTCTTATTGGTAGTGCTGGTAGTAGTGGTGGTGTGCCTTGTGTGTATGTATGCATGTGGTGGTCTTTATATTTATGTGCTTATTCCTTTTCCTTCCCTTTTTCTCATAATAGAATGCCAAATACTTGGATATAGCTGTCAAACTCTCATTCAGTGTTCTTTATGTTCTACATTCCCAGTTCCTTCAACTTCTGATGTGATATGATCTGAAAGTCCATAACTAACATGAGCTTTCTTTTTTCCTGGATACTCCGCAGCTTATCAAAGTCTCTCCTAAAAAGTGGTGCCCTGCCCTGAACATAATACTGACCACAATACACATGTGCTGTGACCAGAAGAAAATAGAATAAGGATATTACTTACCTTCCTAGTCCTAGACACTATACTTTTCTTAAGCCTAAATTCTTATTCATTCATTCATTCTGATGATATCCTAATTTTTGGGGGGCTGTAATATCAAAGCATGAATCACTATTAAACTTACAGTAATTATAAGTATGAGATATTTTCTCAAATGAGTTGCTGTCTATAACTATATCCCCTACCTGATATTTAAAAGTTGATATTTTAAAAATTCAACTGTGCTACTTTTCATGGACCAATCTATATTAAATTTATAATAGATATGGCCCAATGGTTTAGTCTGCTGAGATTCTTTTTTTCAATACTTAGCTGTTCCTCCTGTATGTGAACTTGTAGCATTATGACATTTCAGATTTGATGAATGTACCATTTGTGTTTTCAAGAAGATGAAAATGTTAAATTACTCAGGCAGAAGGATAGTTTCTAGCAAGTATCTTCCAAGTTGTAAGAAAATAAATTTAGGGGTTTGACTAAATATGAGAATTTTAAAGTAATACTGTGGTCGCCTATTTAAAGATATTATAACTTAAGTCAAAAATGACTTTACTAGCTTTATTTACAAAGAGGTAGAAAGAGTAAAAATGGAAAAAGGTAGCTAAAGAGACAGGTTTTAACAAACCTATAGCCCTTCTCTAGTAAAGTGAGGCTCAGCCCTATAGGGGCTTCCCATATCCGGTGATGTCTTCAGCTACTCACTCACCCAAGATAAACTCCAAAGGATGAAGACCAAAGGCCAAGTCCCAAGGTGAAGTCCCCCAATGCTGAAGTCCAAAGAAGATCCAGAAGCAGTCCTCCAAGAAGCAGTCCAAGAGCCAAGGTCCCAAGTCAAAGCTGAAGTCCCAGTCCAAAGCTACTTCCAAGAGACAAGTCACCAGCCAAAGACCCCTGGGCAGGAAGTTAAGGACTTTTTATAATCATTTTTCCATATCACTTCCCGTGCCTTCCTCCACTTTACAGGAACCAATTGCAGTGTTCCAATTTGCTTAGCACTATCCAGGGGTTGGTCAGTTGCCTCTGGAGTTGTCACACACTTTAGCAAGTGACTTACAAACACTCTTACTTAGTGTTTAGTAGGGATACTTAAGTTTTTGATTGATTAATTTAAAAATTGCCAATTGATAAAGTTTTATTCACTCTTCACATTGTCATTGAACTATTGATTACTATTCTTTTGCACCAACCATTAAACAAATTTAGAAGTGATACATGACTGTACTATCAACTAGCCTATATATTTCCATATTGTTACACAATAATATCAAGAGAAGCTTTATCATATTATTTCCCATTAAGGTTCTAAATTAAAAAAATATGCATACCTTCCTCTATGTAGTAGTCTAGTAATCCTGTTAAAAATGAAATAAGTTTAGTTTAGTATGACCTTCATAAAGGTATGCTATAACTTTAGAATCATTGTTTCCTTTTCTAGATGTTTACTATTCTTGTCTTTAATATTTTAGAATTTCTCCTGGTATCGAAGTCAAGCTTATAGTTGGAAAATTCAATTTTCCTTTTCTGAAAAATTAGAATAACATTTTCCTTTATTCAGACTTTGTGGAACTCTTCCATTCTAAATGCTTTTTGAAAGATCATTGGCAGTGATCAAAGACCTAGCTCAACCATCACATTTCCCAGTTCTTTCAAAACCCTGTTAAGTAGTTCAATTGAATCTGGTGACTTGAACTCACCAAAGATAACTAACTGCCCTTGCAATTGATAAAATGATTTTACTTAAATTTCAGCTTTCTTTTTATCTGTTTTGCTCTGTCCTTTCCAGGATAAAGACTATTCTCCTTGGCAAAGAGAAATAAAGGTAATATAAATGTTGAATAGTTCTAGTTCCTTTATATTTTAAGTTACAACATCAAAATTATATACAGGTTTTGCTTTCTTTTTTTTCCTTCAGGAAATTACATGGTACAGTGAATAAAGTAGTGGGTCTGGGGTGAGGAAGAACTGTGTTCAAACCCAGTCTCAAACATATAGCAGATGTGAGACCTGAGAAAATTACCTAACTTATGTCTGCCTTAATTTACTTAACTGTAAAATGAGAATAATAATTGTACCTACATCCTCTGGTTGCTGTGAAGATCAAATATTTAGAAAATACAGCACAGTGCCTGGTACATTGTAGATGCTTAATAAATGCTTGTTTCCTCCTCTCCCTTTTCTCCATCATTATGTCTCTAGTGCAGTGGTCTTTTCCTTCTCTGATGCTCTTCTTTTCCGTTGTAATATAGTTGGTCTTTACATATGCTTTATTACCACATCCCATAACTATTCTTAAATATGGTATGAATGCCTAGATTTTATCTTATGCTATTATTTCTACTGAAACTGTCAATAAACATCTCGAACTTAAACAAAAGAGGTCAATAGCTAGGTTAGAAAAAATAGATATAACAATGATCCTGTAATAAGTTGATTCTGAGGCCTCGGAGAGGTATTGGTGCTGGTGCTGGTATTGGTACTGGCCAATGAGACGTGTATTTCACTATCATGTGAGGCATTCTCATGAGTGAGAGAGCTCAATGATCAAGAACTAGGGATTGAAATGGGTTTGGGCATGGAAACTGAAGAGTGATTATATTAAACAAGTTTGAAGCAGAAACATGGGGCTATGACCAGGGCAGGCTGAGGGATAAACAGATGATAAACTGATGATCTGTAAAAAAGCCTCCGGGAAAGTAAGATGCAGGCAATAAATTGCAATCATAGCAAGCAAGCATAAAAAGGAGAGCCAGGTGGCAAGTAAAATGAATTACAAAAGTCAAGAATATCTAAATATTGGCATTGTAGCAATACTTTCTTGTGCCCAATAACCCTGCCTTCTATGGTTTCTACAAAAGGTCATGGTCCTGCCCCAAAATAGAAAATGTGGAAGCTTCAGATTTGGGTTTGTTTTTTTCACTAACCACTCATATGGAACACATGCCAGCAACACTCCCCAGATCTGAAACCATGTCTATAGCTTTCCTTTCTGTGACTTAATATCATGCCAGGCACAAGAACCAAGTTTTTACTGAACTAGAAACATTTTTCTGTTAGACCTTTCCAAGTCATTTTCAGGTGCTTGTTTCCTGTCATAGGTTATCACAACTTTTTTGTTTGTTTGTTTCTGCCCCTTTGTCTTGCATGAGAGAGAGATTTTAATGTATGCTGAAGAATGGTTTCAATGATGCACTAAGCTCTGTCATGCTACTTGTGTACACTATTGTACTCTACTGCATTGTGCCCAGGATTGTCATCACTGAGATGTCTCATGTTTTCATGAGCTACAATATCAAAGCTGATAGATATTTCTTGTCTTGAAGCATATAGCAGAGAGGCCTTTTGCCTGAAAGGATGAAGTTCTGAGGAGGCAAACTTGTCTAGGAAAAAGGGCTTTGTAGTCTTCTCACTATTTCTGGTTCTCTTCTTCTCGATTTCAGTGCAGGCTATTCATTGCTATACACCTTCAAATTGTAATCAAACATTTTAGCTTCATAATAAATTTTACTTCTAGACAACATTACCATCACTATTGTTTTTCTAGAGTGCCCTCTTCCTTCTACTTTCATGCTTTCTTCTTTTTTTTCTGTTTCCTTCATCCAACCTTCTCAACTTTTGTGCAAAAATGTTAACAAATATGTAAGGATTAGAAGGAAAGAAGCGACTTTAAGCTACCACAGGACAATATGAGGATGGAACCAAATGCTTAGGAAAGACAATTGTCTAAGAACTGTATGTGGTGTATGCCAAAGACACACTCAACCTACTTTATTATAAAGTATTTTGACAACCGTGAAGCTAGGTTTACTTTATTCGATTTATTACATTTCTACCAGGCAAAGATTGGCTGAAAGTTGGTACACATTAGAACCTAGAAAATGAATATGTTTTCAATTAATTGCTTAAGAGTGTGGTAGCAAATAAGTAGACACTACTCTGAATTATGAAACAAATTTTTTTGTTGTTTAGTCACATCTAGCTCTTCATGAATCCATTTAAGGTTTTCTCAGTAAAGATACTAGAGTGGCTTGCCATTTCCCTTTCCAGTTCATTTTAGACATTAGGGACTGAGGCAAACATGGTTAAGTGACTTTTCCAGGGTCATATAGCTAGTAAGTATCTGAGGTGAGATTTTAAACTCAGGAAGATGAGTCTTCTTGACTACAGGCCATGGCATTCTATCCACTGTGCCAACTACCTGCCCCCAAATAATTTCCCTGTTGATTTTAGTATTGTTATTTTTCTTGAAGAATGACTAAGATACCTTGTTAAAGAACTCCATTGTCTAATGCTATTTATTCTTTTTCTTAACCTTTTATGTGTATTTTAGGTACTTCAGATTTCAGTTTAACATGGAATATAGTGGAATCATTGTCTGAAGTAGAAGAAATGCATCAAAGCTTGTAAAGTAGAGATTAGAGTTTTACTTTTTTGAGAAGAGATGAACTATTGAACATGTAAGGGAAGGAATGAGAAAATATGGTTCCACACGCCTTCTTCTAGGTCTCAATTAAAATCTTATTCCCTCAATCAGTGTCAGATTAAAAGGACAGAGGACCAAGTCCGGATCTCTTAATTCTCTCTTCTGATTCTAAAAGCAAATAAGAAGGGCTGTTTCCCAAGGAAAGCCCACTTCTTGATAGACACATTAGACCACAAGTTGCCTATAAAGAACTGGTGGCACATTAGGGGTTACTAAGTCCAACTCCCCTCAATTTATAGACTAAGACATCGAGGTAATAGGAGGTTGTTATTTCCTTATGGCAAAACCACTAATAATTGTCTGAGATGGGATTTGAACCAGATTCTCTGGCTTCATGTCTGGCATTCTGTTCAGTCCACCACATTGACTCTCAAATAAAATCCCTTGATGAGTAAGAAACTAGGTATAATTAATTATTCCCTACTCTAGGAATTTTCCAAAAGAATTTGTTCACTAAAATTTATATAGTTAACTCCATGTCAGGGAGCTTCTGATTCTGACATAGTAGTTACATACCTGGTATGAATGAGTATTTTCCTCTTTCCACAGGATAAATCTCTTCACTTGAGCTGTTTGTTAACAAATGAAGATACCCCAAGATAGGTAGTGTGTAGTTAGTTAAACATTTCTGAGATCATTACAGGACAATCTTATTAAGCAGGACTGAGTCCACAATCCATTCATTATCTAAGTAGAATTAAATGGCACAAGTGGCAGGTATCCTTATTCTGATAGCATATAAACTTCTTGGAGGGAGGGACTGTTTTCTTTCTGTTTTGGTAACCTCAGAAACTAGCATAGTAGTGAAGACACAATGATAGATGCTTAATAAATATTTGTGGAATTGAATTCAATGAGCCCTTCCTTCCCTACTCATCGGCTTCCCAAAGAGCAGACTAAAGCCCAAAAGGATTTCCATTTCCTCCTTAAACTCTAAAACTATGATACCACTATATACATAATAAATAGAATCATAACTGGGTAACAAAATGAGTGATAGTATCTGTACTTTCCATATTACTCCTCAATTAGATAAATGATGAGACACATTCTATCTCCCTGCAACTATTTTGTTGAGTTTTAAGTGTGACTTTCTGCTGGTACTTTTCCTTCTACCTATCTAGCTAGCCTCGCTGAGTTATTTCAACTGCCTAAACTTTATACATCATTAAGTCAGTCTGAGCTCTACGTCTTCTATTTCTCCAACTGACCTATCTCTGAGGCTTCTAAAACCATTTTCTTCTCCAGAATTTGCCCTTTCGAATATATATTTTAGGCTATTTGTATTATCTGCTATTAGAAAATTCATAGCTAAGCCTCCTTCCCTAACCCATATATATCCCCACATTCATCAACCAACAAACACCTTGGGAAATAGTATTTTAGGCATTCTTTTGTTTCAACAAAGTGTAATTATTTACATTTTGCCTTATAATTTGTCTCAGCATTTTGCTCTCTTCAACAAAAGGAAAATCCAATTGCATTAAAACATTAAAGAAGAGCTCATTTTCTAATTGCAGTGCTGAATAGCTTTTATTCTAAGTATGCACATTTTTGAAAGTTTCAATACAAGGCTCTAACTCATTTATTTTTGAAGCAGAGAAATAAATATGCTTTTAGGCTTAGGGTTAGGTAATCTCATATCCTTACTTTACAAAGGAAGAAACTAAGGTTCAGTGAAATTCTGACTTGCCCAAGGTTATATAGGTAGTAAATATTAAAGAAAATAAGTACTCTTTCCTCTGGACCACATGGGTGAAATTCACACTGGGCAAGAAGGTATAAATAGTTGCTATTTACTTTGTATACAGCTGAGATTCTTAATCTTTTTTTGTGTGTGCCATGGACAATCTGAAGAAGACTTTCTGAGAGAATAATGTTTTTAAATGAATAAAATAAAAGACATGATGCAAAAAGAAACCAATTTTATTATGATGCATTTACAAAAAAATTAATTCATAGACACCAGTTTAAGAGTTGCTAGTAAAAATAACACACAGATAAAAGATCTTTATATCCAAGTTTATTCAGATAGAAATTTAGCCTCAAAAAAATGCCATTTTTTAAAAGAATTACAGAATGATAATTTTAACTCCCAAACTGAGAGTGGCAATCCTAGCCTCTAGAGGTATCATTTGAATTATGTGATTTCAAATTATTTTTAAGGACTGATGTCTATTTCATAAGTTTTTCATCTCTGAAATGATCAAGTTTGATCCCCAAAATATACTTTTTGCTTTAGTATCTAGATATATTTTAACTGAAGTATTGAGGAATATACCCATTCAGTTATGCTTAGCACCATGGATGCCTCCCTCCCCCCCACAATTACTTAGACTAGACTAAATTTTGTTAATCAGTTAATTCAATCACCTTACTTTACTGAAGATAATTCTGGTGTCTAGTCTCTGGAGTTCCAAGTAAAGTCACTTATCTGTGATCATATAGCTAGTAAGTGACAGAGCAAGGATTCAATCCTAGATATTTTATTCTGAGCATACTATACGGCTTTATACATAGTATACTTTTCCTGTGGTATTATTAAAGAGTTCAAAGAATATATTTCAAATATTGTGCTCTCTTTGAACTCATTTGTCAAATCTACATTTGAACTAGTAAGTTGAGTCCCCAGAGCATAATGACTACTTCTGTCAAGGATGTAGCAGTAACTTCAAAGATTTGTGGGTATTTGCTAAAAAGGTTGGTCATGAGCCCCCATCTTGTGTGCTCTTTAATATCCATTAACTAGTTGATATATCCTCAATGTCAATTAGCCACTCAATATCTCTTAGCTATCTTGAAGAGATATTTATTGGGAAGGATGAAAGTACAACCTCCCTTTCTCCATTCCCATCCCCAATCTCAATGAATTTGCTTTTCTACATACCTACTCAGTCCCTAGGGAAAAGGGAACTCAAACACTCAAACTTATAGCACTGCTCCACCATGGTGGGGGCAAGGAGGATGGATAATTTCCTGGCCCTGGCACCTTTTCTTCTTTTTAGAACCTCTACTGAGTTTATTTCTGTATGCAACATAGGCAAAAAAAATTCCCTTTTTCATGTAAGTTGAGTGAAACAGAGAGCTCCTCAGGGCTTCTGTGCAATTTCCTCATAGTGGCCCAGGAGTCCTGTTGACAATGAGACCTTCATATGGCTGTGATTAATCTCCTAGTCTTATCAACTACCTAAGAACTCCTATTTCAGGATACTCCACTTAGTATCAAGAAAGATGAATCACAACAGGAACAGAGGCATCATGCCTCTATGAAAACATGGTGGTGAGATGGAAGAGAAGGTCCAATACCACTTATCAACATGAAGCTCCACAAGAGACCTTCATAACGCTTCTTTCTCACATTAAAGCTTGTTAAAAATATGCAAGTGATTTCCTATTTGAAACTCATGTTTGCTCTCAATTCTCACACAATAGACAAAATAAAAGTTTTTTTCATTATTACCTAATGAAAGAAAAAGAGGGATACTTTTACATGCTTTAAAGTCAAGTTACATACATCTCACTCTGCATGTCCAGAAGTAGTCTCACCTTTCCATGTATTGGTACCAAATAGGACATCTTTTACATGTCCTAAGATTTGTGCCCTATCTATATTGTACCAGTATGGTATGATAACATAACCCGTCTATATGAAGCAAAATATTTAAATGAAAAAATGTGTGAAACTAAAATACAACATTGAATGCTGAATTTAAACTCTTTCCTCAAGAGATGCAATAACTAGATACCAGTTGCAATATTGACCAGAATTTCTTTTATCTCAACTATTAATTTAGCTCATGTCGGGCTAATAGAAGTATAATTCAAGATCTTCCTTTTTTTAATGAACAATTTCTGTATTAATTCCTTGTAAACTCTGCTCCTTATTATGTTCTAGGGAAAATTAGATTAAGGTAAATGCAAATACTATTATCAGCTGACTGTTTCATATGCAAATATGTTGCACCTGATATTGATTAACATAGTTGTCCCACAAATGAGAATTTAAAATTATTTGATTGCTTTTAAGTCTGCCATTTCTGATATTATATTTTTTCTTACATTGAAGACTAAAATTTTTCTCCAGTCCTTAGCTAAAAATAAATTTTGCTGTGAATAGTACCCCTGTAATAGGCAATGTTATAATCAATAGAATCTGTTACCTTAACATGTAATTTAGAAATTGAACAATTCTTAAAGCTTGTTTAGCTTATCATTCTTATGGTCCCATTCAATTGAATACAGTTGATATCATTTTGAGGGAAACAACTGATTTGATGGATTTTTAAGGGTAAGATGCATTAATAATATTTTATAATGTCATCTGCACTTCTTTATGTGGAAAATGTTCTTTGTTAGTTTTAGTCTGCATTTATGAAAATTTGTAACAAATATACATTATGGGAATAAAACATTTTCTTCACTTAAGATTGTTTTTTAACTTTCTGGGACTTAATCTTTCTGTCATATTTTCCAACATTTTAAGATGGAGAAATATTAAGGCCTAGCATATATTTGACCCTGGGCCAACTTGCCACAGCACCTGCTCTTTCTTAGAACCGGTCCAAGACATTCTCAGGGTTTTTCCTTTACTAATTTCTGAATATTACTGATCACTGAAACCTTGGCTTACCTTGAGTGCTCTGACCTTCTTAGTCCCTAAGCTAGCTTGCTCTATGCTGTCAGAGATATATGACACCTGATCCCAATTAACTCTTCTTTTCTTTACATCACATTAATATGATTATAGAATCAGAATCAGATGTCTGATCCTAATACCTGCTTTCTCTTTCTGTTACCAAGTAAGCCATACTGGAGATTAAGCAAGGTCATTTATTTACAAGTTTTAAAAAAAGTATATTAAAGCAGAAAGATATAATGTAAAGTAATTAAAAGTATACTTGAAAATTATTTTTTGTAGCCCAGACTGGGTAGAAAATATCCTCTGATTCTCTTGCCCTGGAGTTTCCCCACCCTCCTTTTCTTTCTCCTTCCACAAACACCCAAAATATGTTCTTTTTTGAAATCTACATGAGAAGGCTGACTAGCATTAGCCCTAAAGCACTACCAAATGATTAAAGATTCCAAGGTGTCCAGGACTAAGCCAATTCATTGTTGTTGTTTTCAATTAACAAATATTCATTTTCTTTCACTTCTACCTCCTCCTACTCTCAGAGGAGGAATGAAAGAAAAAGAAAAACTCATAATAAATATGCATAGTTGAGCAAAACAATTCACACATTGATCATACCCCAAAATGTAGGGTTTTTCTTCAATCCTACAAATTAATTCAGCCTCATTTTGTCATAAGATAGGTAATAGTCTTCCTCAGTCACTGGAATTATAGTTGATTGATATGTTGTTCAAGTTTCTTAAGTATTTCAGAATTTTTCATTTTTTAATACTGAAGTTATAATGTAAATTATTCTTCTGATTCAGCTCACTTCACAGCACATTAACCTAAACAATTCTTGCATGTCTCCCTGAAACCATCTCATTCTTTATAGCATAAAAATATGATACTACATTCATAGAGTATAATTTGACCAAACATTTCCCTACTGATTGGCCACTCCTTAGTTTCTTTGCCACTACAAAAAGAGTTGCCAAAAAGAGTTTTGCACATGTAAACAAATCAAGGAAAGTTAAAAGACTGGTTCAAGGTGGCAGTGTCAGAAGCAAAATTTAGATAAAAAATCCAGTGGCTTCTTCAGTACACTTTCCATTGTGAACCACATTGGCATTGGGAAGATATAACTATGGTCACATAGATTGTTTTGAATCTTGGCTTAGAGATTTTGAAAATTATTACATAAATAAAGGAAGGAAATATTTATTGAATACCATTTGTGTTCTATGCACTGTTCTAAGTGCTTTAGAAATGTTATTTTATTTGACCCTCACAACGACTCTGGGAGGTAGATGCTATTATTATTCCTATTTTATAGTTGAAAAAACTGAGGCAGATATAGGTTGTGACCAGACCAGGGTCACATAGATAGTAACTGTCTAATGCTAGACTGGAATTTAGGTCTTCTTAATTTAAAGATGCCATATGCAAGCTCTGGATGTGAACACAAGAAATATTGCCTGAGCATGAAGAGTTTTCTGACTCAGTGGCACCATAAGGGTAACTGCCACCTGTCTACTGACAGAATGATATCTATGGAAGTTCCCATCTGTTATACCAGTGACCCATCATGATTATTTGTTGACAATAGCTTCTGGCATCTGTGGTAGGCTAGGCATTTGACAGACACATAAAATATATGTTTTTATTAAGGAAAGTTACATCAAATACAATCATTTTTAGGTATGTCATCATATTAGTTGTTGAAATGATGTATAAGTCTTTTCATGAACTTTCTTGTTCTCTTATCTCTGCTTTCCATGGATGGAATGAGAAAATGACTGTTTAAAATCAGAATTATATGAATAAAAGAAACCCACAGTATTTACAACTTCAATTTTAGGAATAAAATACATTTTTTGCAATCAAGACCTATTTCCAAATTGTTGATAGTTGCATTGGTGTGGTAGTTTCCAGTCTACATTCCCAATCATATCTGCCTCAACCCATGTATTCAAGCAGTTCCTTTTCTTCTGTGTTTCCACTCCTGTAGTTCTTCCTCTGAATGTGGGTATTATGTATTTCACTAGGGTAAAGATTTTACAGAATGGCCCAAAAGATTAAAAAAAAAAGATCATAGTTGTCTCTAATTCTCCTAAAAACATAAATTTCCAAGTCACTTCCAGAAGACTCAGGAAATGGGTCTTCTTTGTGTCTCTCTCCCATCAGTTGTTGAAACTATTCCTTGATCTATAGTCACATAGTCAGTATGTGTCAGAGGCAGGTCTTACATCTTCTTGACTCAAAGGTTGGATATTCCCACTATACCATGAATTATCCCCAGATAATTTATGAGATTAAGTTGGGCAAATGTTGCTCATCTCTGTTATAAGGACTCTTCTCAGAGTACCATATACCATGAAATCAAAGATCAGATCTATAAAGCAAACAAAAAATTAAGTTTTCATTCCAATAGCTTCCATTGTGGGTTATCAGGTTTTCCTTACATAAATTTTCTCCTAATCATTGCTTAGCTATAGAAAATTGAAATTATTGCTTTCCAAGTGTTTTCCAATCCTCTTTTCCAGCTTAAACCTGGCAGTACTATATCTAGTTCTGTTCACCATAGTTTAAGAAGTACATTAATAAGGTAAGGAACATGCAGAGGAGAGTAGCTACAATAGTGAAGGCATTTTAATATATATCATTTGAGGATTAGTTGAAAGATAAAGGAATACTCAAACTGGAGATGAGAATACTGGAGGGAATGGAGGAATATCATTTGTCTTCAAGTGGAATAGGTATTGTACTAGTTCTGCTAGGTTTGGAGGGAGAATAATAATAAGAATAATTGGTGGAAATTAGGAAGAGGAAAATTTGGATTTGATGTCAGAAAAATCTCCCATCTCACTCTAGAATTTCTGTCTACTATGCTTGTCCCCTTTTCTTATTTTGGTTAATTTACTGTTGTGGAGCCTTAATTTTGGGAAGGGAACCATGTCATTCAAATTTCATTCCCCTATCCATTGTACTTCTTTTTTTCTAATCTTTATCACCATGCCCTTAAGAACTCTCTCTCCAACCTACAACAGCCTTGCTTTTGAACTCCCCTTTATGTATCTTTTATTTTGGCTTGTATAGTATCTGTATCACTGGCAGATATAGTGTAATAAATAGATGCTTGCTTATTGTCTGTTTCCTAATCATGACTTATCCCAAAGTGGAATGGATTTTGGAGGTAGTAAATTTCCAAAGCAAAGAGTTTAGAGGGTCATGTATTAGACATATTGAAATGGAAATTGGTTTTTCCTATGTGGTGTAGACTAGATGGTTTTTGAAGTCCCTTCCAACTCTACAATTCTGTGATTTTGTTATCAGATTATAGAAGGATAGTTTCTATTGGAGATTCCTTCAATTTTTTAAATTTTCCTATTTCTTCCATTGCAGTCAAGGATCAAAGCACCTAAGAAAACCATGAAAAGCTTGCACATCATTTTAATGTCATTCAACAACTAATGTGATGTTTACTTTAAAAGGTTTATACTTAACATAACTTCCTCTAGTGTAAATGTGCATATTTTATGTATCTGTCAAATTTCAAGCCTTACACACAGGTGCTAGAAACTATTGTCAACAAGTTATCATGAGGAGTCACCAGTGTAGCAGATGGGGACTCCCATAGAACCTAGTCTGTCAGTAGACAGGTGGCAGTGGCCCCCAGGGTTCAACTAAAAGTCAAAAAACTCTCCATGTTCAAGCAACACTTCTTGTCTTAATACCCATAGCAATTATGTGATACCTTTACTCTCTAAGAGACAGTATTAGTCATCCATATGTATCTGTAGAACAGGATATTTTTGCAATTAGTGCTAAAATCTTACTAGTTTATTATTTCCCCCCAAAATATTTATTTAAGTAACACAATAAAAATAATGTCAAGGTTTTTTTTTGGTGAGTCTCAAATAAGTTTTTCACCTTAGACAAATGGGATTCAATTTCAAAAATATTTATATTGAGTCTATTATATGCAAGACACCACTGTGCTAAGTGTTTGGAATATACAAATGAAAATTAGTGACATATATAGAGAAAGATTTACAAAGCACTTTCTGGACAACTTTATAGGGCTATTAGAACATGTATATCCATTTTAGCAGATGAAGAAATTAAGATACTAGCTTTTAGAGGTTATAACTTATCAGTCAAAATTTGAACCCAGATCTCTGAGAGCTAAATTCAACACTTTATCCACTACAGTGTTCTGCTTCTTTGTGACTGTGATACAGCTGCTGTCCAATTTATAGTTAATATATATATATATATATGTGTGTGTGTGTGTGTGTGTGTGTGTGTGTGTGTGTGTGTGTGTACAGAAAGGTGGTTTTATATGTATACTGAGGCTGTCCAACAGCTTCACTTTGTTCTTGTGGTGGTCAACCACCTGAAAAGGGGCTGGGGACTGAGGAAATGTGGGTGGAAGGGAGCATATTGCTCATAAGAGTCAGCTTTTGAATATATCTTTAATACTTTCATGATCAGATCATACCTTGAACCCTATATATACAAATATATATATATATATATATATATATATATATATATATATATATAAAGTACTTCTCAGAATTATTAAATACAAAGGTCTGAGTGGGATGGGGAGAATTACTGCTGAATGTAAGGATCAAAGAACATTTTGTGGAGGTAATACCATGTGAATTGAGGCTTGTGGGGTATTAAAGGTGGGAATAAGGTGGACTTGGGGTGTCTGTTCCAAGATTGGAAATGAGCATAAATAAAACAATAGAATTTAAAAGGAGGCTAGAATAAAGGACAATAAGTCTCTCTGTCTCTCTGTCTCTGACTCTCTGTCTCTGTCTCTCTGTCTGTCTGTCTGTCTGTCTCTCTCTGTCTGTGTCTTTCTCTCCATTCCTCTGTTTTTGTTTTGCAGCAGTTGTGGAGAGTGGATAGAAGGTTGGCCTGTGGTGTCATTAATATTTAGGTTTAGGTCCTTCATCTTACATATACTAGCTCATTAACCCAAAGCAAATTACTTAACCTCCCAGTGCCCTGGACAACTCTCTAAAACCATCTGATGCAGAGAAAGTGATAATTTTACTCAAGTAGGGGTAAAATCACAGGTTCAGTGCCTATTCATTTTTCTTTACTAGTTTACTTTGACAAGGAAATGTATTCATTTTCATTTTAGTTGCCAGTTTGAGAGCTAGTTTTCACCTACTATGTAAATTTTCCTCTTTACATTACCACTGACCTTCAGAACTACTGGGCCTTTTTATATTTAGCAACATGTCTAATGAAAACTGGCCACAAGCTATTGAATAGTTCAAATCTGAGATAATGAGAAAGATGGAAGATATTTGGTGAGAGAAGTGGGAAATAGCTCAAAAGGAAATTAATAGGTTAGAAAGACAGAAACTCCCAATTGGAGAAAGATGCCCCAAAATCAAACGAAATGGTAAGCAGATTGGAAACCAAATAACAGTTTAAAAGGCAGAATTTCACAATTGTAAAGTGAGGCAAGTAAATTGAAGACCAGAAATGACCAGATTGAAAAGGAAAACCAAAAGATTATAGCCAAAAACCAATCCCTAAAGGCTAGAATTGAGCAATTAGAAGCTAATGAACTCTCAAGACAGCAAGAACAAATAAAACAAAGTCAAAATACTGATAAAATAGAAGGAAACATGAAATATTTCAACGAGAAAGTGACAGACTAAGAAAACAGGACTAGAAGAGATAATCTGAGAATCATTGGTCTTCCTGAAAAAGCAGAAATTAATAGAAATTTGGACTCCATACTAAAAGAAATTATTCAGTAAAATTTCCCTGAAGTTCTACAACAAAAGGGCAATATGGACATTGAAAGGATCCATAGATCACCCTCTACACTAGACCCAGAAAAGACAAACCCCAGGAATATAATAGCCAAATTCAAGAGCTTCCAAGAAAAAGAAAACATTTTACAAGAAGCCAGAAAGAGATAATTCAGATATAAAGGAGCACCAATCAGGATCACACAGGATCTGGCAGCCTCCACACTAAAAGACCACAAGGCTTGGAATATGATATTCAGAAAGGCAAGAGAACAGGGTCTACAACCAAGGATCACCTACACGTCAAAACTAACTATATACTTCCAGGGGAAAGTATGGGCATTCAACAAGATAGAAGATTTCCAAGTATTTGCACAGAAAAGACCAGGACTAAATAGAAAGTTCGATATCCAACCATAAAAATCAAGAGAAACATGAAAAGGTAAATAAGAAACAGAGAGGAAAGAAAGAAAACTCATAGTTTTTTAAATTTGCCTCTTTAAGGGCTTCAATATGATCTAATTATTTGTATTCCTATGTGGAGAAACATTATGTATAATTCTCTGTAAGGAACTCTTTTCACTATTATAGTATTCACTATTATAGTAACTAGAAGAATTATTCATAGGGAGAAGTTGGAATACTAAATGGTCTAAGATGATATGGGGGTGGGAAAGAGGGGGTGAATAGTAGAGGACACCAAGAGAAACTTGAATGAATAAGAAAAATAGGATATTCAATTACACACAAGGAGGGCATGGGAAGGGGAAGGGATGAATACTATTATAAGAAGGAGAGGAAGAGAGCATTAAGAGGTAATATTTAAACCTTACTCTCAGTGTAATTAACCCTGAGAGGGAAGAGTAGCTTTATCCATTGGGATATAAAACTCTACCTAACCCTACTGAGAAAGTCAGAAGGGATAAACCAAGGGGAGCAGGAGAGTGAGGAGGTCAAAAAAGGGAGGGGAGAAGAAGGGGAAGAAAATTCTTTAGGCCTTAAAAATAAAAAGAGGGGAATAATAAGGGAGGGGGTAGAAAGGGAAATAAATCAAGGGAGGGGACAAGGGTTACTGGCATAAAGCAAACCACTGGTTTAAAAGGAAATAGTATAAGAAGAAGGGGTAGAACTAGGAGAGGATATCAAAATGTTGGCAAATACACAACTGATAATTATAACTCTGAATGTGAATGGGATGAACTCGCCCATAAAAAGGAAGCAAATAGCAGAGTGGATTCGAAACCAAAATCCTACCATATGTTGTCTACAAGAAACACATATGAGGCAGGTGGACATACACAGATTTAAGGTAAAGGGCTTGAGCAAAATCCTTTGGCCCTCAAATGAGAAAAAGAAGGCAGGAGTGGCAATTATGATTTCTGACAAAGCCAAAATAAAAATAGATATGATTAAAAAAGACAGGGAAGGTCATCACATCCTGATTAAAGGTGTATAGACAATGAGGAAATAACATTGTTCAATATGTATGCACAAACTGGCATAGCAACCAGATTCTTAGAGGAGAAACTGGCAGATCTCAAGAAGGAAATAGATAGTAAAACCATACTAGAGGGAGATCTAAATATCCCTCTTTCAAATCTAGATAAATCAAAACAAAAAAAATAAAAAAGAAAGAGGTAAGAGAGATGAATGAAGTCCTAGAAAAATTTTGATTTAATAGAGATGTGGAGAGAAATAAATAGGAACAAAAAGGAATATACCTTCTTTTCAGCTGCACATCGTTCATTCACATAGATTGACCATATAATAGGGCATAGAAACATTGCGAACAAATGCAAAAGAGCAGAAATAATAAATATAGCCTTCTCAGGTCATAATGCAATAAAAATAATAATTAGTAAGGGCACCTGGACAGGCAAATCAAAAACTAATTGGAAATTAAATAATATGATTCTCCAAAACCAATTAGTCAAAGAAGAAATCATAGAAACAATCAACAATTTCATTGAAGAGAATAACAATGATGAGACATCCTACCAAACTCTGTGGGATGCAGCCAATGCAGTACTCAGGTGGGAAATGTATATCCTTGAGTGTATATATTAACAAATTTGGGAGAGTAGAGATTAATGAATTGGGCATGCAAATTACAAAATTAGAAAGTGAAAAAATTAAAATTAAAAATCCCCAGATGAAAACTAAATTAGAAATACTAAAAATCAAGGGAGAAATTAATAAAATCAAAAGTAAAAGAACTATTGAATTAATAAATAAGTCTAGAAGCTGGTATTTTGAGAAAACAGATAAAATAGACAAAGTACTGGTCAATCTAATAAAAAAAAGGAAAGAAAACCAAATTGACAGTATCAAAGATGAAAAGGGAGACCTCACCTCTAATAAAGGGGAAATTAAGGCATTCATTAAAAACTATTTTCCCCAATTATATGGCAATAAATATAGCAATCTATATTTATATTAATAGGAGATATGGGTGAATATTTACAAAATTGCAAATTGCCTAGATTAACAGCAAAAGAAATAGAATACCTAAATAATCCCATATCAGAAAAAGACATTGAACAAGCCATAAAAGAAGTCCCTAAGAAAAAATCCCCAGGGTCTGATGGATTCACAAGTGAATTCTATCAGACATTCAAAGAGCAAGTAATCCCAATACTATACAAATTATTTGATATAAACTTTTTTTACTGAATTAGGAAAAAGTATAAAAAAGTTCATCTGGAATAACAAAAGATCAAGAATATCAAGGGAAATAATGAAAAAAAATGTGAAGGAAGAGGGCCTAGCAGTACCAGATATTAAACTGTACTATAAAGCTGCGGTCCTCAAAACGGTATGGTACTGGCTAAGAGACAGAAGGGAGGATCAGTGGAATAGACTTGGGGTAATTGACATCAGCAAGACAGTGTATGATAAACCCAAAGAGCCCAACTTTTGGGACAAAAATCTACTATTTGACAAAAACTGCTGGGAAATTTGGAAAACAATATGGGAGAGATTAGGTTTAGATCACCATCTCACACCCTACACAAAGATGAATTCAGAAAGGGTGAATGACTTGAATATAAAGAGGGAAACTATAAATAAGATAAGTGAACATAAAATAGTTTACTTGTCAGATCTCTGGGAAAGGAAAGATTTTAAAACCAAGCAAAAGTTAGAGAAAATTACAAAATGTAAAATAAATGATTTTGATTATATCAAACTAAAAAGCTTTTGTACAAACAAAATAATGTAGCCAAAATCAGAAGGGAAACAACAAATTGGGGAAAAATCTTTATAACGAAAAACTCTGACGGGTTCTAATTACTCAAATATACAAGGAGTTAAATCAATTGTATAAAAAAATCAAGCCATTCCCCAATTGATAAATGGGCAAGAGACATGAAAAGGCAATTTTCAGATAAAGAAATCTAAAGTATCAATAAGCACATGAGAAAGTGTTCTAAATCTCTAATAATTAGAGAAATGCAAATCAAAACAACTCTGAGGTATCACCTCACACCTAGCAGATTGACTAAAATGAAAGAAGGGGAGAGTAATGAATGCTGGAGTGGAAATGTGGCAAAACTGGGACATTAATGAATTGCTGGTGGAGTTGTGAACTGATCCAAAAATTCTGGCTGGCAATTTGGAACTATGTTCAAAGGGCTTTGATCCAGCCATACCATTGTTGAGTTTGTACCCCAATGAGATCATAGATAAACAGACTTGTATGAAAATATTTATAGCTGTGCTTTTTGTGGTGGCAAAAAACTGGAAAATGAGGGTATGTCTTTCAATTGGGGAATGGCTGAACAAATTGTGGTATATGCTGGTGATGGAATACTATTGTGCTTAAAGGAATAATAAACTGGAGGAATTCCATGTGAACTGGGAAGACCTCCAGGAATTGATGCAGAGCAAAAGGAGCAGAGCCAGAAGAACATTGTACACAGAGACCAATACACTGTGGTAAAATAGAATGTAATGGACTTCTGTACTAGCAGCAATGCAATGACCCAGGACAATTCTGAGGGACTTATGGAAAAGAATGCTACCCACATTCAGAGGAAGAACTATAGGAGTAGAAACAGAAGAAAAACAACTGCTTGAACACATGGGTTGATGCGGACATGATTGGGGATGTAGACTGGAAGCTACCACACCAATGCAACTATCAACAATTTGGGAATAGGTCTTGATCAATGACACATGTTAAAACCAGTCGAAATAGGCATCAGCCATAGGCAGGGGGAGGGAGCTCTGGGGGAGAACAGGAAAGTAAGAGCATGAATTATGTAACCATGTTAACTTTTCTAAAAAATACTCATAAATGTTTAAAAAAATATTTAGCAACATGTCCTCTACATATTCTCCACAGAATAAACAATAAATTAAATAGATTTTTGCTGAATTGAACTGACTTAAATTAGGTAACATTTATATGCTACATTATTAGAATCTTAGAAAGTTTGAGAAATTATTGAAAAGGACAATACATTTTAATTTGAACATAATGAATGACCAATTTTTACATCATGGTTTATATGGAAAATTTTTTATGTCAGGTACACAAGTTCATCAACAATATAAATTTTCATAAGATTGCTTCATATTATCTGAATAAGAGATCTATATTAAATAAACTGGATAAATGTATTTTGTTTTATGGTGAGAAGTCCTGGTCATTGGCTTTTTGTAATTGATTGTGATGTGGAACCAGTCAGCTGACTTTATTTAGGAAAGCTCTTAAATAGCACATTATACTCATTAGAGGGTAACTTCTAGTGCCATGGGAAACAAGAATTCTATTGTTGACTAGCTATGTTCCTTACTCTTTGATAAGTGGGCTACAGTTGATTATAATATGAGTATAAAATCAACTGTTGGGAAAGATAGCATTGCCCGTGACACAATGTGTTCTCAAAGTGCTGGAGTAAGCTAATTTATTGGTCTTTTTGCAGTATGAAGTAGAGAACTTTAATTAAAATAACTTGCTTAGTATTATAGGTCAGCAATATGTCATGAATGTTGTTTTATTAATTGTAGTAAGTAATATCACTACAGTAATTCTTTGCATACTTATTAAATGTGTCTGTCTGCATCAAAATCTTCTCAAAACAAATTTTAAATCATGAAAATTCATTTAAAAGTTAGTAGAAAAACACATACCTCTTTTCCTATTTCCTAATAAATGAGGGGCTATAGCAGAAATGAATTATTTGCTATTTCCCTAAGTTACCCCTTACCTTTTTTTTTGTTTGTTTTTTTAATTGAATGGAAATCAAACTAAAGATTTACAAAGTACGTAAAACACTGGGAATAAATTTAACCCAGAAATAATACTATATTGTTTCTAAAATTAAAGAACATGAAATATTAAAATATTCTGTGATTTGTTTCCATTTCACTGTATTCATATTCCAGTTCTAAATTATTTTACCTTGTACAATCAAACCAAAAAACAAACAATTGATGTGGGTAGGAGGTGTATGAGTATACCACTTCTAACAGAGCTCAGTGGGGCCTTGCTATCTAAAATAGCATACCTAAGAATTTGACAATAGTTCCCCACACCTCTCTGCACCAAGATTTTTATTTTGTATCATACTTATTTATATTTTCTCTTAACCTACCTTATTTTAAGATAAGCTACTTGAGATTGGGGGCTATATTATTTTTTAAATTATTTTTAAATGTGTTTTGTATAGACAGTTCCTATAACCTGAAGGCATTTAATAGATTTCCCTTGAAATGTCTTTTTTTTTTAACTGAATTTAGGAATTTAAAGCTAAAGGGAGAGTGAGAGATGACTTGAATGGTAGTACCACCAAAAGAGACACTAGATCAAATTCCACAGAAATATTAATTAAATTAATACATTTTTGAGCTGAAAAAGAACTTGGCAGTCATTTATTTCAATGTTTTTATTTTGTACATGAGGAAGCAGAAACTAATAGAGGTGATTTGCCCTAAACCATACAAGTAGTACATGGCAAAACAGGGTTTTGAACACAAGTCCTCTAAACCTGCAGCCATTACTCTTACCATTATATCACTAGTACCTAGGCTTTTTGACTCTGACCCTACAGGGCTCTCTGAAATGCTACTGGGATATCAGTTTAGAGCTATTCATTAGTTAGTTGGAAATGAAATATTAGACTAGGAAGAAGAGTTGAAACTGAAGACAAGATTTAGAAATTATCTGAATGAAAATAATATCTGAAATACTGATGATAGATGATGAGAGAAAGACTTTTAAGAAAAGAAGATTGGAAATAGTATTTTGGAGAATATCTAAATGAGACCCAATAAGAGGTATAATATAAAAATAATACTGCCATATTTTCTTGGGGCAACCTGTCAGTTGCCCTGGTTGGAATGTTGACTGTGGCATGAGCCATAGGGCAAGTAACAACTGGCAGTTGGACCCAGAGTATATAAAGGCCTGGAGACCCAGGGCTAGGTCTTCCCCTACTTCTCTTCTCACCTTCACTTCTACCCTTTGTGGTGGGATCCAGGTGGTCAAGAGAGGTGGAGGATGGGATTTTAGTTTCTTAGGCCAGTCAGGTTTTAAAGATCATTGCTGACCAAATAGGAACATCAATCTGATATACCACTTATTCCTTATCAAGAGATCACTTTATATTTACCATCAAGAGATTATTTTATTTCTTTCCCAGGGCTGGTCCCTTGGGACAGCTGAAGATCACAGCAAGGAGTTAATAAACATCCTGAACTTAGATGTAGAAGGCAGTACTAGACTAGTTTCATAGTTTCCTAAACCACTCTCCAGATCCTTTCCCTAACCAATTTATTCAATAAATCCTTAGTTTAATTTATGAACTAATATGTCCTACCTTTATCTTAGATCTAAATAGTGATAGCTGTTCAAGAGAGACAGAGTAAATCCATTACTGTTTAGGCAGGAAGCACCATACTTCCCTTCCTTTCTAATCTCACTGCCAACAGATAGGAGTTACTTCCTTAGCCAGGTCAGAGGCTGAAGGGAAATCATCTTAAAGGAGTTTAGTCCTTACCAAGGGAGATTACATCAATCCCTTGGATGGCTTAGGCACTGGGTACTTGTCTTTCCTACATCCAGTACCTCCAGTCTATAGCTTGTGACTAATCTATTTGGTTTCCTGACTGCTTTACAGCTTTACCAACCTCCATTACAGATTCAGTAATAAACCCTCATTACAGAGGAAATAAATTTGATGAAGGCTACAAAGAGGAAAACTGAAAAAGGCAGATCAAAAAAACATTTACTGGGTATTTACTATGTGTCAGGTATGGTTAAGTACTTGGCAAACAAAAGGAAAAAAAAAACAGAAAAAGAATGCCCATAAAGCAATGACAATGAAGCCAAGTGAAGAAAGAGTTTCAAGAAAGAAGTAGTGGTGAATAGTGTCAAAAGCTTTTCAGAGGTTGTTTGATGGCTGGTAAATGCCTCTTTTATGCCTATAAGAGATGCCATTCTAGGAAGTCATTACAGTAGAGTAGTATGAGTGAAAATCCGATTATAAGGGGCTGGGAATGATGAAATAGCTAGGAAATGAATATGAGAAGTGTAGACTACCTTTCAAGACTTATCTCAGATCTCAATTCCTTCAAGGTCTCTTTAATAAGAAAGAACTTATATAGATTTCTCCTTTTGGACCCTGACAGAGCTCTTACTTTTCATACCCTATATTTTGTTATTTATTTTTCTATTGTTCTCTGGTTGTTTCACATATGCTTATCTTTTCTACTGTGAGTTTGTTAAGGATAGGTTGCATGTTATATGTATTTTGTATCCTCACCTATTCCTAGTAAAATGTTAGCAACATAATAGGCATTCAGCAAATAAAATGTTGAAATGAAAAACCCTGATTTTCATGCCTACTTATATTTCACCTACCTTTTCAAAGGGATCCTCTTAAATGTTAATTAGTAGGAAAGACACTTTGATAGATGGCCAATTCTCCATGTAGTATAAGATAGATAAAAAAGTTATGCTGGCAAGATACTTCAATAAAGGAGGGTATTTGAACTGTTATGTTTAATCTTAATAAAGAGGCTTGGTTCATTGTCACAATTCATTGTTAATAACCCTCATATTATCAATAGTTATTTACAAGTAAAGAATACCTTTGCTATCATGCTATCATTATTTGACTCCAAAGTCTTTTCAAAACTCTGGCAAAGGCAAGAGGGTGAGGTGAGTGGAAAAATGGAAAAAAATACATGAATTTTAATAAAGAGAATGCTAGGTAGGGGAACGGAAGAAGGGCATTGCAGAAAAATATCACTGTAAAATATGCCCAAAGAGGTAAATGGAAGGGGAAAAAAAAGGTTTCATTTACAATAAAACAGGGGAGAAAAGAGTGACTGTGAACTGGAAATGGTTGAGCAAATTATGGCATTTACATGAAATGAACTATCATCTTGTAAGAAAAAATTACTCAGGATTTCTTTGAAAACTACATAACATAATATAGAATAAAATACAACAAAGAACAATGTATATAATAGCTATAACAATGTAAAAATACCAGTAACCTGCAAAAGAATTCAGATTAATTGTAGAAAGCCAAGAATGCAATATAACATCTTTTCTCTTAACACAAAGTAAGGAGATATGGGTGCGAAATGTAGCAACTTGCTGGCATTGCAAGTTGGTTATGCTTAACTTTGATTAAGAGGAAGATTTATTTTGGAACAGAAGGAGTTTGCTGGGAAAGGATTGTAATATATATTTTCTTAAAGCATTAATTTGAAAAGTAGGAGGAAAAGAAATGATCACTAGAAGATTAAGACAGCCATAGTACCCTTACTAAAAAAAAACAAATAAATAAATGACCCTACCTTCTATCATAGAATTGATACTAAGTGTAAGTTCTGAGGCAGAACAGCAGGTAGGGGGAGACAACTGGGTTAAGTGTCTTGTCCTTGGTGACAAAGCTGGGAAGTGTCCAAGGATCTCCCAGGACCAGGCTTGGTACTCAAACCACTGAGATACCCAATTGCGCTAATTCCCTTATTTTTCTCTAGGTTATTTCTACCTTTCTGTATGGACATTCAATAAATATTGGATTCAAATAGCCAAATTCCCTTTCAGTTTCTTTCTCTATAGAAACCTACTGGAGAGTCTCCAAAGTTCCTTATAATCCAGTATTTCGAAGTGTTTAACCTAAAATTCATTGCTGCTGGGACGTAGTGATAAATGAAGCTAATCTTTACAATATAAAACTGAAATTAAATCAGTTGAAAGAATGTTGAACTTGATGTGTTCAGACTTGCTTGTCTCAAACCTTAGCTTTGCCTTTTGTTAGTCAAGGGACCTTGGGTAAATTGCTTAATCTCTTTGAGGCTCAGTTTCTTCAATAACAAAATGAGAAATTTGGACTACATTATATATACATTTTAGATGTATGATCATAAAGCCCACCCTCCTCCCTAGCACCCATTCCAGTTTCAAAAAGGTCCTATAAGGAATGAGAGAAAACGACACAAGGAAAAAAAGTTTGAATTCTTAGATACACACGGAAAGGCTGCATTTTTATAATATTCCTATATCTAGCTAGATGAAAAATGAAAACTTGGAAGTACCATAGATAAGTTATACATGAATGTCCTAGAGAAAGTTTCACTTTGTTTCCCCCCTGGAAGTTTCTGCATTTTTTAGATACAGCTAGAGTTAGATTGCTACTCTAGCTCATATTCTGTAATATAGGCACTATCTGCCTTAGGGACAACTTCATTTTGCTAGTTAAATTCCTCATGATTACTACTGTCACTAAGAATTTTTCTAATATAAAATTTCAATTCAAAAGACTGAGGATATTCCCCCTCCCCTTCTAATATTTGCCTATTTCCCATATGGAATTAGAGGCCTCACAAAGCATGGTACTGTAACATTTTGACAGCTGGGGAGAAGAAAAATGAGTTTCAGGGAAAACTTGTAAAATTGGCTTTTTCAAAGTCTTTTCATTTAGTAGTTTTGTTTGAAGTTTATGCCATATCCACAAGGGATGCTAACATCCAAGGAAAGATGGCAGTTTAATTACTGTCATCAAACATGCTGCCTAATAAATTGCTTAGTGTGGCAGAGAAAATTAGAAGTATTTTTAATGTGAAAAAAAGGTGGTGAAGATGGAGCTTTGTACATAAGGCCAATGAGTATGGAGATTTCTATATCTCATCTGCCATCTGGTCATGGAACATTGGCATTATGGTTGTCATTTCAGATATTATATCTTTACATAAAATAAGCAGGGGGTTTTGTTTAGCATATATTCACAGCCTCATAGATTTAAGACTAGAATGGATCTCTTTTACAGATTTAGAGCTTGAAGGGACTTATGACTAGAATCACTTCTCGGTTCTCTAGTCCAATTCTCTCATTTTACAAAAGAAGAAACCAAGGCTAAAGAGGCTAAGTAACTTCTTGCCAATGATCTCTTAAATATCAAATCTAATGGCTTTTTTCTCAATCTTAATCCTTTCTTGCCCCTTTGCTGCTTTGTATACTGTTGATCACTTCTCTCTAGGTTTTTGTAACATTATATTCTCTTGGTTCTTTTATTTTACTTATTCTTCATCTCTGTTATACCTCCTAATCCCTGGGTCTCCCAACGCACTGTCCTGGACTCTTTTCTTTTTTAAATTCTATACCAGGAATCTATAAACTTTGCCAGACTGCCAAAGAGGCACATGATATATAAAAAGGATTAAAAAATCTGCTCTATACTACCTCACTTGTTATATATCACCAATTCCCATGGATTCAATTAAACTTTCTATGCTGGTGATTATATATATATATATATATATATATATGTATGTATGTATGTATGTATGTGTATATATACACATACATACATACATATGTATATGTGGATCTATCTATCTATATCTATCTATCTATATATATATATATATATAAAATCACCAGCATAGAGAGTTTAATATATATATACATACATACATATGTATATGTGGATCTATCTATCTATCTATCTATCTATCTATCTATCTATCTTTTCAGCTACTACAGTGCAAACATCTCAAAGTATATGTCCCTTAGACATCTCAAACTCAACAAGTCCAAAAGGGAATTCTTTATATTCCTCCTACCCCAAAACCCTAAGGGCTTCCTCATCATTGTTGAGGGCTGTCAATTTAACACCAGTCCATACCCCTCCTTTCTTTGGCATTCCAAGACAACCTTTGGATTTTAAAGAGAGAAAGGTTAAACTTAACATTGAAGCTATGACTTAGCTTCTTTCTCCTACATATCCAATTTGGTAAGGTACAATATTATCTTATCAGTGATGGCGAACCTTTTAGAGACTTAGTGCCTAAACAGCACCCTCACACTGCATGGAAGTCACCCCCCTTAGCCTAGACAGGGGAAGGAGGAAACACTCCTAACTCCTTACCTTGGCACTAGTCATCTCCCATGATTTTTACAGCTCCTCTGCCTCCTGGCTTCCCTGACCTTCCTGGCTCATCTTCTGAGAGAAACACTTCTTGGTTTCCCAGCTACTAGCAGTTTTTCCCCTTAGACTATCTTTCATTTAATATGTATTTAGGGGCAGCTAAGTGACACAGTGGACAGAGTGCCAGGTCTTGAGTCAGAAAGGCTCATTTTCCTGAGTTCAAATTTGGCTTCAGATTTAATAGCTGTGGGACCCTGACTGAGTCACTTAACCTTATTGTCTCAGTTTCTAGTCTATAAAATGAGCTGGAGAAAGAAGCAACAAATCACTCCAGTATATTTGCCAAGAAAACCTCAAATGGTGTCATAGTCTGCGAACAACAATCTGGTGTTTATTTTGCATGTGCATAATTATCTAAATTTTGTTGTCGTTTTGTCCTCTCTAACTTTTGAAAAAGATGGGGAACCAGGAATGTTAAAATATAACCTAAATGGTTGTGGGTACACACACTGGGTTGAAGGAGAGACAGGACCAACCAGGATAGGGAGACCAGAGTTCACTGCTAAGCTGGTAACTGTCAAGAATGGCAGTTGGCCCAGCTCACCCAGCTCACCCTAGGCCAGGCCTAGGTTCTATGGAACCAGCAGGCAAGGTAAAAGGTTATTCTGTTTAATTGTGAGAAACTGAAAAGGATGGGACTTAAATCTAAAGGGCAAAATCACAGGGCAAGGGGAGGACTTGACTTCTCTAATCTAAATGACCTAAGTCAGGCAGGGCTCAAAGGAGCAGTTCTGGAGTCACTAGGAAGTCTGCTTCAAACCTGGTTCCAGCCAGGTTTGGCCAGTACAGCTAAAGGGCCTGAGGCTGGCTTTGAGGGTTCTCATGGTTATCCAAGGATGATCACAGGACGCCAAAAGCCAAGGTGCTCCAAGGTACCCAAGTAGAGAGAGTGTGCTTGAGATGCTGTCCACCAGATCCCAAACCCCTCCTCCACTTGGTGCAGCTCTGCAGGTCTTGTCCACTTGCTGAAAACCTCCACCACTCAGGATCCCAGGGAATCTGGATGCAGGGTGTCCTTAACTCTGAGATCTCCCAGGGCTAGCAACAGTTTGTGCCAACCAGTAATCGAGTCTCTCTCAGAGCACAAGCACTACTTCCTGCTCCTTCATTCCATTTTGGAATCCTCCAGCCCTTCCTGCTAGGTCCAACACTATTACTAACTAATCTTCCTCACAACACTCTTCATAACCTCAACTGGGATTTTCTTGGCAAAGATACTGAGGTGGTTTACTCTTTCTTTCTCCAGCTCATTTTACAAATGAGGAAATTGAGGCAAACAAGGTTAAGTGCACAAAACCATATAGCTAATAAGCACTAGAGTTCAGATTTGACATCATGAAGATATATCGTCTTGATTCCAAGTCTAGTACTCTACCCACTGGGCCACCTAACTGCTCTCTCTGTAAATGTTATCTCCCCATTAAAATGTGAGCTATTTGAGTGCAGGGGCTGGGTTTTTGTTTTGTTTTGTTTTGTTTTTGTTTTTTTCCCCTTTCTTGATATACCTAACTCTTAGCAAAGTGCTTCAAACATAAAGAGCAGAATTAATGCTTAACTGACTTCAATAAAGTCACAGAGTGTAAAGATGTGAGTGGAACCTAAGTACAGGTACTCTGACTCTTAACTCCAGTGCCCTTTCCACTGCACAATTTCTGAACTAGTTTCCCCCCTTGGGAATAATTTTTCTTTTCATATTGTACCATGACACATTGATACATCATCTTCCCTTTGAGAAAAAATATGAAAATTAAATTTCAATTACATTTTTATCTTAATGATTATTTTTATAAAGGGAGGCACAATGAAGCAAAGCTGATTATTTGTGGGTAACCTCAGGACAAAAGGAAAAACATCTTCCTTGCCCCTCTCTTTCCTACTCCAAAAACATTTCAAAAACAGTTTCTTCATGCATGGAATTTATCCCTTTTCTCTGGAGAGAGATCAGCCAGCAAACCAAATAGTTGTTAGCAAGTTTACAAATAAATGCACCCCAGGGAAGTGGGGTTTCTTAGAGAATTAGTTTTCTCAGAAAATGGCTTAGCAGGGGGCTGGAGAAGTCCCTACTCCCAGACCTGAGCCCCCACTCCCAAAGCTTTTCCTAAGCAAAAAGAAACAATAGCAAAGCCAAGGCTTTTATAGCTCACTGGAAATTTGAATAGCAGTTAACTGCCTGAGGGAATGAGTTTTCTGAATGAGTTTTCATAAGACTAAGGTACCTATCTTTTTTGTAGAACAAAGCCCAAGGAAAACGGGAGTGTCCAGGCCCTTTAAGTGATTCCTCAGCCAAATTCATTCTAGTCCCAGCAATAGGGAAGCTGTAGAATGGGGCAAGAAAATGAAAAGACATAAAAGCAGAACAAGACAAGAATATTGGAATCTAATCTGCAAAACATAAAGAGAATAGAAAAGAAATAGAAATAATGGCTCGAGGCATCAGCAATGAAAAGCAATCTTTTGAGGTAAATATTTGAAGGATGGAGGAACAGGTGGGGGAAGATGGTGAGAGGAGGGGAAAGAAGTCTCTGTATGAGAATGCCTTTACTCAAAATCACCATCTATCTTTGATTTACAGACTTGCCAGAGAAACAGCATAGTCAGTGACTTGTCCTGGTCAAGGAGCTAGTTGGAATCAGAGTTTGGAAGAGGTTTTCCCCACTTAAGCTAATAGGCCCCAAGGCCTCTTTGAGGTAAAGGATAATATAAACATATGCATTATGATAAGAATGACCCCAGTTAGGCCAAGACCTAGTTCAAGACCAAGAAATTGTGAGCTTCTTGAGAGAAGACCCAGCACTTAGTACCTGGGACATGGATTTAATAAATGTTTACTGGATCAATCTCTGACACCAACTTTCTTTTGTCGTCCTGGGCAAGTCATTTAACTTTTCAAATCCCCAAGAAACTAAAACTATACCTTGTTCATTAGCTGCCTATCTGGTACTGGTAGATGGACAGCTGGGTGGTGCAGTGGATAGAGTTAGGCCTGAAATAAAGAAAACTCATCTTCCTGAGTTCAAATCTGGCCTTAGACACTTAACAGGGAAGGGACTCTGGGAAAGTCACTTAACCTTGTTTGCCTCAATTTCCTCATATGTAAAATGAGCTGGAGAAGGAAATGCAAACTATTCCAGTACTTTTGCCAAGAAAACCCCAAATAGGGTCACAGAAAGTCAGAAACAACTGAAAAAACAAACAACTGGTAAGATGGATTTTCTTCACTGAGAATCTCCTAGGCCAGTGATATCATAGGTCTCCCTCATGATTAAATTAAGTGTCTTAGAGAATATGTTTTCTGAATGACTACAAATTTTCTGAAAGATTACAAATTTGTCCAAGGTAAACAGGTATCAGCAGAACCAGGATTTAAATTCACCCTGTGACTCAAGTTCAGTGGTCTTTGTACCAGAAAAGTGATAAAAAAAATTTTTTTTAAAGACAGCAATATTTATCTAACAATTATATAGGTAACTCAAAAATGTAATGCTTTTCTCCTGACCTCAAAGGACTCTGGTTGGCCTAGGAAGGAAACACTTCTTACTTTCTGGGAATTTTAATTTATTTTTAAAAAGTAAAGGTAGCAGATTCCCCCCAAACCTGTATTCATTCATTTTATGAAAGAATTAAGCTACTTGTAAATACTAGTTCTGACAATATTTATTAGTCTAGAGGTTTAACATCTTTCAAAGATAAGATGTTAGCAAATAAGTTTTTTGATTCTCAGGGATTTGGCAGCAAAAATGTTGCCTTTTAACAACTATTATTAGCACATTAATTTTGTACTTTCACCAACATCTTATTGTGAAGTATATTTGCATAAATATAAGTAGTATGTTAATGAAATTCTCTGTTTTTCTGTGATGATCTGTGGTGAAGCAAAAAGGCAAAGTGTTTTCTCACTGTATATAATTTGATTCCATGCTTCTATGTTTGAGGGAAGAAGGTTAGCAAATTAGAGCTAGATTTTCAATCTGAGAGTAATAGCTAATTGCCATCATTTTAATCAAGAAGGAAGCAAGCAATCATTTATTAAGTGATTACTATGAATGCCAGGCAGTAGGCTATGTGGTAAAGATACAAAGAAAGTCTTGTCTTCTAGAAGTTTACATTCTATTGGGAAAGACAACATCCAAGTAACTTCTCTATATACAAGAGATATACAATGGAAAAGGGAGGTAGTCTCAGAGGGAAGGAACTGGTTAGTGGCAGTTGGTTTGAAGACCTTTAAAAACTAGAAGAAAGTAAGATTTGAACCGAGTCTTGAAAAAAGTGAGGGAAGCCAAAAGGTGGAGGTGAGAGAGAGCATTCTGGGCATGGGAACAGCAGAGAGTCAAATCTAGATGCCCAAGTTGAAGGGAAATTACAACAGCTTATCTAGGAGGGTTGTGAAATAGCAATGGTGCTAAGGATGCCCAGATTGGTAGTCTGCATGGGACTACAACAGTGAGTCTGGAGATCCTAGAGGCTCCAGGTTATCTCATGGTTAGGAGAAAGGCACACAATTAAAACATTCTACAATTTTGGGGGAAATTGTTAATAAGAGTTTTGGGCCATAAAAGGAGGCAGGACCTTGAGGTAGATAAGGGCCAGGGACAAGATGGATGAATTTGACAAAATAGAGTTCCTTTGGTTACTTTTTTTTTTTTTTTTATCCTGGGACTCCATTCTAGGAGCATAGGGCCACAACCAGTAGGCAATGGGACACACAGTCGCTCAGGGTCACCCAGCTGGGAAGTGTCTGAGCCCAGATTTGAACCTAGGACCTTTCCTCTCTAGGCCTGGCTCTCAATCCACTGAGCTAGCCCAGCTGCCCCTACTTTAGGTTGCAGTTTCTTTAGCAGATGTAGTTTTTACAGGGTGGGGTTGCTAGTCCCACGCCCAACCCTCCTCCTTTTTCATCCCCCCTAGGGACAGTCCTTAGCCCAGGAGTGGTAAGGGTGGGCGATAGGGGTCAAGTGACTTGCCCAAGGTCACACAGCTGGAAGTGTCGGAGGCGGGACTTGAACCTAAGACCTCCAGTCTCTAGGCCTGGCTCTCAATCCACTGAGCCACCCAGCTGCCCCTTTGGTTACTTTGCTATCTACAAATTATCAGAAGCTTATTGAGACACATGAGAGTTCAATTGGGACATGATTGGGGATGTAGACTAGTCTAAAGGATCACTCTATTGCAAATATTAATAATATGAAAATAGGTATTGATCAATGACACATATAAAACCCAGTGGAATTGCTCATTGGCTAAGGGAAGGGGTATGGAGGAGGCAAGGAAAAGAACATGAATCATGTAACCATGGAAAAATGTTCTAAATTAATTAAATAAATTAATTTTTAAAAAGTTTATTGAAAACCTAGTAACAGGAAAGTCTCATCTTTAGGTTAGCTATCTCCTGTTTTCATGGTCTAATAGTTAGGATTATCATTGCTGTTTCAGCAGAAAGGACGACCAAAAAGAAGATGGAAGTTACATTATAAACTGTCATAGAAAATATTAGAGAACTACAGACAAAACGAGGTTTCATTTTCTCAGCTACACACAATAGCCAGGGAAAAGTCAGAGGTAGATTTGTCCGTGGATCTGTCCATGAAGTACCTGGAGTGGAGAAGACTAGAAAGGTAGTTAAGTTATGAGTGGTTTTAAAAGTCAAATCAAGTGTTTTATATTGGATCTTGGAAGTAATAGAAAACCACTGGAATTTATCCACTGAGGGGAATTACATGGTCAGACCTGTGCCTCAGGAATATCCCTTTAGCTGTTTGGTGGAAAATGGAGTGACTAGAGTAGGGAGGAAATTGCTGCAGGGGATGAAACAAAAGATTATTTCAATGGCCAAGGTAGATTTCTTCTAGGTTTGTGGGATTTTGTTCATTATTTTGTAGAATATAGTTTGAAGATAAGAAGTTAAAAGAAAATTAATGTTAATATTTAGACTGGAAGACAATGCTAAAGCACTAAATGGAGGGCATTTCAGGTCCAATAAAATTAGAGGTTACATAATATCTAGTGGCATTAGCCCAAATGCACTATTAAGTTTTCTATTTCTCTTTCAGTAAAATAAAGCACAAGTATCTGACACAGAGAAAATGCTTAAGGAGGGTTTGTTGATAAAGACTCAATATTTGAGTATTTTCTAATGACTTTCATTTCCCAAGTCACAATTTTGGAATAGCAAATAAAGTTGCTAATTTTAATATTGGGTGAAAACTTACAGAACATGAGAGATAATTTTTCAGTGTTTAATTTTTGTCACTCTGATGAAGGTATACAATAAATGTTAAGAAGATGTACAATGATTTGAGTATCAGATATGATTTTAAAATATTTGCATCATAACTACATTCTTAGAAGTAAAGTATTCATAAAGATGAAATATTGGAATTTGCAAGTAGTTTGATAATAATAAGAGAACTGAATAAGGTAACAGACTTCTCCCTGAAGTAGATAAGTGATATTTTTTTCTTTCAATAACAAAATGGATGATACTTTTTTATCTTGAAATGGATTTAATAATTTTATTATATAACCTGAAATGATTTGTATTTTATGTCTGAAGAGAAGTCATTTTTCAGAAAGCATAATTAAATTTAATTACAATCAACTTCTTTATTTTGGGGGTTTGGAGACTTAGCAGTGGCTAACTTTGTAATAAATAAATTAAAATCTCCTTAAATTAACCTTGCAAATTATCCCTAGAAATATAATAGATTCTTTTTCTTTTTTAAGCTCAGGTACATATTGTAGGATCATAGATCTTGAAGATGAGGCCAAAGAAGACAAAATAAATTGCCCCAAATCACAGAGGATGTAAGATTCATGATTGGAGTTTGAGTCCACATTTTTAGATTCCAAATCCAGTAGTTTTTCCCCACAGTGTCTTGGTATTGTGGCTATAAGGATGTTTAATTTTTTTTAGTATCTATTTGGTTTCATAAAAAATCACAGAAAAACTTACTTGCATATAAACAGTTTCAAAAAGGAAAACAATTTCAAGAATGGCCATGCAGGAATATTAGCCCAGGAATTCACTTTCTCTCTCAATTACCTCCTAGGGCTTCCCTCCCCTCTATTCTCTTCCCTTAATCACAAGACAGCCACTATTTGTACAACATGGACCTACTTTTCATATTTCAAAAGTGCCATTTCAACATGACTAGCATTATGGCAGCAGGGATAGTGGTCAAGGGGAAAGGAGAGAAGGAAAAGGAGAAGAAATTCCAATGGTAATTTCTTGCCTCATTATGACTGCTGTGACTCCCTTAACACCAGAACTTGTTTCATAGGCAATATCTCAATCAGCAAGGCCAACCTATACTCCAAATACTATTTATTTACATTCAATAGTTCATCTCCTTTCTCTTCCTTGATCCCCAATCCCACCTTATATAAGGAAATAGGCAAGAGTGAGGGCCTCTCCTAATAATGGAGATGATGGAGATTCAGGTGAATCATATTTCAGTAATCTCTGTAACAAAATTCAGTTCAATTTTGCCCAGTTCAGTTCAGTTTAATCTAATAAGCATCTATGAAGCCCTTCTTATGTACAGTGCATTGTATTAAGAATAAACGTTGTAAAAACAAATTAGAAGGAAAAAGATGAGAAGACACTTCAGGTAATTACAACAGCTACAATGTTAACCTATTCAATCAAGATTTTGATTAAAAATGGAAATAAAGGGAAAGAATATTTCATGAAGAAGTTGAACTAAAATAAAGAAATCACAATAACAAAAAGGCCAAAGGAGGCCCATAAACCATCTGAGCCAACAAACTTTTTATTTCTTTGCCTTTCAAGAAAACATGGAGTCAAGGGCATCAATGGTTTAAAATATAATCTCTTTTGTCTGTATAATGTTATGACAAGTAAGATAGGAAATTGTGAATAGCATTACTTCACAAAACAACTAAGTGTGGTGGACTGCAAAATGAATCTGCAGAAAATTTAGAGATACAATTAAGCCCAATCATTCCAAGAGTAGTTACAGATGAAATTGGTAGGAGGAAAACAAATAGACACAAAATGGAACAGCTTTGCCAGCAATTCTATGATGATTTATTTTCACGAGTGATGAAAGTGAAATTAGCATGTCTGAACTCTAAAACCCTGAATCTTGATCTGCAGTGAGAAGAATTAAAACTGGCCCTATAGAAGAGAAAATCATGAATGCCATTGTTTCAAACAACATACACAAGAAATTCATGGTGGAGGGTAAGACCAGTTTGACACATAATGAGAAATTGCTTCTTGAGATGTCTGAAAAGAAAGAAGTACCAAAAATAACTAAAAAATGAATATTTATATTCAAAAGAAGTCAACTGAAGGGGCAGCAGCCATTACTGATCAATATATCAGGATTGTCTTATTCATAATCAAAAGTGATTTTGATGAAAAAATGAGAAGGGAATGGAAAGACAAATTTTTAGTAGACAAAATACAATGAACTGAAAGAAAATAAAAGATTGTAGTTTGCATATTATTGATTATGGGGGGAAATCCAAACATCATCAGTAATGTGGATAAGCTAGAAGTCTGCCTAATAAGAACAGGAGTTAAATAAGGATTCTCATTATCACCAATAGTATTTAACATTATAGCAGAAATGCTAGCAATATTAACAAAAGAAGAAAATTGAAGAAATCAGAATGGAGAGTGAAATATTAGTACTACCTTTTATTACAGACCGTATGATATATTAGAAGTTTAACTAAAATTAATTGAAACAATTGTTTTAACAAAGTAGCAGGATAAATTAAACCCACATAAGTCATCAATATTTCTGCATATCACCAACAAAGCTTTGTAAGAAGAGATAGTAAAGAGATATTTTATTTAAATAACCAAAGAGAATATAAAATACTTGAGAGTATAACTTCCAAGATAAACTTAGAAACTATATGCACATAATCATAAAATACTTCTTATACAAATAAAGTCAGATTTAAATAACTTGAGAAACATTAATTGTTCATAGATGGATGGAGCCTATATAATAAAAATGACAATTACGTAAAGAAATCTTGTTATTCAGTATCATCCCAATTAAACTACTAAAATTATTTAATTGAACTAGAAAAATAATATTTATTTATTTGTTATTATTTATTATTTAGCAAAGGTCAACAATTTGTTATTATTTATTATTATTAAGCAAAAGTCAACAATATCAAAGAATTTAATGGAAAAATATGTAAAAGAAGGAAATCTAGCAGTACCAAATTTTAAACTGCATTGTAATTATAAAAACTATCTGGTAATGGCTAAAAAAGAGAATGATGGATCAGTGGAATAGAATAGGTAAAAGACACAATAGTGAATAATTACAACTGTATGTTTGATAAACAGAAAAAGTTGCTAGGAAAACTGGAAAGCAGACTGGCAGAAACTAAGCATAGACTAATATTATATAATTTACCAAGATGAGGTCAAAATGGATACATGACCAATTGTCAAGGTGTAGTATAAAGAAAATATAATTAGAAAAGGAGGTGGATTGGTCAAGAGCTACAGGGGAGATACCGGTCAAGTGCATCATTGATAATCTCAAAATATGGGAAAGATCTAGAAAAAGATTACTAAAAAAAAACTATAGAAATCACTTATAGAGCCTGTGGAAGAATATAAAGATCAATCACGTAAGAGAAAGCATAAATGGATTGCCATCAGTAACAATAGATGACTTAAATCAGAGGTCTATAAAAGTACTGAAGCATGTATATAGTAAAAGAAGAACTTGGCTAAGTAGAACAAAATAGTCTTAAGGATTCTCATCCTAAAAAGTATCTCTGTGTATTGTTATAGAGAAATAAGTAAATCTTAATCTTTAGGTTAAAAGGAGGGATAAAGGTAAGGTAGGTATTAGGAGGAGGAATGAAAAGGGATGCCTGAATGTAGGGAAGGAATGAATGTGGTGGTATATTGGATGGCAAAGGAATGAATGGGAGTATACAGGAACAGGCTAGACACTGAGGCTAGAGACAGAGGATACTGGGAGGAGATAGGCTGAACCCAGCAAGGCAAGAAAAAGTATCTCTATAGATACAAAGGAGTTGGGCCAGTCAAAAAAATGTTTGGTTTGGCTGGAGGGTTTCTCTTGTTAGTTTCTCAAGTCCTTTGAGGGAGGAGTCGAAGGGCTCCTCCCTGTCAGTGAAACTGATGGCAGGACGATATCTCAGGTAAGACTTCCTGCCAAAATGGATGCCCACAGTACCCTCAAGAAATAAAAGAAAATAACTCCTTCCCCCTTCAGCCTTTGCCTCAATCTTCGACACAATGATTCACTAGAGTGTTTGAGTAGATAACATGGGATTTATTAATATCAGGATTAATCAATGGAGAGAGGGGTTTCGGGTATTGTAATAGCTGCTAGGGAGAAAGCTAAAAGTGGAGGAAGGGTCACAGGAGGGTTAGACTGAGAGAGAGCCTGCTCTCCCAGTCAGGAAGATTTGGTTGCCTTAAAGTAAAGTATTTACTAGATCAATAAAATAAGGGATAGCTTGATTTAAGGAGGTTCTACTTGCCTACAGAAAACTAAAAGCCCCCAATGTCTAAAACCAAACTCAAAACCACCCTTCCTCCCAGAGCCCAAAGGGAAATTCAGGGAAAATAACAGGGTATAATATGGAGAGGTCAGGGAGAGGTCTAGAGAAATCAGCTAGGTTTAAATTATCCAGGGACAAAAGCACAGGCCAAGCCCAAGCCAAAGCCAAAGCAGAGCCTCATTTGGTACGTCAGCTCTCTTCAAGCCTCAGACTCCAAATGACTTTCTGTGAAGATTCTAAGACTTAACTTTCAGGGCTGTTTAGAGTTGACTCTTGCCAGAGCAAAAGCCTCTGTTGCATCCTTGCATTACAGTATACATTAATATCATATAAAATTTCTTACTAAATACAATCCCACAAATAATAGCATTGGTTCCTTTACATTAAAATATATATTTATAAATTTAAACATATATTTTATTTATAATGGTTATTTGCAACTTTAAGGTTCTCTTTTGTCTCTGACATTTTTGGATTCTTGACTTCTGACCTATCTTTCTTGATTTAAAGATCACTTATTCTAGTCCTAGTCATCTTGTAGAAGTAAATAGAACTCCAGAAATCTTAGATGATTTGTCAACTTGTTATGACAGAGACAGGATTAGAACAATACTTTCTTGGAGAATCAGAAGGTGATGCTGCTTATTCTCTGGAGGAAAAGGGAAATCAGGAAGTTTAGATGAGTCACAGGATAAACATGCACACACATACACACATACACTGCTTTCTAAGTTCCACTATAATGAAAATTCACAATGTAGGGTCATTATTTAGATTGAAATTTCTTGAATTTGAGTCATTGGAATCATGTATCCCCAAACCAAGAAAACATTGTCTCTTTAATTTATTTGTGTCATTGTTCCTCTTCTTTTGCATAGATAGATTACTATATTGATCTTGCCTGGCACCTCAAAAACTATTCTGAGGTTTAGTATTTATTAAAAAGTCATTTTTTCACAAGCCCCAATCAGATGCATCTTAAAAAAAGAACAAAGCAGAGAGCACATCAACTCAAAGTAAAGGCATTTTGTAAAACAGGAGAACTAAATGAATAACAAGGAAAATTCCATATCCTTCCTTCCCTATACCTCTATACCATAACATACTCTCACTTACCACTTGTGGACAAGGGAACATATATAGCTCAGATATCTCTTACTCCTAGAACTGCATACTGGCTGGGCCACTTCTCTGCCTCCAAAGCTGCCTCCTATAGAGCTGCTAATTTAATACTCTAGTTCTTTGCTGAAGTACTGTTGTCATCAGCTAGTTCTCTACAAAACTGCAGATATCATAGCATCTCTTCCCTATGGGGAGCAACCCATAGCTCTTCTGGAAGTTAGCTTGGAGCTTTAGGTCTATTCTTGTTTATGCTTTTCTTTTGGTGAGTCATTTCTGCAAGTAACGCTATATAGTCAAATGGATAGATGAGATAGATATAGATATAAATAGAAGAGAGAGCTGCCAAAAGGCTCTCAAGTTAAATCTGTCTTTTTTGTCTTTTTGCTTCCTCTCAATGGCAGCTCCCTCAGACTAGTCTGATATTTTGGTTCAGATATGTAAATTCCTTTAAATTCCCATCATGCCCCTGGCAAGTAGCTTAGATTCACACGCTTCACTTAGCAACATTGAGGGGGTAGTACAGATGGACTTGATGAATGTTATCCTGTTCTTTTGCACCTAAACCCAATTTAAACATTGGTCACCTATTGTGTGGAGGTATTATGGGAAATCAAACAAATCAAAATGTTATCCTTGATGTACAATGGCTTATAATTCAACAAGTTACATAAAACAGAAAAGATGGTTTTATTGTTTTCCCTTTTTAGCACCATAGAAGATGCTTGAAGAGATGGGTGGGTGGGGTGGAATGAAAGTCTGACCCTCAAGGAGCTGAGAATCTAAGAACAAAATGAAAGTGGACCAATATAGCTGCAAAGAATCCTGTCCATAAATCCTGGAGGTAAGTGTGAGTGGAGTGATCAAAATTAGATGGGTTATGATTCAAAGATAAGATGAAAATTAGGTTTTAAAGTAGAAGGACCTAACTTGGTGCATAATCTAGAGTAATAGAGGAGTATCCTTGCATTATAAAAGTAGGATCACAAAAGCCACACTGGAGGCATAGCAAGCAGTATTTACAAAAAATATTTTGCTTTATTATTATTTTTCAGGACAGGAAATACATATAATCAATAATGAAAAACAAAAGTAGCAACACATAATAGAGTTCTGTTGAGAAGTTGGAGTAAGAAAGGATGATATAACAACTAGTGGACTGACCCATAAGCACATACTAAGGATTGTGGATACATTATTTAGTTCACTTTTCTTTTACTCTCTAAATAATATTTTTAAAACTATAAACAGAAAATATCTCATGAATTAATTATAAACAGTACTTTACCTGTTTTAGGAATCAGATGAATTCATAATTAATATTATTCTTGGTGTTCTCTGAATAATGAAAAGGTCAGAGGAACAATTTATGGGTTAAATAATATTAGAAAATTAAATACAGTGTATGGCTTATTTTGAGAAAGTGGAGGCTATAAATTAATACTTTGACAACTAGGGATACTATACATTTGATTAAACATAACCAGTTAATAATTGCTTATATAATCACCAGGAAAAATAAATAACAAAAAACAAGTTTTCATGCCTTAAAATACACAGGTTCAACTTGCAGAGAGAGTTTCAGTTATCAGATGATATCATGTCATAATATATTTATAATAATATATATATATATTTATACTTATTAAAACATATAATTTGTGTAGATATATGTTATTTTGATAAGTGTACATTCATATACATACTCTGAAAATATAGGATTTGCATAGTAATAAGAAATTTAAATGGCAGAAACTGAAATCCTTTCAAGGATTCATTTTTGCTAGAAATAGAAAGGGTTAGCTAAGACTTATCCCAAGAAAATTAAAAGGCAGATTGAATACTCTACTTCTTACAACTAGGTTAATTGGTGCCATGTGGAAACTCTACTTGAATCTTCAAGTACATCAAATTGGAACGTAAACATTTTTAAAGGTAATTGTAATTACAATATGACAGAAAGGAAAGCTGCATTAGTATCCCAAAGTCTGATCCTGGAAGCCCCAATTCATATCTTTTTAACTCCAATATTCTTTTCTTGATTTTTTGTGACAGTGTCATACAATCAATTGCTCAATCAACAAGCATTTCTTAAGCACCTATTTTTTTGCCATGCCTGTACTAGGTACTGGGAATACAAAGAAAGAAATGAAGTTCCTGCCCTCAAGGAATTTACATTCTGGAAAGGGGTGTGAGGGAAGCAGTTACACAGTGCATATATATGAATACATACAAAATACAAAAAGTTCTTATTAGAACTTTTGTACCTTAAAACTGTGCTAAGACATTTGGACTACCCTGTATATATAAGGAAATTTTGGGGTGAATGATGTGTAGGACCCAGGTAGATCAGGTAAGGGTTCATCTAGATGGTGGAATTGGAACCATGTTTTGAAAGCAAGAAGAGATTATATGAGGAAGAAGTTAGGATAAAGTGAATTCCAGGAAGGTGGGACAATTAGTACAAAGGAATGGAGGCAGGAGTCTCATCTGAGGATCAGCAAAAGAGGCCAGTCTGGCTAGATCACAGAGAATAGGAAGGAATGTAACATAACAAGGTTGGAAAAGTAAATTGGGGTCAAGCCAAATAAAAGCCAAAATTGCTTATATACTTATGTTAAAGGCACTGAGTAGCCACTGGAGTTCATGAATAGGAGAATGATATGGCCAAAATGGAACATTAGTAGTTTGAAAATGGACTTGAGTAGGATGAGATTTGAGGCACAAAGATCAATTAGAAAGTCTCTGTAACCAAGCCAGAGGTAATTGTGACATCCTTAAGTAAGATAGTGGTTATATAAAGAGAGTTTAGGTGATGTGAGATGATGTGAATATACAAATGGCAAAATCTGGTGACTGACTCATATAGATGGGATGAGAAAAATAAGTAGTCCAGGATAACACTCTAGTTGGTACTTGGAAGGAAGGATGTTTTAGGTCCTTGACAGAATAGCCAATATGATTTTTTGCCAATATTTAAATAACATGGATCTATTTGATGATGTACAACTTTTATTTCTACTTTTTGCTGTATTACATTAAACACCATGGTTACAAATGGATGTTAAATGACAGTGAATAAATAGTTGCCTTTCTCAGATGAGCTAAGTGAACTTATCCCAAGAATCAGATGATTGGATTGATTTTCAAGGTTGCTTCCAACCCTATGATTCTATGTGGAAGCCTGGAAATGATAGTGAAAACGATGAAAAGTATTGGGGAATTGGAAGGTTTTGGAATGAACAGCCTTGGAAATATTAGGCAATCTTTTGAAGCTTTTTTGTCATTATAAAATCATATACATGAAAGGTTCTTTTTGATTCTTACCCATCCTGTCTAAATGAATCATACTAATAAAACCTAAATAGATCTAAATCTTGATAGTGTTTACTTGTCCCAAAATTATTTTTATGTCCAGCCCTCTCCTAGAATCCAATTCTATTGCTATACTACTCTACCAGCATAGTTTACACTTTGGAAATGTCCTCCCCAGTCAGAAAAAATTCAAGCATGGACCTATTGATAGGCTTCTTTCCTTGCTACTTGAAGACTAATTTAGGAAGACTCATCAGCATGTTGGCCACAGGGAATTGAAATGCCTTAGGATTTGTTTGAAAGATAACACTGATTTTGTGAATCTGGGTGATTCAACAGATAGACATGGTTAGCCTAGAAAATAGAAGCGGGAGATGGTAAGAGGAAATGTAAAATAATGGACATCTCCAAATATTTGAAGGACTTTTTTGTATTGGATTTGTTGTGTTTGGCCCCAGAGAAAGGCCAGGAACCAAAGTAGAGGCCAATTTAAGCTTGATGTTTAAAAAAACCCCATTAACATTTAGAGTTGTCTAGAGGAGGTGGGTTCTCTTACTTTTGAGATCTTCAAGCAGGGAATAAAAGACCACTTCTTTGGAATATAAGTGGGGTTTCTTCTTATGTATAGAGGTTGAGCTAGATAGGTCCATTCCAACTCTCAGACTCTGTAGTTCTATGCTTTTTATGAAATTTTTAGCAATAGCACTTCTTAAAGACTATCCATTAAGTTCCAATGTATTGGTGATTTGAATTATAAAAGGAAATACCCATTCAAATAAAGTTTTAGTCATCAAAATATCTAACTCAACACTTATGAAATGGCTTAGTTTATGTTCACTTTCCCCCTTTTTAGTGATTATCTTTATAATTTCAGACATATGAATAAAGCATGAAAAAGCCATCCAATCAGACTATGTGTAGATATGCTCTGAAAGGAAATGTTCCATAGACTTTATATCAAAGGATCTCATAGATCTAGAGTTTAAAAGGGCCTTTAATAATCCACTAGTCTAACCATCTTAATTTACTCTTGAGGAAACTGAGTCTAGAAAGTTTTATTAACTTCCCTGATATTTGCAAGAAATAGGTGGTAAAGCCAGCATATAAATCCAGGTTTTCTACCTCCAAAGTCATATACTTTCTTTTATATTTTTTAACCTTTACCTTCCACATTTGAACCAACACTGTATATTGGTTTCAAGGTAAAAGAACCATAAGGGTAAAGGAAAGGTGGTTAAGTCACTTGCCCAAGGTCACAAAGCTAGGAAGTGTGTGGGATCAGATTTAAAACCAGGACCTCCCATATTTAGACTTGGCTCTCAATCCACTGATCCACCTAGTTGTTCTTAGAAACTCCTTCAACTGTACCACCACTTTTTATATGAAACATCAATATTCATAATATTAATCTGAACTTTTTTAAGGTTGGATAAAACTAGAAGAGGATAACTTTGGGGAAAGGATTTCATTTTCTTAAATTTACTAGGAATTGGAAAAGATAATGTGTATATTCTTAACAGGAATGGTCAGGAGGCTGACAGGAAGGTAAAGCTATGATTGGTACTGTTCAGAGCAAGGTCAATGGTTAATTAAGTCACTACCAGCATTAATGTGATCCAACTTTGCTTTATTATTGGGACCTTTCTGAATGACTCAGCTGAGTCATTATATTAACTTGGCTTCCTCAAGACGATTCAGGTTGAAATAGCAGGGGATTTAAATGGTGATGTAGCTATGTTACTTGCTGGAACAAGAATCAGAAAGCAGTAGCACAGAAGAAAGGTAGGTTGATTGTAAAAAAAAAAAAAGTAATTCATTTTTGTGATTTCTTCCCTAGATGAAGGCATAATGACTGGATTAGCTTAAATACTTAAAATAGATTCCTTTCCTAGCCGTTTTTTTTTCCTTCAATTAATTGGATTATATTTTCAATTTTTGGCTTACATTGAAAACCTGTTATATGAAATCATAGAATTTCCAGGCTGACCTAAGCCTAGTAATCATGTAGCCTAATAGCTTCATTTTATATATGAGGAAACTGAGTCCCAGAGAAGTGAAGTGATATGCAGAATGGTGATAAGAAACCAGGTTCTGACTCTCAAGCTTGCCCTCTTTCCATTTCATTATACTGCCTTATCTTTCAAATAAAATCCTCTTGAAACTAGTTTTATGCTCAGACATCAACTTCAACATTCATATGCACATGCCTACTTATAGCAACTAATAATAAAATATTACAATAAAATTCAACCAAGATGCTATTTAGCCCTAGGAAATTCTTTTCTTATTTGAATTTTTAGAAAAGAATGGTTTATACAATGACCATTTTGCATATATACTAGTCGCTCAGCATCAGTATCTTCATCTGACAAAATCATCCATAAAGCTAACTTTGTCTCAGCTTTTCTCAATAGTGTACTTCATGTCAGATGTTCTGTGGCACATGAAAAGTAAGATAAATGGCACTTTTCACTGTCCCATCCTAAATGAGGAATTTGGGGATAATCATTGTCTTCCAGCACAGATTAAATACATTGTCATGGTATCATAAGTAATACTGAGCTGATTTCAACTGGCTCATAACAGAAAAAAAATAAGGTTGGTCCTTAAATATTTGTAGAGAATAATCCAATTTTGCATATTATGAAAGATGATTCAGGTTGTGGCTTATGTATATTTATAGGACACGTGTTTATACACAAAACCTTTCCCCTGTGTGTATTGGCTTCTTCTGACAGTATTGGATAAGACACAAAGCTATCACCTTTTTTCTCCTGTAATTATATAAACATGTACTCTATTCATGGTGACCTGGGAATGCTGATCAGAACATCTGTTGCAATAAATCAAACAGTGAATAGAAACTGATTTTTGAATTGTAAAGTGCCAAAAGTCACTGTTGTGATCAGTGCTTTATGCAAATAAAGATTATGTGGAAACACTGAACTAAGCATTCTTTAACCATATCAAGAGAGCATGTCCTTTCATGTGGGGGTACATAAGGTCTGGCTGCTGTCCAGCAAGAGCATTAGACGTCCTTTTTCAGAACCATTTATAGTTAACTTTTATACTATTTTGATAGACACTTTTTATAATATACCAATAAAATGAGTTTAAAGTGATTGGCTGTTTTCAGTGTATACAACCTGAGAATATGAATGATTCTTCAGCAAGTTTCCAATCCAATTCAACAGACACTTAAGTGCTGGGTATTTACAAGGCACTTTGCTAGGCACTGGAGAGAAAAAGAAAAAAATAATCAGAAAAGTATTTCCTACCCTTAAGGAGCTTATATTCTGGGGGTTAGGAGGCAGGTTCAACATAGATGTAAAAGATGCTATTAAATGTATACACAGACAAATATATATTGAATTATCTGAAGAGTAGCATGATTAATAGCAACTAGAGCAAGGGTCAGATCAGTTAAAATACACAATATTGCAATATATGTGGATTTATTGATATACTACCATACTAATGATTTTGCATGTTATAAAATATACATAAAATAGTCATTTCAAAAGCTAGAATGAAGTGAAAATGAAATATTTGATTGTAGAGCCAGTGTAGCGCATTTAATTGGGAAATGACATGGTCAGACTTGCCCTTTAGGAAAAACATGTTGGCAGTAGTATGAAGTCTAGATGGGAAAGAAGAGAGATTTGAAACAGGAAGGCCAATCAAAGACTGTGGTAATAATGTGAGAAAATGAGGGTCTAAATTAGGGTGGTGGAGTTGTGAGGAGAGAGAAGAGTATAGATGGGAGAGATATGGAGGTATAAATAAAATTTGGCAACTGATTGGTATGTGAGATGAGGGAAAGTAAGGAGAAAAAGATAATGCCAAGTTTCAAAACTAGGTGGAATCTAGAAGGATTGTAGTTCTTTTAAGGATAAAGAGAAGTTCAGAAGAAGATTAGGTGTTGAGGAAAAAGTAAATGAGTTCTGATTTAGACAGAATAAAGTTGAAATACCTGTGGTTCACAATATCCAATAAGCAGTTAGAGATATGAGACTGAAGCTCAGGAAAGAGATTAGAGCTGGCTCTATAGATTTGAGTCATCTGCATAGAAATACTAATTAAATCTATGGACCCTGGTGAGGTCACTAAGTAAAAGCTTACTGAGTTCTTTGTGGTACACTCAGTTAAGAGATCTGATATGAGTCCTAAATCAGGAAAGGAGATGGAGGAGCAGTCAGGTAGGAGGAGAACTGAAAAAAGAAATGTAGCTGTTACTTTAAGAGGATAGATTGCTGGACTTGGGAATCAAGAAGACATAAAATTCAGCTTCATATATTTACTAGCTGTATAATCCTAGACAAATCTCTTAACCTCTCTCAAACTCAGTTACATCATCTGTAAAATGAACACCTATTTCCTAGAGCCTTTGTGAGATAATATTTGTAAACATTTTGCAGACTTAATGGTTCTATAGAAATATTAGCTATTATTAGTGAGAGCCACCACTAAAAAACAAACAAACAAAAAAGAGATGATATCATCTCTAGAAGGAAAGGGTGGTTAATAGTGTAAAATGCTTCAGATATGTCTAGAAGGTGCAGGACTGAGAAAAGTAAATCTGATTTGGCAATTAAGAGATCACTGTGGGGAAGGTAGGTGTCACAGTAGATAAAGAGCCAGGCCTACAGATGTGAGATACTGTTTTCAAATCCAGCTTCAGATATATAAGAGCTGAGTGACCCTAGACATGTCACTTAACCCTAATTACCCTGCCCTTGCCACTTCTGCCTTAGAACAACTGATACTTGATATTGATTCCAAGACATAACATAAGGGTTTAAAAATAAAGATAATTTCTAACTCTGAAGGGAAAAGTGTGAGTGAGAAGTCATGGATAACAAGTAGAGAAAAGGTTGAAAACTCAGGAGAATGGATGGATGTTAATTTTTGTTGTTGTTGTTGAATCAGGGAAATTTAGAAGAATCAGGTTTGATGAAAATACATAAAATAATCACACAAGCACCCGTGCCTGTACATCCTAGCCTACTTATTCTTTACCAATGAAAAATGAAAAAAAGGAAGTATATTTGTGTGGAGGCAGAGAAATAGGGTCTTCACTCACTCACATTCTGCTATTGAAAGGAGGTCTATGGCAATGACAAGGTAATAAGACGGGATGTGGATGTTGGGAAGTAAAGGGGATTCTGCCTGTCTAGCTGTTCTAGGTATCAGGGTTAGATTAATTTTTAATTTCTCAGAAAGGCACATATTGACTGCAGTCATGGAAGATTAATGGTGGGAAGAAAAAAAATGGGGAAATGTTAAAGGGGATGATATAGTTGTTTTGATCACAAGTCCAGGATAGGCTACAAAAGGGAGAAGGATATGAGCCATGTTTCTGTCTTCTGATTGGTTCATCATATTCTCCTTCCAATCAAGCCATGTCCCCCTCAGACTTATTTCTTGACATACACAGCCCTACTTCAAAGAGCACTTAGGCTGAAGGATTTAAAAAAAAAATTCCCTAAAGGGATTAGTACATGAACTGAGCTGAGACTTGAAGGAAACCAGGTATTGTAAGAGGTAGCCATGAGGATGGAATAAATTCTAGGGGTGGAGGATAACTGTGCAAAAGCATACAAAAGTAAAACAAGGTCAGAGATTAAGGAATAACAATAAATCGTTTGCCTGGAATATGAATAGGGGGGTGGGATAGGTAAGGGGTTGTGCATAAGCCTGGGAACCCAGGGAGATTAGAGGACACCAATGAGGAAGCACTTTTAAGTGCCTCCTTCAGTGCCAAGTAATATGTTAAGTATTATGACTATAAAGACAAACATGAAATAGTCTCTGCTTTTAAGGAATTTATGTTCTAAAGGTAAGACAAAATGTATATATGTTGGCATGTTCAAGAAACATACAAAGTATATACAAAATAACTTTAGACAGGAAGGCATTAGCAGCTGAAAGGTCCAGGAAGGGCTTCCAGGACAAAGTGTTGCTTGAACTAAGTGTTGAAGGAAACCATGGATTGATTCCCAAGTGTTTGAGGTGAGGAGGAAGAACACTACAGGCATTCATGGAGGATAGGTATTAAGCAGAGGCAAAGAGACTGAATATTGTAGTAGGCGTGCTATTTATCCTTTCTGGGATCTACTTTCTTCATCAGTAAAATAAAATTTTTGGCTTGGATAATCTCTAAAGTCCTATCTCAATGTAAATCTCTGATACATAACAACAATAATAATGGAGAATGGGAGATCTGTTGACTTCCCAAGATGAGAAGAGGGAAAAGTTGTTACTTTAAGCAAGTGAGTTTAATCTAAGGTAATCTTCTTCAACAGGGTTTCTTAACCTTTTTTATTTTGTGGATCACTGTGGCAGTTTGGCAAAGCTTAGGAACTTCTTCTCTGAACAGTGTTTTTATTTTTTTAATTTTAATTTTGAATATTTTCCCATAGTTACATGTTTCATGTTCTTTTCCTTTCCCCCCAAAGCCCCCAAGGCCCCTTAGCCGATGCACAATTCCACTGGGTTTTACATGTATCATTGAGTAAGACCAACTTCCATATTATTGATAGTTGGACTAGAGTTAGCCCCATCAGCCCATGTGTTCAAGCAGTTGTTTTTCTTCTGTGTTTCTCCTTCCACATGAACAGTGTTTTTAAATGCATAAACTAAGTGCATTATATTATAAAGGAAATAAAATGTATTGAAATACAGTTATCAAAATATTTGAAGAAAAAAAGTCCATGAGTCCCTAGGTTAATAACCCCTGTAATCTAGAACTAAATTAAAGAGAGATTTTATGAACTGTTAGGAATCACTACTCAGTTTCCTAAGAGCTAGCATGTGTTCATCAAGAGCAGGTTATATACTTAGTACCCCCTTAAACATGCCCTAGGTTAATGATGTGCTAAGGAACCATGAGCTGAAAATTTAATGCAGTGAAAATCACTCCCATAACTCTCTACCCAAGATGGTAGATCAGCTGCCATCATCAGCAACTCTGTAGCAAATGAAAATAGATAAACTGAAGCTTCTTTCACCAGAGCCATTTTGGGGAATCCTTGAAATTTCTTTTTACCCTAGCAGCATCATATATAATAAGTATGATTTGTTACAATTATTAAAGTGTACCCCCATAGCAATTCTATTTTAATCTGAATAAGGCATTTTTTACTTCCTAAAAATGACTCTTCTGTCTTTTAACTTTCTAGATTAAAAAAATATTTATCTCATTTGTTTTTAATTCAATGGGCAGCTTGGACTCAATGACTGGAGAGATCAAGGGGAGTGCCAATGAACCAACAAAAATCCATTCATTTTGAATCAGCCAACTAATTTCCAAGTTGGGTGGATATATTAATCAATTCTTCACTCAGTTCAATTCAATAGGCATTTATTAAGCATCAACTATGTGCTAGGAAGTGTGCTGGGCATTTTAGGAACAAATAGAAAAAAATGGGTGCCTCCTCAGACTAAATAAACTTTTAAATAGGCAGCCAATTCTATTTTACCAGAAATGGAATTCAGGTTTTCTGAATCTTCTCTGGAGAGTTTAGTAGAAAGGAGAAATAAGGGGACTTTTAAAAAATCTATCCTCTGGTTTAGGCATGGATCTTTTGCCTCTAAATTGTTGTAGTTAATATTTTATTATACTTTCATGAAGATGTGACCATTTCCCCCTTAAAATTACATGGCTAAGGGGGATTATCTGATCTGCTTCTCCTTATTCACTGTCTTTTGCAGAGAAAAGAAAACCAGTTTGTTTTCCTCTAAGATTCACAGATTTCACCTACTGGATTGTGAGAGCAAATCTGCCTTACTTGACTAGTAGTCAACTATAATTTTGTTTCTGGCTTATTGTCCATTCATGTCTTTAATCATCATTGGCTGATCACACACACACTTAATCATGATTCCCTCAGGATTTTTATACCGGTTCACAGAGAATAATTTAGTGAAGTGAACAACTGTTTTATCTACCAGTGCCAAGTAAATAATTTAACTGATGTTTCCCATGCACATGTATCTAATCAGTTTGTTTGTTTGTTTTTCTCCCCCTGCATTAAATAGGTTGGTCGCTGTCTTTTAGGGAAAGTATTTGTATACTAGGATCATAGATTTAGAATTAGACTGGGATTTAGAGAGCATCTAGTTCAACTTTCTCATTTTCTCTTAAGGAAACTGAGGCCCAGAGAGATGGAATGGTTTTCCTAAAGCCACACAGTTAATAAATGTCAGGATTTGAAATCTGTTTCTATTTATACTTCTTATGTTGATATATATTTACAAATACATATGAATGTTTATACACATGCACAAACACATACATACATGTGCATATAAATCAAAATATGCATGTATACATGTGTATATGTGTCCATATATTTTTACTATTTCCTGAATAAATTTAGCCAATATAGAGTTGGTATTTATAACTTTTCTGGGGCATGAGAGCATTTTCAATTCTAGCTAGAGTAAATATTTCTGGAAGGGAGAATATGAGGAACTATTTCATATTTTTTCATAGAAAAGGACCATTTAGTTCATTTACATTTTCCAGTAAATTTCAACATTTTATGGACCTATCCAGTATCTGTAGTAACTGACAGAGTAAAGGTCAAAATCAATAATAAATTAAAAGAAAAGCTAAAGATTACTTTTACAATTACAGTATCTCCTACCTAACCTATTTAAATTAGCTAGTGGCTTTTAAAAAATGAGATAAAAGCAAAAACCTTGACTCTGATTATCACCATTTTTTAGAGGAGTTTAATAGTCATCACAACAAAAAGAAAATTCAGAAATCACGTTAAACAGAAAAATAATCTTACCTCCATCTCCTTTTAATCACAATCAATCCCTCCCTCCCTCCTTTACTTCCTTCCTTCCTTCTTTCCTTCCTTCCTTCCTTCCTCTTTTAGCAACAACTCTAAGAGAGAAGGGCTAGGGCAAGGCAATGGGGTTAAATGGACCCCAGAAAAGGGGTTAATTGGGGGGCAAGTATCTGGGAAGTGTGTAAGGCCAGATTTGAAACCAAGTTCCCCTAACTCTAGAGCTGGCTCTATCCTCAGTTATACCTAGCTGCCCAGTCAACTCAGTTCCATCTGAGAGGTCTGTCCAAGATGGCTTAACTCATTCACTTGATGGTTTAACTCAATATATTGCCCATCCAACCTCTTATAGTAATTTAGAAAAGCATATTTTTCTTCTACTTAGTTTTTTTAATGTAGGTTTTAGGTTTCTTTTTTTTTTAAAGAGATTATGAGTTTCAGTAAGCAGGTTTTGTAATATTCTCAGGCTTGATAATTATAGTTGACATTTATATAGCACTTTAAACTGTACCTCATAAAACCATATAAGAGAAGTATATATTATATACCCTTTTTATAGATGAGAAAAATTGAAGTATAGAAAAGTCCATGATCACATAGTAAGAATCTGAATTCAGACCCTGTTTCTTTTAATAGACTTTTTAATTGAATTGTTAATGATTCCTTGCATTATGTCATGCTCCTTCTCAATTAACAAGATGACAGCTTAGAATGTCAATGATTTCTCTCTTCAAATTTCATAATGGTCATCCTCCTTGAAACTAATAAACACTTTATGTGAAGGAATATAGTAGCTTCCTGTTTTCTGCCTTATTAGGTATTAATACTTAGCAGAGGGCTTACAAACTTATTTTCTTAGTCATGGAATCTTGTATGATTTCAACAAGTGCTTATAAGACCCCATGTATAAGATCTATTGGAGGTAGAGTTATTATCATTCCCTCTTCAAATTTAGCTTGGACCCAAACTTCACAAATGCCATGATATTACTGTGCTTTTATGGGATAGTAGTTATTAAAAGAAATTCTAGTTATCCAACTATTACCTCTGAAGAAGAGAATCCATAGTGCCTAGAAACACCACCATACTACTTAATTATTTATAATAGTTATTAAAAGTTTAAAACCTATTGTGATTTTTTTCTTCATTTTACACTTTCCTAAATGTTTGCAAAATTTTGCTCAGCCCCTAGACAAAGCATTAAATACAGTGAAGAGAATAATGTATTAAAAATGATTTTCTTTAAAATTGGAAAAATTCTGACAAAATTCTGTATAGTTATGATTCCATTAAAAATCCTCACCCAGAGTGATATTTAGTAATCACTAAGTATCTTAATATTGTATTTAATATAATTTATTTAAATATTTAAAATTAATTAATTAAAATCAATTATTTAAATAAATAAATTATTTAAATATAATGTATTTAAATATTTAATATAATTTGCATAATATATATAATTTGATATATAGTGTTTATCATATTTGAAATAAAAAGTATCCAAATGAATAGAAAAAAATCATTTTATAGTCATTTGTCAGTATAGTACTATTGCCAAGAAACAATATGACTAAAAATTTTAGTTTACTATCTTTTTGTAAATATTTCTCATGTAGCATTTTTATAGCATATTAGGTTCCTAATGAGAGAGCTCTTACTATTTTCCCCTAAATTCCAAAAGTTTTACATGTGGCATTCCTTCTTGTTTAGCATGTATTTTTTTAAAAAAGTAATTAATTAATTAAAAATATTTTTTCTATATTTGCATGATTCATTTTCTTTCCCTCTCCTCTTCTATCCCCCTTCTCAGAGCCAATAAGCAATTACACTGAGTTGTACAAATGTTATCACTTGATACCTATTTCCATATTATTCATTTTTGCTATGGAGCAATCTTTTAAAGCCAAAACCCCAATCATATACCCATATATACAAGTCATAAGTGATGAATCATATGCTTTTCTTTTGCATTTCTACTCCCATAATTCTCTCAATGTGGATATCATTCTTTCTCATAAGTCCTTCAGGAGTATCCTGGATTATTGCATTGCTACTAGTAGTAAAGCCAATTACATTGGATAGTTCTACAGTGTTTCACTTTCTGTGTACAATGATCTCCAGGTTCTGTTCACTTCACTCTGCATCAATTCATTGATGTTCTCCCTGTTCATAGAGAAATCTTCCAGTTCATCATTTCTTATGGCACAATAGTATTCCATCACCACCATATACCACAGTTTGTTTAGCCATTTGGCTAATTGATGGGCACCCCTCATTTTCCAGTTTTTTTTTCCACCACAAAGAGTGAGGCTATGAATATTTTTGTTTAAATACTTTTCATTATTATCTCTTTGGGTGTATAAATACAGTAGTGGTGTTGCTAGATCAAAGGGTATGTATTCTTTTAGTACCCTTTGGGCATAATTCCAAATCGCCTTCCAGAATGGTTGGATTAATTCACAACTCTACCAGCAATGCATTAGTGTCCCAATTTTGCTACAAACCCTCCAACATTTGCGATTTTCTTTACTGTCATATTACCCGATCTAGTATGTGTTCTTTACATAAATTTAAAAGCATCAACCATAGGACACTCAAGCTAAAATATACATTCAGAATATCACATTTTAAGAAGGGCATTGACAAGCTGGAATTTATCCAGAAAGTGAACAAGAGGTAAAGTAGCTGGAGAGGACTGTTTGGTAGAACTAGAAATATTTAGCTTGGAAGAGAAAGACTTCTTGGGCGTGAAGAGGGAGGAGAAGGAAAGTAGGATATATTCAAGAATCTAAAAGATTGTAATAAGGAAATAGAGGGTCTATTTGCCTCAGAAAGGAGAAGTAGGAGAAATGGATATAAGTTCAGATATAGATTGAATATCTTGGAAAAACTTTCTAACAAAGTTAGTTCTTCAAAAGGTCTTGAAATTTTTAGTGGATTTCCTGTCACTTGTGTACTGCATGCAGGCCAAGGCTGGATGATCATTTGTTGGTTATGTAACAGACAGAGATTAATATCCAGGTTTGGGTTTAATTAGATGATTGCTAAGATCCTTTTCAACCTTGAGATTCTCTTACCTGCTTAGTACCTCTGAAATCACAGAATCATAGAGCTCAGTGTTTTCCAAACTTATTATGATATATGGAATACTCTTGACCTGAATTATTTTGATAGAATCCATAAATATTTTTCTGAGTGAGCTCAGGAATATAGGGAATATATTGATATGGGGGTTGGGGATACTTTAGAGCAAAGCAGAAGAAATTTAGCCAAATTTTATAATAAATTAGCATTTGAAAATGCAAATTTTATTTTTAAAGGGGGAAAATATAGCTAAAAATGAGTATTGGCAGTGAATCCCTATTCGCCTCAGTGTGGTGCACACAGATGTCATTGCACAAAATTGTTTGGTTTGAGAACTTCAGATAGGGTCCCATATTTTTATTTTACAGATGTAGAAACTAAGGTCCAGAGAAATTGTAAGTTGACCATTTATTCAGCTAATCATTTAATTTTTTTAATTTGGCTTACCTTTATTTATCTGAATATAATCCAAACTCCTATGTTATCTGCCTCCTTTTAGCTAATGTTATCTGGCAGTTAGTCATATAGCTGACTTTCCTGCTCTCTGGGTTTTGATCAATTTTATATCTTGATATTATTCAAGCATCTGCCTCTCCCACCAGTATTCATCCCTTCCAGGTCTTCCTTTGCTAACTTTTAAGTAGCCATTCCTTACTTTTTTCTCTCAGTATGTAGTGCTTTGATTTTAAAATTAATATTATTTGAATGACTAACTCCAGGGCTCTCTCACTAGGATTATAAGGGCCCATCTGCAGGAAGAAAAATCAACACTTATTCTCCACCAGTATTGAGAAAGAGGTTGGAAGCAGTAGGAGGTTTGTAAAGCTAAAAGCTTTTTATTCTTAAAAAAAGACAGAAGAAAAAAGCAGTTTTATGCTGGGGCACAAACAATCTTTTTCTAACAAGACTAGCCTGCCAGCACTGCACTATTACATTATTTCCTGCAACTTGATTTTAGTTTACCAGCTGCTTTCTGACTCATATTCTTTCATTCATGACTGCATCAAGAATTTCTTGCTTCAGGGGGCAGCTGGGTGGCACAATGAATTGAGAGCCAGGCCTATAGACTGGAGGTCCTGGGTTCAAATTTGACCTCAGTCACTTCCTAGCTCTTAGAACCTGAACAAGTCACTTAATCCCCATTGCCTAGCTGCCTTAGAACCAATATATAGTATTGATTCTAAGATGGAAGATAAGGGTTAAAAAAATTTCCTGCTTCCAAACATACCAAAGTATGCTTGGAATTGGAAAGAGATGTGGGAGGGGGGTAAGGAAATAGCTGAGCTGGAGGAGACTCCAAAAGCTATTTAGTTCACTCCTATCATTTCACAGATGAAGAAACTGGGGCCCAAGGGAGTTAAGGAACTTGACCAAGGTCACACAGGGAGTAAATAGCAGAGGCAGGAGTTTGAACTCAGGTTCTCTGACTCCAGATATTATGTTCTTTTCACTGAACCACAATTCCTCTAGGAAATAAAGATCAAAACTATTGTGAAATGAGGTTTTACCTTTTGAGTATGCATGTGTTTTGGGAGGGGGCTCTGCAGGATGCTCTATTGGTACATTGCTTTTCATTCATTAATTCAACAAACTATTTAGCAGGTACTAGAAAAAATACAAATATAAATATTGCCTTTGCCTGCAAGAAATTTTCAATCCAGTAGACATCCATTTATTTGTGTATTTTACATGATTTTTTGCAAAGATACTAATTTATCTCTTTGTGTAGGATTTAATTTGAATCATAGGATCATAGATTTAGATCTAGAAGAGGTGCCGGAGATCACCTAGTCCAAATCTTTTCATTTTGCAGATAAGAAAATTGAAGCCCAGGGAAGTTAGGTGACTTGACTAAGCATACAGATAAATTGAGTGCTTTACAGTTAGAAATATCATTACAGCTGGTAAAAAAATTGTATTTAAAAAGTATGGAGAAAAATACAGGAAAATGCCCTATGGGGTAATACTGAATCAGCTAGTGTCCTCCATAAGAAACTGCATTGCTAAGTGGATAGGGTGCTGAATGGAGGTCAGAAACATCTGTATTTAAATCTTGCCTCTGATGTTGTTTGGCATTTATAACCCTTCATGGTCTGGTGCCAGCCTGCCTTTCTAGGTTTACTGCTTATTACTCTCCTTTACACATTTTATATTCAAAATTGGCCTACTTTCTCTTCTCCCTAAACAATAGTTTATCTTTTGCAAATCTATCTTCCAGACTTAGAAAACACACTGTTGGCATCACTACCTCCTAGAATCCCTAGCTTCCTTTAAATTTAGCCCAAGTGCCATCTCCTAAAGAAAATCTTTCTCCATCCTTCCCCTTCAATACACACACACACACACACACACACACACACACGCACGCACGCACGCACGCACACATGCACAGGCATCTTACCCTTAAGTTATTTCGTATCCACTTTTCTGAATTTCTATTAAAGTCAAGTGCTGTTTTTTTGGTATCTCCAGTGCCTAGCACAATACCCAGTAAAGAGTAGGCACTTGGTACTTGTTGAATGAATGAATTCCATCTTCCTGACCATTGGCAAGTATTTTAACTTCTATGGGTATCAGTTTCTTGATCTGTAAAATGGGGAGAATGCATAAGGTGTCTACTTCATAAGACTGAAACTTGAGATAATGTAAAATTCTATGCAAACTTGAAAGCCCGATTATCAGGTTTGAAGAGGGCCCTTTTATAGTTGATAGTGTTGAGAGAACCAGTAGGTGTTTTTTGTATAGCCTTGCCTTTTTGTCACCAGTGAATACTAGGGCTTGCCCTTGTTTATCTCATTTTTTTTGACATAATAGTATTATGAAGTAAGACATACCTACTAGTAAAGCTTTGAAGGGAATCCAAAGCAAATGTGAATGCTGATCATGATAAATAGTGTGAAATAAAGTTTCACTAAAGCTATCCATCCTGGTAAAAGTGGCAAAGTTGCAATCAGGACTCTGGTACCAATGTAGGCATTAACTTGGCTGCAGTGAACAAGGCATTGGCCATTTCACATTTCCTTAGAAAGTATACATATAAAATTATATCAGTGAGGGTTGGAATGTCCCTGGGAATGGCTTTATTCTCTCTGGGATAACACAGATAGGCTCATCCGTAACCATGTCTCAATAGTTTTAGGGGTAAAGGGACCTTAAGAGGTCATGCCTATAAAAAGGGGTTCATTAGTCCATGGGGATAGCCCATAATGTCCATTTCTATCTGAGTTCCAACTCTAAGCTATTAAAATAAATTTAAGGCTAGAAGGAATCTAAGAGGTCATTCATTCCACTTTTCCAGTGGATTATAAGCTCATTGAAAGCTTCATCCCATCCCCTTTTGTTCTGTAAGATTAAAATTAATATAAAATAACTCCTAGTATTATATTTTATAAGATTTATTAATAATCAGTGACTTGAAGTAGAGGAAAAGCAAAGCCTGAGTATAGAGAAATTTTTCCTGAACACAGTAGCAGGAGAAGAGAAAAGAGAGAGTCGGGCTACACAAACTTTATCTCCAAAAGGTAAGGACATAAAGTGAGGATGAAAGTGGGATTCTGGGAAATGGAGTTTTTAGGGAAAGATTCTAATGACACAATTCCACAGAACTCAGCATAGTGACACATCTGAGGTTTTAATATATGTTTGCTGACTGTTTATTCACATTGATTTTTTACAAAATTAATTTTAATAACAAATTTCACATGAGTTTTCCAAAGTTATGTAATCCACATTGTCTCATCATTTTTCCCTACCATTCCCAGAGCCAGCATACAATATAATCTGGGTTATATATGTATTATCATGCAAAACATTTTTTTTTATAATTTTATAAAACCAAAATCCCAAAACATATACCCAAATAAACAAGTGATAAATCATGTACCTCCATTTGCATTCTTACTCCAGCAGTTCTTTCTCTAGAGGTGGATAGCAATCTTTTTCATTAGTTCCTCAGAATTGTCCTGGATCATTGTATTGCTGTTAGTAGCAAAGTCTATCACATTCAATCATTCCACAATATTGCTGTTACTGTGTAAATATTTTCCTGGTTCTGCTTATGTCATTTTGCATCAGTTCATGCAGGTTTTTCCAGCTCTTTCTGAAATCATACTGTTCATCATTCCTTATAGCCCAATAGTATTTCATCACCATCATATACCACATTTTGATCAGCCATTTCCCAATTAAGGAACATCCCTTTAGTTTCCAATTCTTTGCCACCACAAAGAAAGCAGCTATAAATATTTTGTACAAACAGGTCCTTTCCCATTAAAAAAAAAAATCTCTGGGATATAGACCTCATAGTAGTATTGCTAGATCAAGGTGTATGCATTCTTTTATAGCCCTTTGAATGTAATTCCAAATTGCCTTCCAGAATGGTTGGAGCAGTTCAGAACTCTACCAGTAATGCTTTTAGTGTACTAATTTTGCCACATCTCCTCCAACATTTATCATTTTTCTTTATTATTTATATTGCATAATCTGATAGGTGTGAGGTGGTACTTCAGAGTTGTTTTAATTAACATTTCTTTAATCAAGCCTGTGATTTCAAACAATTTTTCATATGATTATGGATTTCTTCATCTGAAAACTCTCTGTTCATAACCTTTGACCATTTAGTTTTTACATTTAAGATAACTGAGGGTTTCCCATTAGACTTGGGAGCAGTAACTTTTTTTTTTCATTCTCTGTATCCTCAACTCTCAACATAGTGCAGATGGATTGACTGTTCACAGTTCTAATAGCTGAGGCTTCTGAGGAGTTACAGAGCTAGTATCTTATTAGAACTCAGATTCTTACTGATTCCAAGCCCAGTGAGCTCTGACCCCTCCACAAATCTTTCACACTGTCTCTTAGGTTTACTGAAAACTTGTGGATAAAACAAAATGGTCAAGAACCCTTCACAAAACAAGAGTATCTCTCAGGCAAGAAATGAATTATTGGAGTGTTTTAAGTCACGTGATGAGGGTGCTCACCAATGGGACTGGGACCCCTTCTCAGCTTTTCAGGCCTCACTGTCCAGAGTCCAGTGCCAGAGCTGAAGAAGATAGTCCTCTGTTTTCAGTCGTGGCAGTTAAGAACCTTCGCCCCTACGCCTCTCCCAAACCGGCATCATGAAGCTGTCCATTGCCCTTTCCTCCCTCGGTGATGTCTTGTGAGAAGAAGAGCAACTGCCCCCACGCAGGACCCAACTGTTGTTCTTTGAGTGGCTGCTGGAAGGCCCCAAGCTCTGCGGAGGCTCCCTGTAGGATTGAGCCTCTGCGGTCAGCCGGCTGGGAGGCCCGGCCAGCCTGGGTGTTGCCCTAGTTTAAGAAGCTTCTGGGCAGCTGGCTGCCTGTGGGCTGCAAGTAGTTGCTGTCCCCCGTGCCTCCCTCTCGGCCATGGCACTCACTGGGCAAGGCTCGGACCTGCTGGTTTCCATCTTTGACCTTGAAGAGCTTTCTCCCAAGGCCCACCAGGGGCCCCGATCCTAAGCCTTCTTTTCAGGAGGCTGTCAGCGGATCTGGAGGAATCTGAGGAGGCTCTAATGCTGGAGACCCTCCACCCAGCCCCAGAAGCTCCGCCCCCCAGCGGCCTAACCTCTTGGATCTCAAGACTCCAGGTCTTCCCAGCTGTCACTACAAGAGACCAGGGGTGGAAGGGCTGCCCCCTCTGTCTGGATTGGCACCAGATTCCACCATCAGGTCTTCCGCCACTGGTCGAGGACACCCAGAAGTCACCTGGAGGAGACGATTCCATTTGTGCATCTCTTTTTTTTAACCATTTATTAATATTCCTTTTTAACATGTTTACATGATTCATGCTCCTACTTTCCCCTTCACCCCCCCCCACACTTCCCCCACCCATTGCTGAGGCACATTTCCACTGGTTTTAACATGTGTCCTTGATCAAGACTTATTTCCAAATTGTTGTTAGTTGCATTGATGTGGTAGTTTCCAGTCTACATCCCCAATCATGTCCTCCTCAACCCATGAGTTCAAGCAGTTGTTTTTCTTATGTTTCCTCTCCTGCAGTCCTTCCTCTGAATGTGGGTAGCGTTACTTCCATACATCCCTCAGAGCTGTCCTGTGTCATTGCATTGCTGCTGCTACAGAAGTCCATTGCATTAGATTTTACCACAGTATATCAGTCTCTTTGTACAGTGTTCTTCTGGCTCTGCTCCTTTCACTCTGCATCAGTTCCCGGAGGTCTTTCCAGTTCACCTGGAATTCCTCCAGTTCATTATTCCTTTGAGCACAATAGTATTCCATCACCAGCATATACCACAATTTGTTCAGCCATTCCCCAATTGAAGGACATATCCTCATTTTCCAGTTTTTTGCCACCACAAAAAGTGCAGCTATAAATATTTTTGTAAAAGTTTATTTATCTATGATCTCTTTGGGGTACAAACCCAGCAATGGTATGGCTGGATCAAAGGGCAGGCATTCTTTTATAGCCATTTGAGCATGATTCCAAATTGCCAGCCAGAATGATTAGATCAGTTCACAACTCCACCAGCAATGCAGTAATGTCTCAGTTTTGCCACATCCCCTCCAGCATTCATTACTCTCCCCTTCTTTCATTTTAGCCAATCTGCTAGGTGTGAGGTGATACCTCAGAGTTGTTTTTATTTGCATTTCTCTAATTATTAGAGATTTAGAACACTTTTTCATGTGCTTATTGATACTTTTGATTTCTTTACCTGAAAATTGTCTATTCATGTCTCTTGCCCATTTATCAATTGGGGAATGGCTTGATTTTTTATACAATTTATTTAACTCCTTGTATATTTGAGTAATTAGACCCCGTCAGAGTTTTTTGTTATAAATATTTTTCCCAATTTGTTGTTTCCCTTCTGATTTTGTCTGCATTGTTTTTGTTTGTACAAAAGCTTTTTAGTTTAATATAATCAAAACCATTTATTTTACATTTTGTAATTTTCTCTAACTCTTGCTTGGTTTTAAAGTCTTTCCTTTCCCAGAGATCTGACAAGTATACTATTCTGTGTTCACTTAACTTATTTATGGTTTCCCTCTTTATATTCAAGTCATTCACCCATTCTGAATTTATCTTGGTGTAGGGTGTGAGATGTTGATGTAAACCTAATTTCTCCCATATTGTTTTCCAAATTTCCCAGCAGTTTTTGTCAAATAGTGCATTCATGTCCCAAAAGTTGGGCTCTTTGGGTTTATCATACACTGTCTTGCTGATGTCATTTACCCCAACTCTATTCCACTGATCCTCCCTTCTGTCTCTTAGCCAGTACCATATTGTTTTGATGACTGCTGCTTTATAGTACAGTTTAATATCTTGTACTGCTAGGTCCCCTTCCTTCACATTTTTTTTCATTATTTCCCTTGATATTCTTGATCTTTTGTTATTCCAAATGAAATTTGTTATAGTTTTTCCTAATTCAGTAAAGAAGTTATTTTGGTAGTTTGATAGGTATGGCGCTAAATAGGTAAATTAATTTGGGTAGAATGGTCATTTTTATTATGTTAGCTTGTCCTATCCATGAGCAATCAATGGTTTTCCAATTGTTTAGAACTAGTTTTATTTGTTTGGAGAGTGTTTTGTAGTTGTTTTCATATAATTCCTGTGTTTATTTTGGTAGATAGATTCCTAAGTATTTTATATCATCTAGAGTGATTTTAAATGGTATTTCTCTTTCTACCTCTTGCTGCTCTAATGTGTTGGAAATATATAGAAATGCTGATGATTTATGTGCATTTATTTTGTATCCTGCAACTCTGCTAAAGTTGTTGATTATTTCTACAAGCTTCTTAGTTGATTCTCTGGGATTTTTTAAGTAGACCATCATATCATCTGCAAAGAGTGATAGCTTAGTCTCCTCATTGCCTATTTTGATACCTTCAATTTCTTTTTCTTCTCTAATTGCTACTGCTAGTGTTTCTAGTACTATGTTGAATAAAAGAAGTGATAATGGGCATCCTTGTTTCACTCCTGATCTTACCTGCAACATTAAGGGAAGCTCAATATGAAGCATGTTTTTTTATCAGTCGGAAGAGGCTTTCAACCTCTGAGAATGACCCTTTTCCCTTCTTGGCTTTCCTGCAGGGAGGAAACTTCTTGTCAACCTTAAAGCACTCTATAAATGCATAACCACTGTTTTTGTTCCCAGTGCATCTGGGATTTAGAGACTGAGGGCATTTCCTGAATGCCCTGAGTGCAAGTGGCCTTTGAGCATACATTTTGTAAGTGGTAAATAGCCTTAAACCCAAGTCTTCCTGTGGCTGTCTCAGTCCAACCAGACTTGCTGTCCTTTCTGCTGCTGCTGCTAATATCCATCTTCTAATCTTTGAGACATGAAGGGAAATAACACAAACAGTATGTTTGAAGACTTCCTGGTCTTTCCAGGTCTTTTATGGAATATAAAACCCCATAATGATCAAGGGAAATACTTTTTATTTTCTATGTAAACACCAGCTTTTGTGGTACTTTAGCTGCCTCCCCACCTATGCCCACCCCATGCCATTTTCTTGAGGATAAGTGGACTCTTGCTTTTATCTTTGTATCTCTATTGTCTAATACTGTGTTTGGAACAGAGTAGGCACTTAATAAATGTTTGTTGAATGGCTCAAAGGAAACTTAAAAACAAAAAAAACACAAACAAAAACACACAATCCATGTACCCTAACTTGATTCCTCAGCTTGCAATCAAGTAATCATTCTGCACATTTTACTTCCTTTTGATTATCTAATTTAAAGATCATTAATAACAACTGAAGGAAAAATATGAAAAGTTATTTCCAACCAAACTTTTGCACAGGGTAGCAAGATGATTTTTAGTAAATGTTTAAAATGTTTGTAAATAAATGTAGAGAACTGAATACTGTTCTTATTTGTCAGCAATGAAGCAATTATTTCATATTCAACAATCTTTTAGATTGAAGATCTTTAGGTTCCTTTTTGTTTTCCTCCCAAACTTTGTTGCATTTATTTTTTATATAAACTTACAAATGTACATGTTGTTTCCCCTGATAGAAGGTGAGCACCTTGAAAGAGGGTAGTATTTCATTCTTTGTTTTGTATTTCTACTACCTAATTCTGCTTGGCACATTATATGGTGCCATATGAATTCTTTTTTGATAACTCATGATGCCTGAAGAAAGGAAAGTCCCAACATGGTAAGGAGAAAGAGTGTAATTGGGGGTAATATTAATAAAAATTACACTCCACAGAGAACCTATTGAGGTAGGTTATAGGAAACAAACTTGGAGGTGTCATTGCTAGGGAGGAGATTCAGTGGGGTTAGAGGAAAGCTAGTAAATGAGTGAATGAACTTCATCGTATGGATGGTTATAAATCATTAGAACAGATCTTAGACTTGAGAAACTGGTTTCTAAATTTGCTAGGATATTCTCAACATCAAGAAAACAAAATTCATTTAAGGAAGCTTTGCAAAAAAATTCTCAGATCGGGTACCTTCTTTTTAGTTTAGGAAAATATGACTACTTTATGGTGATCCTCTAGTGATATCCATAGAGCAAGTACTTGAACAATTCAAAGTGGATTTGAAAGAACAGTATGGTTTCTGCTTGAGTGTTAAGTGTTGGGTGAGAAGCTTGAGAATAATTTGTAGAGCTAGGCATTTTCTTGCATCTAATATGCTATCTTCCCTTCTTGACCTTTCAGAATGATTGGTTTCATCCAAATGTCAAGTTCAGGCACAACTCTTGAAAATCCATGCCTTATTTCTCCCTAACCCCAGTTCAAGTTTTCTCTCTCTTCTGTTTACTTTGTATATTTTGTCTCACTTCTCAGCTGAATATAAGTGACTTATGGGGAAAGGACTGTTTCAAATTGTTATTTTTTTCTCCTTCTGTATCCTCTTTGTCTTTTTTCATTCTAGGATCACAGATATAGTCCTACAAGGGATCTTAGGAGTCCAATCTCCTTATTTTACAGATGAGGAAACTGAGGTGCAGATATACCTTAAATCAGTGGTTCCCAAACTTTTTTGGCCTACCGCCCCCTTTCCAGAAAAAATATTACTTAGTGCCCCCTGGAAACTATGAAACTATTTATTGAACTCAGAATTGAATGTAATACAAAAAAAAGTGTGGCCATCACCGCTTTCCTGGATTGCTGTAGCACCCACCGGGGGGGTGGTAGCACCCATTTTGGGAATCATTGCCTTAAATCCTACAAATAGTAAATAGAATGAGAATCAGAAGTCTGTCTTTATTCTGAGCTCAGTGATTTGAAGTTCACAACTCATTAAATGTTTTTTGAAATTTACCTTCCCTTAAATTTTTTTTTTAAATCTTTCTTTTAGTCTCACCTGAAATGTCCACCATTTCAATTAATAAGCTTTTATTGGGTACCTACTGTGTATAAGGTATTGTGTCTTGTTTCTGGATGAGAGTCAAAGTGTTGTCCCTGCATTATAGAGCTTACAGTCTAGTGGGGGAAGGATCAGACTAATAACTGTCATACAGGTAAAAATAATAATAAGGCAAGCACCCAAATAAAGGACAAAGAACTAGAAAACAAAGGTTCAGAATGCTTCTAGATACTTTTGAAAGATGTTAACAAAGTATCTTCAGTGGTAAATGAAGTGAAGCTCAAAGATGAACTTCTCTTCAGGGCCAGGCTCGAGGAATGCTAAAGAGACTCTTGTTATAGAAAATAAACTTTTTATTTAAAATATATATATATATATATATATATGTATATATATGTATACATATATATATATATATATAAGGGTAAAAGGATTTCTAATTCTAAGGAATTCTAATTCCACCCAAATAAACTTCCAGGTCCTGCAATGAACTGCTTCTCCTGTGGTTCACAGGCTACTAATCCTCCCTGATGTAACAACCAAATTTATACTATTTTAAATTAACCTAACCACTCTAACTCTTAACTTCACCTTTAAGTTATAAAGATAACTTACAAGATAAGTTATAAAGATAACAAGCTAGCTGGTTGAGTCTCCACAAGAATCAAGTTAGGACCCTGAGCCTTAACAGACTCAGAGTCCAATTCAAAGACCAGCTTTTCTTTGGTCTTTTTATAGTTTAAGCAATCTATACTTAGTAACAAATAAATGNTATATATATATATATATATATATAAGGGTAAAAGGATTTCTAATTCTAAGGAATTCTAATTCCACCCAAATAAACTTCCAGGTCCTGCAATGAACTGCTTCTCCTGTGGTTCACAGGCTACTAATCCTCCCTGATGTAACAACCAAATTTATACTATTTTAAATTAACCTAACCACTCTAACTCTTAACTTCACCTTTAAGTTATAAAGATAACTTACAAGATAAGTTATAAAGATAACAAGCTAGCTGGTTGAGTCTCCACAAGAATCAAGTTAGGACCCTGAGCCTTAACAGACTCAGAATCCAATTCAAAGACCAGCTTTTCTTTGGTCTTTTTATAGTTTAAGCAATCTATACTTAGTAACAAATAAATGAATAGTGTTTTCCAAGTTGGGAAAGAAAACACTCCACTCCTTCAAGTCTTTCACTCAGACAGAGATAGAGAGAGGCAAAGATGTTACCTTCTCTAGCCCTGAGAGAGAAAAAAACTGCACGTGGCTCTGTCAACTGCCAGAAGCTCACTCCCAGAATGCCACACCTAGACAGTATAACTATCATAGAATAATGGTTATAACTGCCAACAATTGAAATTAAACTCTCTCTCAGCTCTATTTGAAACTCCAATTCTTCCTCAAGCCAACTTTTCTACTTCTTATCTTTAAACTAATAAAACAATACTTATTTTCTAATATCATCCTTATATACAATACTAAAATATATGGTAAGTGCTGAATAGGAAAACTCTCCAGTGGCATTTATAGTGTAATTGAAAATTATCAGCCTTTAGAAATTTGGTGAATGTCTTTGTTATTTAGAGCACCAACTGAAAGTTGCTTCTTTTGTTGAAGTGGCAAATCTAAATGTTGCCATCATTGAACAACATCTTTATTGGGTAATTTGGTGTCCAATATCCTAAATAAAGGAAGTTGACACTCCATCAAAGGACAACTATTGAAGAACTGAACAAACCTGGAAGTATCATGAAATCCTGTCCGTTTTTCCTTCAAAATACCTGTGGTATCTACTCTTTTCTTCATTTCCTCATTGCTATTATCAACTTGTCTTAGACTCTGGTGGATACAAACCCAGAAATAAACTCAAGAGCTAAATTCTTAAATTCAAGAGAATATTAATTAGTGTGCTCCAAACAACCTTGCTTCTAGACTAGATTTTCTATAGCTGTCTTTGAGGGAGCAATCTTCAATTGAAGAAGTAACCTACCTTCTTTGACATTTCTAATGCCAATTGCTAATAATGAGTAGAAAAGGGATAGAGCAGGGGTCAGCAACCTTTTTGGCTGTGAGAGCCATAAACGCCACATTTTTAAAAATGTAATTCGTGAGAGCCGTACAGTGCACGCTCCTGTAACAGTGCCTGAAAAAAAATTTACTTCATGGTTCCTGCAGAAAGAGCCATATCTGGCCCTCAAAAAAGCCAGATATGTCTCGAGAGCCACATGTTGCTGACCCCTGGGCTAGAGCCTTGGGAAAGTACAAGCCCTTTCCCTTTTGCTTTAATCATAATCGCTGTAGCCATCATCCCAGGAATCAGCTGGAGAGAAGATATAACCCAGCAACTGCTTTTGTCCTCATGCTAAGCCACAGATAATGAAGAAAGTTTTTGCCACCTAAGTCTTTGGCATCATCAAATGGCTAACATGAGAAACTGAAGTGATTTTATAGTGGAAATGACATCAAAGATACCATCTGCTTTGAGCCTATACTCTAAGGACCATGGGACCTTTCCAGCTGACACAGCTGAAACCTATGTTATCTCCTCCATTAGAATTTGAGCTTCTTTAGAGTAGCAATTACAGTGTCTCTAGCATTAGACAGTGCTTTGCACATAGTAAGCATTTTATAAATGCTTTTTCATTCATTGTACAGATTAAGCTGTGATACCTCCATGAGGGTTTCCATAGCTTAGCTCTCACTGAACTGCTCACATTCCTCTTCAAGATAAGTTCTTTTAACACAGTCTGTGGCACAATTTGGCATTTAGTTGTCATTATTTGTTGTATTTGTTCATTATTTTTCTCTCCCCAACAAGACTAGTAGTTGCTTCACTTCAGTGTTTTTGATAGTATCTAGCACAGTACTAAACATGAAGTTGGGGCTAGATAAATATTTATTGATTCATTGAACATTATTTCTGAGGTTTCTGTTGCCATTAGGAAAAAAAGGTAACAAATGAGGAAAGTTTATAAATTTTTGCTCCCATTATATCAAAATTGTTTGAAATTGCTTTCCCAAAATTCTGACATTTGTATCCTTTAGAATTTCGAGTGAAACAAAAATGGTCTTTGCATTTCTTAATAACAAAAAATTAAAATTGAGAAAATAAGCATATTTTCAGAAGAGTCAGATTATGGGTTATTTTATTGTTACACATAAAAAATTAAATTATAAAGGGTAAATTGGAAACATATGTTTGTCAAGGTATATTTAGATATGCCACTTGTACTTTTGGGGAGGTCATCAGATTAAGTTTGAAAACCATTCATTGTACTGATTTTAGAAAATTGGAGCATCCAGGGCATTAAAGAACCATGCAAGGAAAAAAAAAGCATCAGTGGAAGAATTTGTAATCTGAGAGGAGACATTTAGGGTGATGTATTTAGAGTCAGCTCTGCATTTTTGAAAAAGGGAAACCATGCATCTTGCCCCTGGTCAGATGAACAGGAATTGTAAACTGTCAAGATAATATTCTATAATCATGTAATTCTTAAAGGTGCTTGATGGTTTTTTAGAGTGCATTTCATCTAACATGCCTTGTGAACACCATATACTAAAAATCTTGTCTTTGTATATTATATGCTTATGGAATGTTATCAAACTGTGATGCTCCATAAAAAGAAATAATAGTTCTAAAGCAAGTTACTCTCTTAAAAGGAACACATAACACAATGTAAATGGCATTTGCAAAAAGTATATTAAAGGGGAAAAGTACTATAGTCATGTAAAAAAATCTTATCCCGGTTCAGGAGAAGGTGAAAAAAACTACTGTTTCATTGTAATTTCCCATAGCAGTTTTTTTGAGCTATTTTTTAGAATTAAAATATGTAATTTCATTATCAAAATTGAAAATTTCTGGCAAGAGAAAAATATTTTAGATAAAATTATTATCTGAAAAGACTATAATTCTCCCTTAAGCTGATAATATATATATGTGCATAGATGCATACATATACATATATATGTGTATATATAGAGAGACACAAGTTGTAATATGTGTGTTGTTTATTGCACAAAGTATATACATGTAGTGTTTATGCTATGTATTCTACATATATCATATATATGTATATACATGTAGACAATAATGAGACATGAGAAAAGTTCCATTTACATCTAGTCCTTTTGATAAATTGTATAGAAGCCCCCACCCTATTAGTTTATTCATCCATAAATAAAACAAATTTGATGAATATATTATTTGGAATAAAGTATTAAAATAGAAACATAGAATTTATACCTGGCCCAGCATAGAGTCCTAAATCTAGATTCAAGTGATCAGGTTCCACAGTTGATACTTCGCAGCAGAGTGGCTCTTATCAAGTTGTTTAACTTCTCTAAGCTTGGGTTCCTCATCTGTAAAATGAGGATAATCAAATTTATGCTACCTACCTCAAGGCATTATGGTGTACAAAGAAAACTTTAAATTCCCACGTAAGCAATTAGCCCACAGAGAGGGGCATTGAGAGTTTCCAAAAGAGTGGTCCTGTTTCTGAAACAAACCTGGCCAAGCCTGCCCTAACTGAAGTTTGCCTGCATATTCTTGACCCTACATCAGTGTTTTTCAAAGTGTAAAGTGCACCCTGGTGTGTCTGTGCCTCAGAGAGCAGGAGTGGGGAAAGCAGAAAGGGAATAGAGGAAAAAACAATGGGCAAACTTATGAAATATTAAGTAATTCCTACTCTTTTTAAAAAAAAACAAAAGCAAAGTTAAAATAAAATTTAGCAAAAGTAAAACTAACATGACTAATTCATCTTAACTGTCAGTGAATACAAAGTAGAGATTATTTGATTACCGCATATAATATGCACAGACAAGATACACACATATACAGAGATCTGGCCACTATCACCATCATTTGGTTTAATCTCCTAACAAATTAATTGTATTCTTGAGTGTGTATGAATGTGAAGAATGTAAATTTAACTTAAAAAGGTCTTTGTGTGGTGGTTTATACTATTCTTTACCTAAGTATGATATAGCAAGCTGATTAGAAAAAAGGCAACTTTTGTAACCTGGAATTACACACTTAAGAATAGTTATAAATAATTGTTTTCAATGTTAGACGATTAAATTCAAATTTACTTTTCTTAAATGTATTTTCCAATTTTTAGAAATAAAATAATGTCCCTTAAGACGGATTAATGTGGAACTGATATGAAAGGAAAATCTACACAAACACCTGGAACTAACAGAATAAAAAATTAAGTAGCAGAAATACAAAGAACGAAAAATCTAGGAAACATGATCCATGGTATTCCACATTATTACTGAGGTTAACAAGTATTATTATTGATAGAGGAAAGAGCACTATATTTGCTCCGTATGAATACATTAGCTTCAAATAGCATGAAACAAAAGTATTTTGAAAATGTACAGAGAGCAAATGCAGTAATTGGGAGAAATGGCTGAATAAATTGTGATATTTGTATCTAGAGGAGGGGTTTAAAAATTGCAAATATTAGAAATGTAAAGAAAAGCTAAATATATGAAGAAATGAAAAAAGAATCAAAGGTAATAAGAGTAATGCTATGATTAAATTTTAAAAATAGCCCAAAATCAAGAGAAAAAGTTATCAAAGTAAAAGAAGTCCGAAGAAAACTCAAAAGCAGAGAATATATTAAGCACATATATATAATTTATATATTTAAAAATATATGTAAATGTGGAATTTGTGGTTTTGCACATGATTTTTTTTTTGCATTTTTTCATTTAAATGTGGTGGTGGTGGTTACTATTTAATTAAAAAATATTGGAATAAAAAGAAAATGTGCATGTAGACCATGTTGGTAAGATTGACTTTGAAGAGGAAATCAGATGCTTTTAGTAAGCATAAGAACATTTTCCCCAAAACTATGTGTAATCAAAAGGAGTGCTTGCGTAGTGTAAGGTTACATACAAAACTGCCATATTTAAAAACCCTCACTGGATAGGAAGTTGATACTCTTTGTAGCTACTGATAAAATTGAATGGGAGGAGGTATGTTGAATCAATTGTATGTACAGTACCTTTTCCTGGGTGCATTTGCTGATAATGCAGCAGGAATCCAAATTGACCATGTGCTTGAAGATTCTATACAATAATTAAGCAAGAAAATAAAATTTATTTTGAATCTGAAAGTGGATGATGAAACTGACTTAAAGATCATTTGATTACATATATGTACTATGATGTAGAAATTGATATTAGGGCAAATTTTTATGTTGAAAATCTATTAATGACAATGCTATATCAAGAGAAACTTTCAGCATAATTGATGAATTTTTAAGTGAAAAATATAATATAGGATACAGCTCAATCATGTCAGAACCAAATACAGTTCTACAAATTACCAGTTAAAAATATGATTCCTAATATAATTTGCATATGTTGTTTGTTTCACTAGATAATTGCTTTTAATAAAATATGAGTAAGAAGATGTAGATGGTTTTTCAAATTGTGAGGACAATGGTCAACTTTATTTAAAAACTACACAATTAACTGAAAAGGAATGATCTTTGTAAAACTTATGGGGATATAGGTGCAGAGCACAGAATACCTTTATGTAATTGTAAGATTTACTGGCTTTCTCATGGCTTAATGTTTTAAAAAGTATTAGGAACAAAAGAAATTACATTTTTTAGTGATAATAAAGATGAAGCAAATATATTTTGTAATAAAACCTTCTGCCTGATATGTATATTTAATGAATATATTTGAAAAACAGAATTTTTGAAGCAATGAAACATCAGATTTGTTCTCATATCTGTAAAGTATGAATGAATATTCATTTATGAAAAAATGAGGCATAGATATACATAAAATTGTATTTTGATATATTTCCCAATTAAAAATACCTGATTCGCAAATAAATAAATAAAAGAAAGATAAATAAATAGAAGAAAGGACTTATTAATCATTTTACCAGATTATAGAAGCAATTTTCACCTTTTGAAGGTGGTAATATGATAGTACCCCAATATTATGATATGGACCGCAACTTTCATGGACAAATATGATACTTTTGACTTAGATCATAAAAGGAAGTAATCCTAATTTACTTGTTTTGTCATAGTATATCAATAAATTCATTTTGACTAGCCTTGAATAAAGAATTCTCTGAATTATATAAATGTCACTAGAGTCTGAAACACTTATATGTAAGAAATGGGATTTTTACTATATCTTTACTATATGAAATATATTAAATTAGACTGGTGGTTGCAATATCATTGACCTCATGTTTTGAGAAATTGCTAAAATACACCAATAACACTGATGTTTTTATTGTCATTTTAATGTTACAAGAAAAATGAAAATTATTTAAAAAATTAAGTGCTATAGGACAAGCATAGTGCTGGGTTGGACCTAAGATAAAAGAAAAGAGGTAATAGAGCCTCTGCTAAAGAACACCTTACATTCTATTTGGAGGAAGCAACACATAGTATGGTGACCCAGACTCGAATACTAAAGGCTGCTGAGATGGTGAATGGGCCTATAGTGAAATACATATACCCTCTCCAAGAACAATGGCAGAATTGATTTCCATGGTTCTGCAACTGAGGTACCTTCCAAAGCTACAACATGGTTTGTGGCAAAGAGTATATACTGAAGTAGAGGAATTTTGGAATTTGCCTAATGAATGGTACCTTCCCAACTATTGTTGAGTTTCCTCTTGTAGTTAGGTTATAGCTGCCCTGAGAGATCTTCCCAGGCTCAGAAGAGAGGAAGGTTGGGAGCTTGTACAAGCAATAGACAATGAAAATTAAGAAAATATTATGTGAGAACATCTAGGTGACTCTGTGGATTGAGAACTAGACATAGAGACAGAAGGTCCTAGGTTCAAATATGATCTTAGACACTTCCTAGCTATATGACTTTGGCCAAGACACTTTACCTCTATTGCTTAACCCTTAACACTCTTCTGCCTTAGAACCAATACATAGCCAAAGGTCCCATCTTTTGGAATAAGAATTCACTATTTGAAGAAAACTTCTGGAAAAATTGGAAAACTGTGGCAAAAATTAGGTTTAGATCAATATCATGCCCTATGCCAAAATAAGGTCAAATTGGATATATGATTTAAACATAAAGAGTGATGTGAGTAAGTTAGGGGAACATAGAATAGTTTCCCTTCTGATCTGCGGAGAAGGGAAAAATTTATGACCAAAAAGAGACAGAGAACATTATAACATGTAAAATGAATAATTTTGGTTGTATTTAATTAAAAAACCAATGCAACAAATATTAGAAGGGAAACTAGAAACTGGGAAAATTTTATAACAAATTTCTCTGATAAAGGTCTCATTTCTCAAATATATAAAGAACTAAGTCAAATTTATAAGAATCTAATTCAATCTCCAATTAATAGATGGTCAAAGGATATGAATAGACAATTTTCAGATGAAGAAATCAAAGCTATCCATAATCATATGAAAAAAATGTTCAAAATTCCTCTTGATTAGAGAAATGCAAATTAAAACAATTCTGAGGTACCACTTCATACCTATCAGACTGGCCAATATGGCAGTAAAGCAAAATGATAAATGTTGGAGAGCATGTGACAAAATTGAAATACTAATACATTGCTGGTGGAGTTGTGAACTAATTGGAGGGCAATTTGGAACTATGCCCAAACAGCTATAAAAGAATGCTTGTCTTTTGATCCTGTGATATCATTACTAGGCCTATATACCAAAGAGATTTTTTTTAAATGGGAAAGGACCTGTTTGCACAAAAATATAACTGCTCTCTTTGTGATGGCAAAGAATTGGAAACTAGAGGGATACCTTTCAATTGTGGAGTGGCTGAAAAAATTGTGGTATATGATGGTGATGGAATACTATTGGGTTACAAGGAATGATGAAAAGGATGATTTCAGAAGGAGCTGGAAAAACTTACATGAACTGATGCAGAATGAAATGAGCAGAACCAGGAGAACATTATACACACTAACTGAAATATTGTGGAATCATCAAATGTGATAGTCATTACTACTAAGAGCAATACAATGATCCAGAACAATTCTGAGGGACTTATGAAAAAGAATACTATCCACCTCCAGAGAAGGAACTGTTGGAATAGAAATGCAGATGAAAACATATGATTTATTACTTGTTTACTTGGGTACATATTGTGGCATTTTGGTTTTATAAGATTATGTACTTACAAAAATGAATAATATGGAAATATGTTTTGCATGATAATACATGCATAACCCAGAAAAAATTAAAATAGAAGTACTGACATGCAGCAACTGCCAGTTGCAGCTTTCATCTAACATCAGTGGTAAGAAAAGAATATTCTCAAAGTAAAATTGTTTATTCTGATTTCTTTAAGCAGAAACAAAAAGAACCAATACACAGCATTGATTCTAAGAAGGTAAAGATTTATTTTTTAAAAAGATATATACTTGATAAATTGGAGCTAATTAATAGTAGGAAGATATATACTCTCTTGATTATAAATGCAGAACAGGAAATTTCTAAGCACTCTGTTTCATTTAGGCTCCACATAGACGTTTTATCTTCATCTGTATTTCTATGCTAAAATTATAAATGTACAATTTAAAAATGAAATAAGATTTTTAATCTGGTAAAGTGTCACAGCCTGCAGCATGCAGAAAGACCATGCATTGTCATTTCACCAGGCACACAAATGAAAATAGAATAAACAACTTCTCAAAAGATCACTTTCAAAGGACCACAATACCCACAAGAGGTACAATGATGGGTGTGTTTATTCACAGCTCTAAACAAGAAGAAAGGAAGGTGGGAAGGAAGGAAAGAAAGAGGGAAGGAAAGAAGGAAGGAAGAAAGAATGAAAGAGAAAGGAAGGAGTGGTAACATACTGCTGCATTAAGTGGGATTGTAAAAGGCTTCTTGTTAAAGGTGGAATTTTTAATTGCAGTTTGGAGAAGTAAGAATTGGCAGAACAGAGAGATAAAGATGGAAAGAATTCTAGGGAATAGGGGGCAGTCAGTGAAAATGCCTTGCATCAAGGAGAGATAGACTGTCTTGTGCAAGGAATGGCAAGGAGACCAGTGTCACTGGATTGTAGAGTATGTGTAGGAGAATAAAGTATAAGAAGACTGGAAACAACCAGGTTATGAAGAGCTTTAAATACCAAATTTGATCTTATATTTGGTCCTGGAGGTAGCAGGGATCAACAAGAAAATATGAAATTTGGGTGGAGGTACGGTGGTGTCACATCTATGATTAAATTAAGCAGCCAAGTGGAGGATGGATTACAATGGAGAAAAATTAGAATCAAGAAGATTAACCAGAAGTCTACTGAAATAGTCCTGGTGTGAGGAAATGAGGTCCTGCATCAGATAGGTAGCAGTGTCAAAAGTGGGAAAGGAATATTTAGCAGGAATGTTATGAAGACAGAAATGACAGAATTTGGCAACTTATTGGATTTAGGGGCACTGTGAGAGAGTGAGGAGCTGAAAATGATGCCTAGATTTTTGAGTGGAGTCTCTATGACTGAGAATGGGGATGCTCCTAACAGTAACAGGAAAGTTAGGAAGAAGGAAGAGTTTGAGGGGAAAGATAATTAGATCTTTTTTGAAAATGGTGATTTTAAGATGTTCATGAGACATCAGTTTGGGATGTCTAATAGGCAGTTGGAGATGCTAGACTGGAGATGAAGAAAGGTTAGGGCTAGAGAAATCTGAGAATCACTGGCATAGAGTATAATTTAATTCATGCGAATTGATGAGAAATTTTATATTCACTTATCTGCGTTCTCTCCCCTCTCCTGTCCAGAATGTAAGCTTCTTCAAGAGACTATATATAGCCCCAGATCATAGCATAATGTCTCACATAAACTCGGAATTTAATACTTATTGAATTGAATTAAATAATGTGAAATAAATAATTAATAGTCATTCTGACTTACTGAAAAGTATTTATCATGGGACATTTCAAAGGATGGACCTTTGTAATAAACAGTACTGCCAATATATAAATGAATATTAACAAGGAATGTAAAGTCAGTTAATGAAAATAATCTTTAAATCAACTTCCACACTTACATGTTACACAAACATTAGGCTCTTGGCATTCAAAATTGCATTGCTATAGCTCTTAGACTTTGAAGGCTCATTGTCACTCTAATTTCTGAATTTTTGGGTTTTGAAATTAATATAATTGTTTTCTTTTGTTATAAATAAAACCCAGAAATTTCCTAAGAAATGAATTTTTGGAACTTTTTATTCTCTAGGAATATGCATACCATGCCAAATGATATTAATCCTAAATTATTAGAGAGACTTTAGTGTGACTTTTCAATATTTTACTCTGAATTTCATTATAGTTTTATACAAGTAGGGAATTGGGATTTACCCTGTTTTGTCATTGGTATGAATTATGCATCAATCATTTCCATATCAAATTTTTCTTATTCAGCAAAATCTGTATATGTACATTTACTTGGGTTAGGGGTAAAATAGTTTTAAAACTTTAAAGTGTTATATAAATATGTCATAATAATATGATTGTAATTAAGTCATTCTGACAAAATAGTTTTCAGTGGTCCATAATATTTAGAAAATTTTGGCAGTATATGCTTATCATTAAGACTATAATTATAAATCAAATGACAATTTTAGGGGAGTATGCTAATATTCAGTAGCATAACTTAAAGAGCGGAAACTAAAATACCTGTGTTTTTTCTATGCCTTATAAAAGTTGATTACTCATTCTTTTCTTATCAGGTGGTATTTTTGAGTATGTGGAATCTGGCCCAATGGGAGCTGAGGAATTAGCCTTCAGATTTGCTGTGAACACAATCAACAGAAATAGAACCTTACTGCCTAATACCACCCTCACCTACGACACTCAAAAGATAAACCTCTATGATAGCTTTGAAGCATCCAAGAAAGGTAACTTGGCGTACTTTTTTTTAACCTTTGTGTTTTTTATGGAGCTAAAGACTGTAACTATGCCAATTAGTTTTCTTAATTATTGTCTGTGGATAACTTCTTAGGAATATAGACTATTTTGATTTTTATTAAAGACCTTTTTGTGTGACACAGAACAACCACTTCTAAAGTAACTAAGTGATATAGACTGATAAACTTTTTAGCCAACTCCTATTAAAGTTTAAAGGAATATTTCTTATGACTATATAAACTACTGAAAAGCAAAACAAAAACTGGTACTAAACCTGAATACATTGAACTCTCCCTCAGAACAGTCAATTGAAATGCACAAATTAACATGGTTGTAATTAAATTTAGTATTTCCCTTTTGACTACTGATATGGATAATGAAATATTTCTGTCTTTAATTTTCTTTCCCCATCCCAAATCTCTGCAATACCAAAATCTAAAGCATACATATTGGCTAACCTTTTCAAGAGCTTGTGAATTATTTTTAAACTGTCAAGCACTTTATAAATGTGAGCTATTATATTCTCAAGTCTTTGCTTTACAGGTTTTTTCCTCCAAAAACCAATTACATTGCTACTATGATCTTAATTTATCGGTTCTCCCATTAAGCATCTCTTGTTCCAAGTGATTTTTTAAAGTTAAGAAAACTAAAAATTTCATAATATCCTTGAAACTTTGAGAAAAACATTTTTAAAAAAGACACACCTTAAAGGTGTGTATCTTTTGTGTCCAATGGGAAAAATGATTTTTTTCTTTCTATTCCTATCAAGTAGATACCAAGGTGAGTTAATTAAAACAGTGCAGTGAAAGTTAAGAATATACAAGGAATAAAATACATTTTTATGGAACTATATAGAATGTTTCCTGCCTACATTATTTACCAGGTTGTGAGAAAAAGGCTTTGTAAAACAAAATACTAAATAAAATGTAAGCTATTATTTTAATACTCCACTAAATCCCTGCTCTAAAACTACATTAGCATATAATGGAAACTTTGGGTTCTTAAAGACAGTATTGAAAAAGTGCAAGCTATTCTGCTGAAGGTGTTAATTTGTTTGATGAGGGAATTTCCTCACACTGGAATTCCTAGTTCCACCAAAATCACAGGTCTAGTCACTCTCTGAATTTCTAATCCTATAAATCATAAAAGAAATAGAAAGAATTCACATTTTAACCTATTTAATTTTAAGAATGACATGTTTTTCTCAGTCTTCAATGTTTGCAAGTACTTTGCACTTATATCATTTGAATTGCATGACCGATGACATAGATTCATGGTGGTGAACCTATGGCATATGTGCTAGATAGGGCACACAGAGGCCTCTCTGTGGGCACAGAAGCCATTGCCCAAGTGCAGAGTTCATTACTAGAAAACCAGAAGGAGGAAAGGCCAGGCTGCTTCCCTCCCCATCTCCTGAGGCACCTGAGGGCATTTCTCACATCACTCGCCCTTCTAAAATGTTTGCCATCACTGATGTAGGTCACCATGAGGCATATGGGGTAGAGGGTCTATTACAAATATGATAATCTTTAATTTAGAGATTAGAAAAGTGGCACAGAGAAGTTGTCACATAACTATCAGAAGGAAAATGAGAACTTAGTTCATCTTGGCTGTAGGCCCAGTATTATTTCTACTCCGCTGCAAAAATACTGAGCAACGAACCTGAGCTTCAATATTGCTTTTTCATTAAGTAGGTAGACTTTACCTTCCCCTGACAAATATTAAAATAATAAGTACTTCTGGAGGAAATGTGCTATTGTAATATTGCTTAGTTTGAAATCATTTTTATATGGATTTTGCCTTTTTCAAGTACCTATTTTAAAAATACTTCATAAGCTAGAGGTGGCACAGAATCAGAGATGCTTCAATGGAAGTATGCATTACTATTTATATATTCTCATGTTGGACCAGACAATCTCTTCAAACTATGCTTATTAGCATGAATGGGAGCTATTTAAAGGGTCCATGTTTCTCAAGGTGAAAATGTGTCCTTTTTTTAGTAGCCTACATTCTCTCTGCCCTTTGAGTTCATCTCTTTATGAATGTGAAATCATTTTACACATTTCTAAACCACTTTTGTGTGATGGAAATTTGGAGGGCTGTAACCAGAGGTCAAAGGTTACAATGAAATGGTCTACTTGGCCTTATGGCTGCAATATCAAGTTTACTTACACAGACAGGCTACAGAATTTGACTTAGTGACATAGTTCATGGTTATTTCCATGAGGGAGCTATAAATGTTAGCTTGCTTAAACCAATTAATACTAATGAATACTGGGTGAGTACAGATGAAATATTGATGGATCTATTAAATTATTTCTCCTTCAAATATCAACCTGAAGGCAGGCTAGACTATTATCAAAGAGAAAATAACGCTATACTGGAAATATTTAAGGAGACTAAAGGATCAGGTGGTGAAAACATAAGATTTTCAAAATAAGTCCCTTAAAACCTTTTTCAAGAATTCAAAATTCATTAGCAATCATTTCTACCTCTTAACTTTTACATAAATTTAGTCTGATCATGAATAAAAACTCAATCCTGACTTTGAGAGGGAAGATATCATGAATTAAATCTCATCCAATGGACCTCATCTGTACTGAGTTTTTTCTGATTAAAGATGTCTGGGAATTGGAGATTAACATAGAAAAAGATAATGTAAGAGCTGAGTGTAGCATGGTGAATGAATACTAATGGTTGATTATAATGAGCTTGTCAAATAATCCAAATACAACCCTAAACATTGTTACTCATTAAAACAATCATATTTTAAAGACAAATAAGAAGTAGCTCCAAGGTTTTTAATTTTCTCTTTTTACTCTAAATGGTATTTCTTTTTTTTAAATCCTTACTTTCTGCCTTAGAATCAATAGTGTGTATTGATTTCAAGGCAGAAGAGTCATTTGGGCAGGCAATGGAGTGATTTGCCCAGAGTCACACAGCCTGGAAGTGTGTTGAGGCCATATTTAAACCTAGGACCTCTTATCTCTAGACCTAACTCTCAATCCACAGATCCCCCATATAACATTTCTAATAGGAAATATGAATCACTTCAATCCTTAAATGAAACTTTGATACCAAAAAGTTTGGTTTCTCAATTGAAATATTCTTATACTAATTTCTTATCAGCTATAATAATTTTCAGCCTTTCTTGATTTCCATTTTGTTGGAAATCTGATGAAGGTCACTTATTTTTAACTCAAGTAACTGAAAGGCAGGTTTTCAGATTGTTTAAGGTTTTCAATTATACCAATCTATCAATCAATCAATTAGTCAATCCACATATATTAACTGAACAGCATTTATTGACTGCTTTGTTCTGTTCTAGGCAGTATGTTAGACTTTGAAGATCCAAAGGCCAAAAAAAAAAAAAAAAAAAAAAAAAAAAGGAATCAATTCTTGTTCCTTTCTGAGATTACAATGAATGAGTTCAAGAAGCCTGAAAAATCTTCCTGTACAAATTTCTTGGTGAACTTGGATCTGAAGGTTTATAGGCTCTCCGAGTAACTCACACACTCAATTTTCCCCCCATTGGAGAGTTGTCTTCTTTCATCCTTTTCTCAGTCATCCCTCCCCCTCCCCCTACCCCACCCATTTACCTCTACGTGGTTTCACATTTTCCTGTTGAGTATATGAAATCAGTTAAACATTTCAAACAAACCCAAATTCCTATCAGTATGTGGAAAATTAAATCTACCCCAAATCCAGGGCAATTGGAGCTTTCTTGCTAAAGATTAATAGTACTGCAAAATAAGTTACTCACTCTTGGGTCTAACATAGCTGGATAAACAGTGCACATAGTCTAAGATCACAGGAAGAAGCAAATCTTCGCCTTTGCTTTGTGCCTTACTGCTAAGGCTATATATATTTTGAGGTTCTCTTGTATCTGAGAGAGAGTATGGAGTCTTACCAGCTACTTTTTGACTTTTTCCTTTTGAATTTATTGCCTAAAATAAATATATTTATTCAGATTAAGACTATTCCCTAAAATATATACATATAATATATGTGCATTATTTAGACATATATGTCTACACATATGAAGTATATAGATGCATCTATATATAATGCATATATGTACCAGAAAACTACAAATATTTATGTAAAATATAAGATTTTTACAGATTATTACTGAATTTGGACATTGTTAAGCTCATTCTTTATTTCTTCCCTTGTCTTCCTTCAAGGTGACCTGTACAGTATTCAGTTGCGTGTTTCTGAATGTAGTAAATCCTCATGTACAAGAAAAACATTAAAAATGGAAAAATTAGAAGTGAAATTAGTTCAGTACAAATGATATTTTAGAATTATTAGGAGAAGGATGCTGCAGGATTTTGCCTTTTGTTTCATGGGAATAATGTTGTATCTGCTGGCACATTGGCTTCTCTCCTCTCATCATTGACAGACTTCTATCTCCTCTTCAGCCTGTGATCAGCTGTCTCTCGGGGTAGCAGCCATCTTTGGGCCTTCGCACAGCTCATCGGCCAATGCAGTACAATCCATCTGCAATGCCCTGGGGGTTCCCCACATACAGACTCGCTGGAAGCACCAAGTGTCTGACAACAAAGACTCCTTCTATGTTAGCCTCTACCCTGACTTCTCCTCACTCAGCCGTGCCATTTTGGACCTGGTGCAATTTTTCAAGTGGAAAACAGTCACTGTTGTATATGATGACAGCACTGGTAAGTTTGAGTAGCTTTTTATGAATCTGTTTTTTTTATTTATGGATTTTTGAAATGAAAAATTTTGTTGTTTATAATGTGTAGCAGTGGCCTTTTGGTGAGCCAAATAAAACAGAATCCTCTCTATGAGCAAAAAACTTGGTAAAGTAGCAAGAAAATGTCACAGTTATCTAATAACGCAAATCAGAGGCACACAATCAGTTTGATGGTTAAAGGGGATTTTTTTTTACCTCATGAAGTCATGGATTTTAATAAGGTCTTGCATCTTACAGATCAGTTTGGATGGGTGTAAATTATATTTTTTATATTTTTATTTTGAGTATTTTCCCATAGTTACATGTTTCATGTTCTTTTTCTCTCCCCAAACCTCCCTAACCCCCCTTAGCCAACGCACAATTCCACTGGGTTTTACATGTATCATTGACTAAGACCTAATTCCATATTATTGATAGTTGGACTAGAGTTATTATTTAGTCTCTACATCCCCCAATAATATCTCCATCAACCCCATGTGTTTAAGCAATTGTTTTTCCTCTATGTTTCTCCTCCTACAGTTCTTCCTCTGAATATGGCTAGTTTTCTTTCTCATAAGTCCCTCAGCCTTGCTCTGGATTCTTGCATTGCTGCTAGTAGAGAAGTCCATTATGTTCGATTTTACCACAGTGTATCAGTCTCTGGGTACAATGTTCTCCTGGTTCTGCTCCTTTCACTCTGCATCAATTCCTGGAGGTTATTTCAGTTCACATGGAATTTCTCCAGTTCTTTATTCCTTTGATCACAATAGTATTCCATCACCAACAGATACCACAATTTGTTCAGCCATTCCCCAATAGAAGGACATTCTCTCATTTTCCAATTTTTTTGCAACCAGAAAGAGCACGGCTATAAATATTTTTGTACAAGTCTTAAAGGGGATTTTGAAAGCAATGTTTTGCATGCATAAAATGATAGCATCAGTGTTCTGGTGATGGCCAAGACATTTTTTAAAACCAGGTTTGAATTATCAATTTTTTCCATTTAAGGATTCCACATTTTAAGTATGACATTGATAAGTGAGACCATCCAAAGGAATGTGACCATTATGCTTGAGGGACTAAGGGCCATGCCATATACGTACTGTTGGAAGGAATGCTTTGCTTGTTAAGGGAGGTTAAGGGGAAAACTAGGAGCCATGAGTAGAAATTGAAAAGAGGTAGACAAATTTGATTTAAGGAAATAATAACCTTGTCCATAGAGTTGTTGTAAGCAGAATGGTATACCTTGGAATGAGATAGACTTCAAGCTAAGACAGGATACCTACTTAGATATGTTGAAGTAAAGATTCTTGTTCAAGTTCAGGTTGTAGTAAATAGTCTCTGAGGTGCCTTCTTACTCTGACATTCTATAATGCATATTTTGAAAAGCTTGCTGTCAATATTTGTCTCTGAGATGTATTTATTTAGATTAAGAGGAGATTTCCAAAGCAAAAGCTTATGACTGTCTGTCAGTGGACCCATCCAGCCACATTCTTACTCTGGCATATCTTTAACAGCTGGAAAAGCTCTTCATATGCAAATAATGCAAAGGAAAAAGAATAACATATTTTGTTAAAATGGCTGTGTAAAATGCTCACTTCTTATTGACATCATTTTAAGGGGCTATAAGAGGCAATTAAAATATTCATCTGGTTATCATTATCTTGGGAATATTTCTGTGATCATTTTTTTCATTTGCCCATAAAATAATGGATATCAATGACAATAAGAATTTTCACATATTATAATCATAGAATCTACTTTATAAAATGGGAGATCAGATAGAAAGATCCTTGAGATTTCCTTTCCCCTTTTAACATTAAACAACTATGAAACCTATGAAATAACTTAATATAGGAACGCTCAGATCAAACATCCAACCTATATAGCCTCTATAGAAGCTGATTTGTTTGCAAATATGCCTGACTTAAAAAAAAATTAGAATGAGAACTCTCCTCTTGAGAAAGTGGTTTGATTTAAGATTTTAAAACAATGTAGCAACTTAAGAAATATTTATAGAGTTAAAAAAGAAAGTAATAAAAATATTACTGGTTAAACTAGATTCTAAAAAGTTTCTTTTTTAAATTCATTGTTTTTTTAAAAAGACATTTTTAAAGTATAAGTGACTAAATTTCGGGCCCTTTGAAGGTGCATTTAAGGTCACAGATTTAAAGTTGGAAGGAATCTTTGAGTCCAGATGGTCTAACTCTCTCATTTTGCAGAGTAAACTGAGGTCCAGGGATGTTAAGTGATTTGTGCAAAATCACACAAAAAGTTAAGTGGCACAGCCTAGATTCAAATGTGGGTCCTGTGGCCCTAAATCTAATGCTTTGAGCACTATATATAGTTTGTTGTATTCTTAATTTATGCTATGAATTAAACTTTTCTCTGCACTTTGGAAGTTTCTGTCTATTTACAGATGAAAAACTCATTTACCAGTAGATTTATTTTTAACATGGCAATATGCACATACATACACATTTTATTTAGTACTTGTTTATTCTGTCAATCTAAATTACATAAATTTGGGAACAAATATGTTAAATTAAGTCTAACAAATGTATATTAAATACCTACTTTGTGCTAGACAATATGATATTGTATAATTAGAATCTGAACCCTAGGACTCTCTCTCCTACCATCCGACTTTTGTTCTCACTTTATTTTGGAAATAAAGTTTTTGTATAACCTCAGCCCTCTCTCTCTTTTCCTGCAAATGAGGCTGGGAAAGCTTGCTTTACACAGGTTTTTACTTTTGTTCTTCTATTTTTTCTACTTCAAGTGATTATTAATAAATCTTATAAAATATAATACTTGGAGTTATTGGATATTAATTTTAATCTTACAGTAGGCATACAAAGATGAAATATAACACATTCCCTTTCTGCAGAAAGGGAATGTATGTATCCTAAACTAGATAAGACATAATTAATATAGTTTATGGTGTTAAAAAGAGATGAGCAAAAAAATATTAAGTAGAGTCAGGTCAATAAGAAATGATAAGAAGCAGGTTTGTAATTATTTCCTAGCAATCGACTAATTAGGTTATTTTGATATTGCCCTTATAGGTGCATAATGAATTTTCCTGGCTTACATTAGATAGTGTTTTCATACTATATGTATGGTCTAATAGGTGTCTTGGCATAACAGGATAGGTTACTGGACTTGGAGTCAGAAAGGCCTGGTAAGTTTCATATCACCATAAATCTAGATCTGGAATTATATTAGAGGTCATCTATAGTCCAAATCTGTCATTTTACAAATTAAGAAACTGAGGATTAAGAAAATTCAGTGATGTGCCTTAGGTCATATAGTTAGTAAGCAACACAGAAAGGGGTATATATCCCACCCCCGATTTGGCTATCTGACCCAGGATGTTACTTAACTTTTATTTTTTGGGATTTACTAAGTAATAGATGGGTTACAATCTGCATGGGTGGAAGAAAGTAGTTCCTTACCTTAAAAAAAAAATCACAGGTCCTTCACAAATTCATATGTTGTTTCTGGGTTATACCAATACATTTTTGTTGAATAAATACAAATAGCGATATTGTTAGGTGGTTAACATTGGCAAAAGTAAAGACCTCTTGTGCTTTAAGCTTATTTTTTCATGAATCATCTTTAAAATTGTATCATGTTAAACAATTAACAGCCATTTGGGGCTTGGGTGAACATATGTAAAGTGTATTCTGTTCTAAATCTGTATCTTTCAAAACATTTAAAGCTATATTTGTAGGAGTTTTTGCCTCTGACTTGAAGTTAATGTAGATATCTTTGTGAAAACAAAGGCCCTAATCACTTAAGATCTTTTTCAATGTCAATTTAGAAGAATATCTTAAACATCTCAAATTGTAACTATTCCTTGGAAACTGTTCTTAGAATAAAAAGTTTGCTAATGTCCTGTTTACAAGTGGACTGCAATTTTGTGCATCTAATTGTGCATATTTTCAGCATTGTTTGTAATTAACTAATTGCCTGCTTGTAACTAATGGATATACATTTGGTTAATTACATCAACAACTGCCCACTCTTAATTTAAGTAGTCCATTTTAATTTAAGGCCAATTATAAGTAGTCAGCTGTGCTTGAAGTATTTACATATGTATTTGAGGCTAGGAAAGGATGCAGAGAAACTTTAAAACATGGGTCTAAATGTCTCTACTATAAGGTTTTCTCTTTCTCCCTTTCCTTCTCCTCCCCTGTTCTCTCTTCCTTTTTCCTTTTCTTTAACTAGATTATAGGCCGAATGTCCGGAAATGTGTGCCATTTATGGAATTCAGCTAGCTCTGGGGCTCATTTTAGTCACCTGTAAAATGTGGGGACTTAGAAGATCTTAGTGGGGAAAAAGTTCTCTTCTGTTTCTAAATCTATGTCTCTTTGATCCATCCCATCACTTCTAATAAAAATAAATGAGTAAATGGACTTTTAGTCTTTGAATTGAAATAGACAACAGAACTCCATGGGAGGGGACGTCAACTATGGTCATGAGATTAACAGCATATATGTATGTATATTTATATGTGTGTGTTCATATACATATATATGCTAAGACTTTGGCCAACCATTGTACTTGTGTTTTCCCTATCTTCTTTCAAAAGCCAATCATTATGTATTCTACTCATCCCATTTTACATTCTCATGTATCTTCTTGACTTGTCTAGTTTGCTACTTGATAATCATCCTTTTATAAGGCTTTTCTCTTATCCACACAAATCATATCACTCTACATAGATGTAATGAAATTATATGTTATAATGTTGGAGCTAAACAAGTCATGAAAATAAACAGGATATGGTCTTTTTATGATCATTAGCATTTGCTGTGGTCTTGGATGAATGCTTTTAAACATCATAAAAGTCTGTTAGATCTTTGAATGATGTCCGAAAAAGAAGAAAAGAATTGGCTTTAGTGATAAGATCATGTTTATGTCAGTCATTGAATAACATAGGACTCATTTTAAATTTGAAATAAAATATTTTAGGAATGTGTCAGCTTGCAAGCAATCTTAATATTAATATTTGCTTGCAAATCACCACACTTAAACTTTGTTTATAGATCAGCACCCCCTTATGATTTATGTGCTCAGGGATACTTAAAATGTTTTATTTATTTTTAAAGCTTTATAATATTAGGAAATTATACATTATTACATAATTTTAAATAGTGTTGGTCATTTAAATCTTTAAAATTTAAAACTTTTTTGACTGTCCTTTATATGCATTATTGTATATTGTAATTAATTAATATATACTATATATTATAATCAATTCTTATATATAATATATGATTAATATATCATATATGATACTGTATAAATGGTATATTTATATATACAGTATGATATAAATATATAATACTTAATTTATAATATATTATATATGTCATATATATGCCATGATATAAATATTTTATAATTGATTATAATA